>NC_140583.1:878506788-878834951 GCF_964204655.1 Triturus cristatus
TCGGGTTGACTCCTATCCACTGCCAAAGATTAGTGGCATGTTGGGAATGTTGGTTGGAGCTGAGTGGTTTTCAAAAATTGACCTGGCCTCAGCGTACCATCATGTTGAATTAGAAGAATCATCTAGACAATACACAGCCTTCAATTCTCCTGCTGGAACATAGCAATTCTGTCACATGCCATTTTGTCAGGCATCTGCAGCATCAGTCTTCCCGCGTGTCATGCACCAGCTCTCAGGGAACATCAAGGGAGCTGCAGTTTTTCAGGATGATGTCTTGATTTTTGCAAAGAAATTGGAAGAACATGATCCATTTTGAGGAAAGTTCTCTAGATGTTTTCTGATAAAGGAATTGTGGTTAAGAAAAAGTGTGAGTTTTGGAAGGAGAAAGTTGAATTTTTGGGACACGTCATTTGAGGTGAAGGTATATACCGGAGACCTGGTTTGGTAAAAGTGGTTGTAGATTGCCCTCCTCCCAAGAGCAAAGATGAGTTGGACTCAATTATTGGGCAATGTGAATTTAATGCCAGATTCATCCCGGAGTATGCACCAAAAATAAAAAATCTTACTAATATGTTTTAAAAATTGTACAGTTTATGTAGGATGTTCAGTTTAGTCAAGAATAAAAAGACTGGGGCAAGGGCATTATATTCCTATTATCCTGGGCTCCCATGCACCATCACTGTCGATGTGAGCAAGTATGGCCTCGGTGCTGCTTTTACTCATGATAAGCGGGGTGAATCTGTCACCATAAGTTATGCACCAAGGGTTCTTTGTGAACCAGAGCTTAATTACTCCATAATTGAGAAAGAGTTGCTAGTCTGATATTGGACTATAGAAACATTGAGGTGATGTGTGTGGTAGGAGATTTTGCCTCCAGACAGACCATAATCTTCTGGTGAATATTGTGAGTGGTGAAAGAGTCAAGTATAACACATAGTTTGTCTTACTATAAAGCTTTTACAGTATGATTTCTTAATAACACATATTACTGGGGATAATGTGACTGCGGACATGTTATCCAGGTTGCCTGTATGTGATCAAGAAATGATTGATCTGGAGGAAGACATTGAGAGTTGTTTCGTTGCTGCATTGGACATGCCTGAGTTCAAAGTGTGCTCAGAAAAAGAGTGAAAACAAGCTAGTGAGGGCGATGTTGTGTTGAAAATGGTCCAGGACTTTATCATTAATGGCTGCCCAAAGGAGAGGTGTGTGCACTCGAAGATTCAACCTTACAGTAAAATTGCTGAGGATTTGTCCATTGAGTGATGTAATCTTGAGAGGGGTCAAGTGTATTCCCGCAATGTCATTGCATCAAAAGTTTGTCAAAATGTCTCACGAGGGGCATTTTGGGGCCGCTATGACAAAAAGGAGAGCCAGGGCGTATCACTGGTGGCCTTCAATGGACAAGTACATCGACTGTGAAGTCATGGAGTGTGTAGTGTGCAGTAAATCAGAGAAAGGTCCTACAGTGATTTTGCCAACTTTGCAACCAATTCAATATCCTGACAGATCATGGACTGAATTCGATATAGATTAAGGTTGGGTGGAGAATTCGGAGCACGGAGTTCGGCAAAAAAACTCCATATCCGCTGCGTGGCGGAGTTTGCCCATGCCGCCCACCCCTAAAGCATGCAACCAAGCTCCTGCCTGAGTCCTTACCGGTATCTTGGCGGGCCTTCTCCATACCCGGGCTGTCTCCTCGTCCTCGGCGGTGCAGGATTCTTCTTCTGGGCTGTAATTAATGAAACCCCTTCGCTGCATGACTCGCGAGGACTGCTCATGCATGTGCATGGAGAGTAGAGACCGAGTGAAGGTCTCTACTTTCCATGCGCGTGCATGCGCAGCCCTCCCAAGTCCTGCAGTTTCTTTAGTTACAGCCCAGGACTGGAGAAGAAACACTGCTGATCACCGTGACGGCAGAGGTAAGCCAATAAAAGCAGGTGTCAGTCCAAGGGTCAGGAACCCTCCATGACAAACGCATAGTTTGCTGCCCAGCCAGGTCTGGGACTCTGCTGCTGCATTTAGGCAATTCCACGCAATTCCGCGTTGTGCCACTCTGCCAACTCCGCCTACCCTTAGTATTGATCTGGTTGGAGCACTCAACTTTTTGCCTCATCATTTGTGATATGCGTTTGTTCTAATGGATTTTTACTGCAAATGGCCAGAAGTTCGGTTTTTTTCATTGCCTTTGGCAAAAAATGCTGTACTTTTTCTCAAGGAGGTCTTTTCCAGAGAAGTGTTTCAGGAACATCTCATTTCGGACAATGGAATTCAATTTGTTAATAATGAGATGGAGGAGTTTTTTTAATCTCCAGGAGTCACACATTTGAAAAATTCTCTTTATCATCTGCAGACCAATGGACTGGTAGAGGGGATGAACAGAGTTGTGGCTGACTGCATTATGTGGGCCAAGAACAACAACTACAATGTGGAAGAAGCTATCCAGTCTATGCTGTGGGTCATTTGCACGACACATCACTCGGTCACTCAACAGTCTTCATTCAGCCTTTTAAGGGGACGTTTCCCTGTCTCAATGTTGTATCCCTCTTGGCTGCCCAGGTCTGTCAAACACAAGGTCATTAATTTTGATGATCAATATTCCTAATGTCAAAGAGTGAAGGTGAACCAAGATTAAATTAAACTTACTTTAGATGCTGGACATAATGCCACACTGATCCTACTGCAACTCTCTGCGACATTCAGCACGATCTCACCTTAGATCCTGCTATGTCACCTCGTCTCCATTGGGGTGGAAGGTAAAGCCTTAGCCTGGCTAGGATCCTTCTTAAAACATAGAGAACAGGCAGTTTGGCTAAAACCCTTTCGCTTAGAAACAAAAGCAATTAAATATGGTGTCCCTCAGGGCTCAGCACTGAGCCCTACTCTTTTTAATATATATATGATCCTGCTGGTCTACTTCATCAATTCCTTTAGCATCCAGGTGGTCTCCAATGCAGGTGATACCCAACTGCTGCTAAGATACAACAGAAATCATTCTGAGGCTAAAATAAATGTTGCTGCCTGCATGACAGCAGTACTGGGTTGGCTTATATCCAACGCATTACAATGCAATCCAGAAAAGACAAAGGTCTTGCTATTTGGATAAGACCCCATGCAAGGTTGGTCAGGGGCGTATCACTGTCCTGCTTCTACCCCCACTGAAAAGGCGAGAAATGTAAGGGTCATAGTTGACAATCACCTATTCCTCAAAGCCGGTATTACAGCCGTAGTCAAAGGTGCGTACCGGATTCTTAGGATGTTGAGGCAATTCATTAAACTGTTACCCTAGGAAGCTAAAAGAAACTTGGGCCAGGCACTGATCTTATCCAGACTAACTAGGCAAATGTGCTTTACAGAGGACTCCCAGACTACCCGACGCATAGATTACATAAAGTCCAGAACATGGCCATTCGATTACTATTTAATCTCCTAAAACACACCTCGATTACTCACTACCGTAAACAGTTTACGCTGGCTACCGTGAAGAAGAGGATCATCTTCAAAGCAGCTCTGCCTTCTACAGAACAGGCCCACCTACATGGGAGGTAGACTGACCAAATACTGCCCGCAAAGATCACTGTGCTCGCAGACAGCTCATCACATGTCCATCCCATGCACAACAAAGAAAAGGTGGGATGGCTGAGCCTGTTCGCTGCTGGTGGCTAAACTCTGGAATTAACTTCCTTTTCCTCTCAGATGTCTACCAGACATAAATCTGTTCCGTAAGCAACTGAAAACACACCTGTTTAAAGATTATATTGTCACTGACCTCAATATTTGCCACATCATTATCGCAAGGACACTTGAGTAGTAGCCATGCGGTCAATTAATCCCATCATGCATTCATTCAACCAAGAGAAAAAAAAGACAAAATATAATGCTATAAATTATGTAAAGCAAATGTTTTTTCAGGTGGGTGACTTTGTGCATGTAAAAAAACTATTTTCTTAAAGAAAAGCAAGGCCAAATATGGGCTCCAATCAAAATTGAAAAGGTCTGCGGAAGTGCTGTCTGTGTGCAAGGGAGCATGGTGGAATGTCAATTAGATTGTCAAGGTTACTGATGTAAGAAGTTCTGCTTTTGCTCAGGTTATGAAAAACAATGAGGGAAAGGTCAATCAGGGTAATGATGCTCAAGATAGTTCTGTGGGGGTCATACCCCAGTTAAAGTTTTGCTCAAGGTCTTTTGGGGTATCAAGGGTAGCCTGGAGAAAATCTTCCGGCAAGTGGTTTGTGCCTATGGGGGGGCGTGGCTTGAACGCCGAGGAAAATGGCCGCTCTCCGTCGGAGCTCCGTGACGGAGTAGCACACTGGAACCCCTCCGGGTCATCATTTCTGCATTTTGGTCCTTTTCAGCGGTGGGAGCATACCCGTGAATCTCGCCTGCCTCACAAGTGCTGTTTACCGACTGCGAGGATGACGGACTTCTGTGCTTTTTGAAGCTTTGATCTACGCGCGGCTTCATGAAGGTCGCGGCCGCCATTTTGTGTGTTCCGGTTCCCCGCATTTTCCCGGCTGATGTGTTTCCTCATGCTTGGACGCTCATATGAACAATGGTGAGCGTATGCAGCCTTTTTTGCTCCTATTTCTTCTGCATTTTGATTACTATCAAACGTCATTTCTTTTGGAACTTTCTGAAGTACATTTTATTTACTACATTGTCTCCTCACACTTGGAGGCTCACATGACCAAAGGTGATCATATGTGACCTTTTTTGCTCGTCTTCTCTACTTTTTTGCTCGTCTTCTCTACATTTTGATTCCTGCCAAGCGTCCTTTCTTCTGTGACTCGTTCAGAATACTTTTTGAAGCGCATTTTCCCCCACTGGAGTGTCTCCTCATACCTGGTTGCTCATATGACCGCAGTATTTTGAATCTCTATTTTTGGCACCTTTTTGAATACTTCTCTGGTTTGAATGGCAATGCCTCGTACCAGTCGTGGTAACGCCCAGCATACCAAGAGTATGTCAGTGGAAACTTCCAATCCTTTCAGTATTTTACAGGATACTATGGAAGAGTCTGGTACTGTCAATTCTAAACCCTTGTCATCTACCACACCAAACTCTTCCTCTAAGCCAATCTCTAAAATTCCTTCTGCTTCCCCTTCTTCCTCGGGTAAGCGGACAAAAGTTAACCCTCCATCTCCTCCTCATACCTCATCTGAGATCTCGATGGAGCTTATACTGGAGGAAATACGCTCACTTAAACCATATATGACAGAAACTAACTTTCGCCTTCAGAGTGTGGAAATATGGATTTTTCTGATCAGTTATGTCCCCTATCTTGGACCCCAACGGTTCCATGTATGAATCACAAGTACATGTATGTTCCCTCCAGTTCTAGTTATGAAGACGCAAACACATGTGCGTCCACCGCCAACATGTCCTTTGTCAGATCCGCCATGAATAGGCCGGATATTCCATTCTTAAGTATGAAAGGCCACCGGCTTTATATGGTTCACTTATGCCATTTTACAGTCCAGGCAAGTAGGCCCTGATTCTGTCATCGAACTCTTCTTGCCTTCTGCCTCTGAAAGCTCCAGTCTGAGCCTGCAACTGTGACCATGAACTTTGCCTCATTCTCTGCGCGGCTCACGAAGCCTGACATAAGCCTGCTGCCTGCCAAAACCTGTATTTCACCTTCGAAATTATCTGCTCCGTTCCCTGCCCGATGCATTCCTGTCTAGTAGTTTAAGTAAACATTCTTCCAGCTACCGAGCAAAGGCTCGGCTTCTCTGTCCTCATGCAAGTAATTCATAGCCCTGTTACCATGGAAGGTTTCTGCCCCTTGCCTCTCATATAGACACTTAGACACTTAGACGCTTGTGCACGCACACACAGTCAGTATAGAATAGATTTTGTCCAAGAGACTTCCCTTTGTGGATAACATAGTTCTTTAAACATGGGATGTTAGATATGATTTGGGATTAGGTTGACTTGACCCTCCAGACTTCTTGTCTCCACATGTAGAGCTAAATGTCAAGTCCCCTTCACCCCCTAGTTGCACGTCAATCACACGTCATGCTGCTGCGCACGCATCTATGCCAAGTATAATCTTATAGATCCACCTATATATGACATCATAACCAATTATGTTCCTTTTTACTCCTCATTACGCCCATTTTCGGTTACGCAGGTGAATCGTCATCTTCCTTATCAATTGTTACGCCTACCGCATTCGCTTCATTGTATTGTATGTTCTATAAAAGTCATTTCTTGTCAATAATGTATGTACTTCACTTCCTGAACCTTCGTGGTGACGGAACTTGGAGCAACCGATTATAATCGATCATTGGAGTAAAGCCCGTTCCGAACCTCTAATACCACGGATTCTGCCTCTTATTTACTGAGCTGTTTTATTATGTTTCTGTACCAAATTAAGTCCCGGTAATTAAATTATTTACCACATGAATGGCGCCCGAACAGGGACACTTTCTCATCTCACGCGCCGGCGGTGAGTTGCAGGCCCGGTCTCCTGCCACAGCTGGACGGACAATAACGCGTACCAGCAGGATTTCCTGTATCTCCCTCCGGTCAAGCGGGGGCGACTGAGGCTGCGATCAACACCCAGACGAGGCGGTGAGAAGTGCGAAGTATCCCGACCAGAGCCTAGCTGAGAGAGCAAGATCCGAGGTATACAGAGGCCCACCAGTTTCCGAAGTCCCAAGTCGAGTCCAGTCTCCGCAGTGTTCGAGTCGAGTCCAGTCCGGTTCAAGTTCAGTCCAGTTTCCGAGGCCTTCCGTTTCCGAGCTACCCGGTGAGTACCATTACTGGGGAGGCTTTCTGACGTGCACATAGTTTGTGCCGGTCAAGACGGGTTTGGGTACACAAATCCGGTCTGCACTGTTTCAGCAGTGTATCTGTACTGTTTAGCAGTATATCAAGTATATAATTCAGTTAATGTCGAGTATTATGTTTAGTGATTTAAGTTTTCCTTAGATCGTCATCATTATTGATTGTTCAGGTAAATGTTAAATGTTAAATGTTTTAAGTACGTTCTGCATATTGTGGTGTGAATGACTGTTCATTATCGTGGTTACTGTATTAAGTTTTGTTTTAAATCAAGTATCAGATCAGTTCTCAATATGCCGCTCTTTTCAAAATTAAGACAGATCACAACAAGAAAAGGGGTACTCGAAAAAGCCGTTCCTATTCCTCCTAGGGACACTCCAGGGTACTTCATGTATCATAAACATGGCTTAGACGCTATATTATTTCTTGATTTATGGGTAGACTACACCAAGGAATTACCAGAAAGTCAGAGGTGGCCCTCAGCGAGGACCTGGGATGCAGAGTGCATCATGAAAATCGAGGAAGAGTTATGGAAAAGGAAAGTCAGACAGTCACAGAAAGATGCCGTTGAGTTATGGCGTAAAGAATCTCATAGACGTACAGAAAAAGCACTCCGACAGGAAGAGAAGAATAAAGAGAGTTCAAATAAAGTTCGAGAAAATCTATTAATTGAGGAAGGTATCCGAGTGAAATCAGAACAAGTAGACAGACAAAGAAATGCCCTTATGAATGGTATGTATCCCCTTCTGGCCGAAGGATTACCTAAGGCTACTCCAGAGATACCGAAAGACTTGCCAACCCCATTATTTCCAATAAAGGTACATCCTAAGGGGCATCCTAGAACCGCAGAAGATGTTTTTCTTTCCTCATGTTTAGATGACGCAGCTCCCGAGTATGCTAATTCCGCCCCACATAGACCGCCTGTCAGGGAGGTTCAACGCCAAGATCCGGTACCCGTATCTCTACAGCAACGAGTTCCGGCAAGCACATCTGTTTCTACATCTGTCCCTGCAGATACTTCTATAGCTGTGTCCACACCTATAGTTGCTGTATCGCGTTCAACGAATCCTTTCACGCCCGACACCCCAGATGGGGCTACGGGAGGTACTAGCAACATTTTTTCTACGCCACCCAGAATAAATAAACTTACTTTTCAAGAGTCAGGACATTCACGTACACCCAAACTCATAAATGCCCGCACGCTTAAGGAACTTCTTGTAGATTGTAGATATGACCCTGTGCCCGGCAAAGAGGACGAAATGACCCTGGCATCATTACGTATCAGACGAGCCGCGGTGTATCTAGGGAAGTTACCAGGAATGACTGCGCATCTAGATAATATATATCATTTTGTTCAAACAGGGCGAGATTCTGAATGTATTAACAGAGCTATGGAATATCAGAAAGTGGAGATACAGGGGGAACTGTTACGTTTCCTCATAAATTGTGTGATCAGAAATCAAGACCGACCAGGGGTAGACCCGGAAGCAATGCAAATTCTTACCAGATGGAGTCAGAATATATCAGAAGGAAGACATGATAAGCAGAATTGTATAATAGCCATGTGCCGAAAGATCCGAAAAGAAATAGAACGCCTACACGAAGAAAGATTAGCGGTAGACCAGTTCGAACAAAGCGAGGAAGAAGGATCAGGACTGCCCACAGGACAGTCAGACACTATAGCCTATGTAGGTAGAGGAAGATCTTGTAATAGTAATAGATGTCTTATTGACCCGATACGTCCGATATGTCCAGACAATAACAGGAGTTTCCCAACACCCATAGTCCATATAAGGTCTAACGAGCATTCGTTCCAAGCAGCTGACAAATTACTCCGAGAACGAAGGGGTTATCATTTTCTCGATTCTATTGATGAACAAGAATTAGCCAGGTCAGCTGTCCATTGGGTTGACAGTCCCGGAAAATATAGTGATGATACAGTAGCACGCACATTTTTGAATCTCACCCCAGATGAACAGCGTTTAGCTGGGATTTATATGATTCAACAACTCCTTATACTATATCAGAGTCAGCATTCGGACCCTGGTCCCTTACCTGATATATTGACTGAATTACTCATGAATAGATGGAGAGGTTCAGGTACTAAATTAATTAAAGAAATACTAGAATCAAGAAAGCAATACATTCTTTTTGTATGTTCAGAACATGTTTCACTACCCATTAAGGAAAGAACCACGTATTACATGGACAGACAGAATCCTCTACGAGAAGTACACCCAATAAAGGGCGAGGACAATGAGTTTAAACGCGTATTTGTATACACGCCCATATCAAAAATAGAATTGTTAGAAATGAAGAAAGTGGTACCCAGTCATGACAAAGATCCAGCGGGTTTTCACCGAGAAATTAAAGACATGTTACTCATGGGAGAGTATACCTATCCCGACATTATGACAATATTAAAGGTATTAATGCCTGCTGGCATTTATGAGAAACTCAGGGAAAAAGAGTGGGAGGTAGGAGACCAAAAGATAGAATGGTCAGTATTAGAAGCAGAAGAAAAGGCCCGAACTGCAGGAGCAGGACTTGGGGATAAAACTAAAGCACTACCAGGTTTATTAGTACAGGTACTGCCACGTTTATTAACTACGAAAAAGAAAGATTGGGGTACAATTTCAGCCTGTAAACAGAAGCAAGATGAAGACACTAGTGATTACTATGCCCGATTTGAAAAATGTTTTGGTATAAATAGTGGCATAAAAGCAAGTAGCGAATCATACCCACATCTGTTTGTAACAAAATTAGTAGAAAATGCCCTGCCCCAAGTAAAGAATAGAGTATTAAAATTCGAGAGTACCTGGCAAGGTAACACTCCATCACAAATGTTACAAATGTTACAGTACCATCACAATAGAATTAGAGAGGAACAAGAACATGAACACAGACGCATGAAAGACACAAAAATGAAAATGCTAGTTTCTCAGACAGTTCCAGCTGAAGGACATAAAAAGGGTATGACACATTCCGGTGATTCAGCAGGACCTGTAAAAGGGACATGCAATTATTGTAAAAAGCCAGGTCATTACGTACACGATTGTCCAGTTTTGAAACATAATATCGCCATAGGTAATACAAAAGAAAGACCACGGCCACCTAGACAGGATCAGAATGAACAAGGAGCTCCGCAGCACGCACAGTCCATGCCAGCTCCACCACAGTCTGTACAGTTTGTGCCAGCTGCACCAGCGCTGCCCGTTGCTGCCACACAAACCACGACACGACAACTGTACCAGACCGCACAGTACGACTATCCTGATTACCAACGATACGCATGAACCAGCCTAGAGAGGGAAGTTGACTTACCCCTTATCGAGATCCCTGTAGATCAAGAAGGACCTTATGTACATAGTGAATTGTTAGGCCAAGACAGAAAATTTTTACTCGATACAGGGGCAAGTCGAACGACCATAAAACGTAGTGAAGTTCCAGGGGCACCCCTCTCAGGCTCTCAGAATATTTCCCTTGGTTTTTCAGGAAAACCTATTGTTAATGAAGTGTCACAACCTCTTCCACTTACGAGAGGACCTTTGACCCGAACTACCGATT
The DNA here is from genome assembly GCF_964204655.1 of Triturus cristatus. Taxonomy (NCBI): domain Eukaryota; kingdom Metazoa; phylum Chordata; class Amphibia; order Caudata; family Salamandridae; genus Triturus; species Triturus cristatus. The sequence goes on from NC_140583.1 coordinate 878,517,145, forward strand.
TATTGCTTACTAAATCATGTCCAGAAAATCTGTTAGGAATAAAAACACTGAAAGCTCTAGGAGCCATAATATGTTGTTCTCCGGAAGGAGTAAGATTGTTTTTACGTGATTTTAAAGGTCACTATGTATCTAGAGACATGGATCCCCGACTGCAGACTTTACCTACACATCTATGGGCACAAGGCCCTACTGATGTTGGTTGCATGAATATTACACCATATCGAGTCACATTAAAGGCAGGAGTGGTACTACCACGAATGCGACAATACAAGTTACCCCCAGATGCTGTAGTGGCTTTGCTGCAAATCATTGACGAGCTCATTGCCCAAGGAGTAGTTGTGGAAACAGACTCCAATGTATGTAATTCACCAATAATTCCGATTCTTAAACGAACAGATCCAAAGGCCCTGCCAGTATATCGATTGGTTATTGATCTGCGCGAATTAAACAAGTGCATTGTGCCACAATTCCCTGTGGTCCCTGATATCTCGTCATTATTGACAGCCATTGATTCCGAAGCAACATTCTTTACTGTAATTGATCTTAAAAACGCCTTTTTCAGCGTCCCAATAGATCCGGAAAGCCAATATTTGTTCGGATTTAGTTTAAATGGACGTAGCTTTAAATTCTCACGCGCACCTCAAGGATTTACAGAAAGCCCCAGCATCTATAGCCAAGCACTGAAACGAGAACTTGACAGTATCCACATGCCAGTTAACACTGCCTTGCTTCAATATGTCGATGATCTGTTGATCACCGCTAGAAGCGAACCCGAATGTGAGAAAGCATCACTGACAGTTTTACAATTTCTAGCTGAAAAGGGACACAAGGTGTCCCCTTCTAAGCTGCAATTCTGTGTCCAGCGAGTTGTTTATCTTGGACACTCGCTGTCCAAGGAGGGAAGGCAGCTTACACCCGACCGCATTCAGTTAATAGCTAACATGCCAATACCTAAGACACAAAAGGAAGTACGGGCTTTCATAGGCCTCACTTCATACTGTAGACAGTGGATCCCTCAATATGCATTTCTAGCAAAATCGCTCATTCAGGAGGCAGCCACATCGACTGTTCTCCCTTGGACTCAGGAACATACACAAGCTTTTGAAAGCCTAAAGAAAGCTTTATGTCAAGCACCTGTTTTAGCAACGCCATGTTACAGAAAACAGTTTACACTCTTTGTTACAGAGCGCGAAGGTACTGCCTTGTCAGTACTCACACAGGAACAAGCAGGAGCACACAAACCATGTGCTTATTTTTCTAGTACATTAGATCCAGTAGCTCAGGCTCTTCCTGCGTGCCTGAAATCAGTGGCAGCGACAGCTTTAGCAATAAGACAAAGCGATGCCATAGTGTTAGGACATCCATTGACAGTTCAAGTACCACATGCAGTAGAGGTTCTTGTAAATAGAACGCAAACACAACACTTGACTATAGCGCGACTTACAGGGTACGAACTTACATTGTTCCAGCCACATATAAAAATCAGACGCTGTAACACATTGAATCCTGCCACACTTTTGCCAGTAATCGGAACAGACCCACTAGCCCATGACTGTATTGAAGTTATTACTATAACGACGAAACCCAGACAAGACTTAACCGATGTCCCATTGTCAGATCCAGACCTGACATTGTATGTAGATGGTTCATGTATGAGAACAAATACAGGAGAGTTAGTGGCTGCTTACGCAGTCACAACAGATACTGAAGTCATTGAAACAAATCATATAAATACTTTGTCAGCTCAAGCCGCAGAGCTCATCGCTCTGACACAAGCCTGTATTCAAGCCACAAGTAAAAAAGTCAACATATACACTGATTCACGTTATGCATTCAGAGTTGTACATGACTTCGGCGTGCTGTGGCGAGAGAGAGGTTATTTAACTTCCCACGGTGCCCACATTCAGCACGGACCCCTCATTCAGGCTTTATTAGATGCGATACATCTACCGACTGCAATATCAATTATGAAATGTAAAGCTCATACGAAAGTCACTGATATCATTTCTCAAGGCAATGATCTAGCCGACAGAACAGCTAAACAGACTGCTCAAACACAAACATCCGACATGACCAAGATAATAGTCCCGACGCCGACACATTGTATGACAGTTAAAGATCCTACTTTTGACGTAATTGACATCCAGACACATGCTACACCAGATGAAATAAAGAAATGGACCGAATTAGGAGGGATCCAAACGGATCAAGGATGGATTATGAAGGAAAAGTCTGTGTGGTTCCTTCCTGATTCAATGGTCCAAGTTATAATTAACACTATACATAGTCCAGCACATCTAGGAGAAAAAGCTATGCTAGATAGCATTCAACACATTTGGTTCAATAAACATTTACGAGCAGCAGCCAAACAAAAGGTCCGTACCTGTATGATCTGTTGCCAGTTCAACCCAGGAAAAAGCGTTCCCGTAGAACAGGGTGGATTTCATCCTCCTGATCACCCTTTTGAAGTCCTCCAGATGGATTATATCCAGATGGAACGATGTCGAGGATTCAAATACGTTCTCGTAGTTGTTTGTGCTCTTTCCCGTTGGACGGAGGCATACCCGGTTTCAGATTACACTGCCCCGACTACTGCCAAACAGTTGGTTCGAGAATTCTTCCCACGATACGGTTTACCACGTGTTGTTCACTCAGATAACGGCCAGCCGTTCTCATCCGAATTAATGAAACATGTTTCACTTTTGTTAGGTTATCAGTGGAAATTCCACTGTGTCCGACACCCTGAGGCAGCAGGTCTCGTAGAAAGACATAATCAGACCCTGAAAATTAGATTGTCCAAAATATGCAGGGAGAAAGGTGTCGACTGGGTAGTAGCACTACCAGTTGCACTCTTTTACACAAGAATGGTAGCACACTCTCGAACAGGGCTATCCCCGTATGAAGTGATCTTCGGCAGACCACCAAATATGTGGGGGACGCCTATGCCACGAAAAATAACTGATATTGACTGTAATATGCTGACAGATTACTTAGCTTCCTTGATGTCTGCACTACAATCTTGTCATTCACAGGTAGCTGCAACCTTTCCCGACAACACTGAGGTGAAACCCCTTGACGTAGTTCCGGGGGACCTCGTTCTTGTGAGGAATTTCGACCGAAAGACTCAGCTGGAGCCCAGGTGGAGATCACCCAAATTGGTCCTGCTCACCACAAGGACAGCCGTGAAGATCGAAGGCAGAAAAGGATGGGTGCATTCAAGTCATATCAAGAAATTTCATGGACTTCCTTCGGATGTGAATAGCCCACCTCGTGTGTCTTCACCCATTGACTCAAAACTACCTTTGGCTGAGGCCAACAGTCAGGAACTTTATAAACTGAAACTCAGGCCTAAACCGTCGGACGATTTGATTGTTTAAGTCCTCTCCAAGGTGAAGCGGTTGAATCTGTCTCCGACATGTATCCCTTAGACCTGAATCATGGAAAATCGCGAAAAATGTTGAAGCGACATGCGTACTGTAAATCATTGCGTAGCCATTGCATAATGACGTTATTAATTTTGTTTTTCTTGAGTCTTTTAATAATTACTGCAAGTATATTGTTGCACATATATTATCCTATTTCTAGACCTGTTTACAATGTTACTGCTGAACATTCTTTTAGTGAATTATCTCCGCTTGAGTTGTCTTATAGATTTGCGCTGCGCAATAACACTTTTATTAGTATGTTACATCACTCCCATCAGGTTAGCAATGCTACAAATTGTTGGATATGTGGCCGACTCCCTCCCTATCAGAATTATAAAGGAATTTTACCTCTCTTTCCATACCCGTTCACACGCAACGGCTCCTGTGGAGCATGGTTTAGTTTAATTAATTCTCTAGATTCGAATTCTGCAGTTTATCAAGATAACTGGGTATGGGGAAATTTGAACTTAATTTTACTTAAGGTCTGCTACCCCAACAAGGAGGGACTTCCCCAGAGAACAGGAACTGATCTAGAAAACGAAGTGTATGGATTAGGTAATTTCACGCTTAATCTTATGATCCTAAATGTCGAATCCGAAGCTACTCCAATTTTGCCCGCTATGTCAATATTTCCAGTAAAGGGTGAACTATGTGTAAGGAAAAATGGTTCCATACATATGGGCCATAGTAAATGCACGACTGTAGTAGAGTTTAGTGATCAAGGCAAGTCCACATTTAGAGCTTCCCGCCATTCCTATTTCATATGTGGTCAGACGGCATATGTACGTTTGCCTCTAGACTGGGACGGTACTTGCTATATTGGATTCCTTTCGCCACCTGTTTTTTTAGCTCCTCCTGATTATCACAGAAATATTCATTTAGTAAATAGTAGAGTAAGGAGAGATCTCCCAATAGTCGATTACACTGAAACAGCATGGGAAAAATACACAGATTTCAATAAAGGTCTCTTTCCCTATATAGGTACTGTTACTAATAGTAAGCTGATACGTAGATTAACTAGAACCCTTGAAGCAGTAGTGAATGAAACTATTTCCGCTTTAGGCAATTTAACAGAAGAGCAGTCTGCTATGCGGATTGTTGTGCTTCAAAATCGTCTTGTCCTTGACGTCATCCTGGCTGATAGGGGCGGAGCTTGTAGGGTCATCGGATCAAGCTGTTGCATTTTCATACCAGAAAATTCGCCATCTGTATATAAGGCCATAACTCGCCTTCATAAGATTGTAAGCCAGATACACCAGAACCCAGGCACCTGGACTTGGTCCGGTTGGTTTTGGAGTATATTATCTACCTTTGGATGGAAGGTCCTATCTTTCCTAGGTATTGGCCTTCTCATACTATTCAGTTGCTGTCTATGTCTACAATGTGGACCAGCGATCTGTGGTCTGTGTGCCACATCGTGTATTCCACCACCAAGAATTCATTCGTCACGGAAGAAGAAAGAAGAACAAATGATGTTATATGAACAGATCAATGGATTGATGAAGATTGATATCTCTTAACGGGCAAGTAGGGGACAAGGAGGGAATGTGGAAATATGGATTTTTCTGATCAGTTATGTCCCCTATCTTGGACCCCAACGGTTCCATGTATGAATCACAAGTACATGTATGTTCCCTCCAGTTCTAGTTATGAAGACGCAAACACATGTGCGTCCACCGCCAACATGTCCTTTGTCAGATCCGCCATGAATAGGCCGGATATTCCATTCTTAAGTATGAAAGGCCACCGGCTTTATATGGTTCACTTATGCCATTTTACAGTCCAGGCAAGTAGGCCCTGATTCTGTCATCGAACTCTTCTTGCCTTCTGCCTCTGAAAGCTCCAGTCTGAGCCTGCAACTGTGACCATGAACTTTGCCTCATTCTCTGCGCGGCTCACGAAGCCTGACATAAGCCTGCTGCCTGCCAAAACCTGTATTTCACCTTCGAAATTATCTGCTCCGTTCCCTGCCCGATGCATTCCTGTCTAGTAGTTTAAGTAAACATTCTTCCAGCTACCGAGCAAAGGCTCGGCTTCACTGTCCTCATGCAAGTAATTCATAGCCCTGTTACCATGGAAGGTTTCTGCCCCTTGCCTCTCATATAGACACTTAGACGCTTGTGCACGCACACACAGTCAGTATAGAATAGATTTTGTCCAAGAGACTTCCCTTTGTGGATAACATAGTTCTTTAAACATGGGATGTTAGATATGATTTGGGATTAGGTTGACTTGACCCTCCAGACTTCTTGTCTCCACATGTAGAGCTAAATGTCAAGTCCCCTTCACCCCCTAGTTGCACGTCAATCACACGTCATGCTGCTGCGCACGCATCTATGCCAAGTATAATCTTATAGATCCACCTATATATGACATCATAACCAATTATGTTCCTTTTTACTCCTCATTACGCCCATTTTCGGTTACGCAGGTGAATCGTCATCTTCCTTATCAATTGTTACGCCTACCGCATTCGCTTCATTGTATTGTATGTTCTATAAAAGTCATTTCTTGTCAATAATGTATGTACTTCACTTCCTGAACCTTCGTGGTGACGGAACTTGGAGCAACCGATTATAATCGATCATTGGAATAAAGCCCGTTCCGAACCTCTAATACCACGGATTCTGCCTCTTATTTACTGAGCTGTTTTATTATGTTTCTGTACCAAATTAAGTCCCGGTAATTAAATTATTTACCACAAGAGCCTTGAAGACAATTGGTCTAACACTGAGAAGAAAGTCGATGCTCTTGAGATTCAAGTAGAATCTATTCAAGCCATCACGGATCATGTTCCTGGTATGCGAAGGGAGATTTCAATTCTTACACAGCAAGTTGAGAATTTGGAAAATCGGAATAGGCGTAATAATTTGCGCATTTATGGTCTTTTGGAAGGCCTTGAGGGTTCTGACCCTTTGTAATTTTTTCAATCTTTTCTTCCAAAGCTTCTCGGGTTTCCTGAATCACCTCCTCTCAACATCCAACGAGCACATCGCTTAGGTCATGGTCCAGGCCCTTCTAATACTGCGTCCTCTTCTGTGAAGCCTAGAGGTGTTATTTTATATTTTTTGGAATACACCGATTTACTCAAGGTTCTTCAGGCTGCTAAGCAAAAAGGTAAAATTCTTTGGAAAGGCTCCAATTTGTTCTTTGCCCAAGACTATTCTAAGGCCACAGCGGACCGGCGGAAGAAGTTTTTGGATATGAGACCTGCTCTACGTAGTCTGAATGCTCGATATGGTTTATTTCATCCCTGTTTGTTCAAAGTGACTTATAATAACAAAACAACTAACTATGAAGATCCTGCTCTTCTCCAGCACTTTCTGAATACCTGCAGGGATGAATCTATGGACATGTCTCGATCATAGATTTCTGTTTTGAAGTCTCATTTGTTGGTTACTATGTGTTTCTAACTTCGTTTTTGTCCAATATGTGATTTTTTGCATTTTTCTCTTGTTCCGTATATGGCTTTGTTGGTAACCATGTTTTCTTTTCTACCTTTTTTGTTGTAGACGCATTATATAATCCCTTTGTTCTTACTCCTTCGTTATTCTTGGAGGTCGTTGTTCCTTGTGCCCTCGTCAGTCCTGGAGTTGTCCGTCTTGGTATGCTGCCTTTTCCTATGCGGCTTCACCCCCCCCATCCTCCATGTTTATCAGTGGTATGTCTTTATGATATATTTTATTGGATCTTTCTATCTTGTTTCTTTGTTTTTTGTTTTTCTTCTCAAATATTTGCGATATTTTGTATTTTTTATTCTATTATTGGCTCATTTTTTCCTATCTTCCCCTACTCTTTCTTCTGTTATCACAGTTATACTATACGTATTGAAGCAGTTGTTCTTTTGTTTTTTGTCCTCGTTCTTTCTCTCGCTTTCTTTTTTACTCCTGTTTTGCCAATTCTCTTCATTTCCCAATTTTTGGTTTGTCTTTGGCGTTTCTCTCCTTATTTATTTCTAATTCTCATCTTTTTCACTTTATATCTCTCGGCTTACAATCTTTCTTTTTCAAGTCTTTTTCTTATTTCATACTTCCTTACCTTATCCTATCACTACTCCTCTAATGATATTGTCATTTTCTTAAACTTTTATATGATGTTTTTTATTCTTATTTTTTGGTCACTTATGTTTTTAATTATCTTTCATACAATGTTTTTTGATATGAGCTACATATTTAGATGTCGTTGAATATATTTACCTGGAATGTTAAAGGTTTGGGTTCCCCCATTAAGCGGCAACGAGTTTTATCTCACTTAGCGAACCTAACAGGGGATATTGTGCTATTACAAGAAATTCATATAAAAGCGGGTGAAGTTACTAAATTACGTCGTAATTGGGTAGGTCATGTTTTTGCGTCTCCTGGCTCAGGAAAACGTAATGGTGTTGCTATTCTCTGTCATAAGCGCTTAAATATCAAAGTTATAAATCAAGCCAATGATTCTGATGGTAGATGGGTTACTGTATCTTTAGTGATTGATAAAATCCCTTTAACTATTTTTAATCTGTATGCCCCCTCTATACAAGATAAATCATTTTGGCCCCAGATACTAACTTCGTTGATGCACTCCTCTGATGACTACCTCATTCTGGGGGGTGATTGCAATATGGTTATGGATCCCATTTTAGATCGAAAGTCCCATTCCCGTTTCTCGTCATCTCACATGCACACTCAATTTACATCCACTATATCCCAACGCTCTCTTGTTGATTCCTGGAGACTCTGCCATCCCACACTTCGGGAATACACTTATTACTCACCGGCTCATTCTTCCCAGTCCCGGATTGACTACATTTTTATTTCTAAAGCCCTGACCCAACACATTACCCATTCTGAAATAGGTTCTATTCTAATTTCTGACCATGCTCCAGTTTCCTTGCGCCTAGATTTACTTCCCCCCATAAAGGGTGCTAGAAGATGGAGATTTAATAATTTTCTCCTATTAGACCCCAAATTTACTTCAGCCTTCCAGGATTTTTTCATCCCTATTTTTTACAGAAAATGAGTCTCCTCTGATATCTCCTCAGGTGTTATGGGACACTTTTAAGGCTGCTTCTAGAGATTTCATTATTTCATTTGTTTCCCATAAAAGACGTGTCGCATCTCATTCCTTACAGTCCATTAACACACAAATTAAACAACTGGAACATTCTTATTATTTAACTAAATCTCAATCTGACTTAGATAAACTTCTTAAGGCCAAAATCTCTTTTAATAAACTATCCACGGAGTCTGCAAATTTAATCTTACTAAAATCAAGTGCCAAATATTACTGCGCGCAAAATAAGGCAGGTAACCTTCTTGCCAAGTATCTTAAAGTTAAGAGAGAACGCACAAAAATTGAATCTATTGTCTCCTCATCTAATATCACTCTTTATAAAGATGAGGATATTCTGACGGAATTCACAAATTTTTATCAAAATCTTTATACTCCAGAGTCTCCTCCTTTGTTAACGGATATTGATCATTATTTATCCTCTATCCCTTCTCCCTCTTTTCCAGAAATTGATTTTACACCATTAGAAGCAGATATAGGCCCTAAAGATATCTTGGATTCCATTCAAGTACTTAAGAAAGGCAAGGCTCCTGGACCAGATGGCTTCACGATAGAGTTCTATTTACATTTTTCCAAGTTGCTTGTTCCCAGACTTCACCAGCTGTTTTCATTTTTTATATCGTCCAAAAAATCTGAAGGTTTTTTTCAAGAAGCCTTAATCTGCCTCCTCCCTAAAGATAATAAAGACCATACTCTATGTAAAAATTATAGACCTATTTCTTTGATCAACCTAGACTATAAGATATTTGCAAAAATTCTTGCACTTCGTCTTGATAAAATTTTGCCTAAAATAATTGGTAAAGAACAATGCGGTTTTATTAAGGGCCGTCACCTTTCTGATAACACCCGCCTCTTTTTCAACGTACTTAGTCAGTCCCCTTCCTAACAGCATTCTTTAGCTGCTGTTGCATTAGACGCCGAAAAGGTATTTGACAGGGTTAATTGGCAATTTATGTTCGCAGTTCTTGTTTGGTTTGGTTTTGGCCAGAAATTTCTTGCTTATATTTCTTTATTGTATTCTTTTCCTAGATCTTTTATCTTAGCCAATGGCCTTGTTTCCTCCTCGTTTCCTCTATTCAGGGGTGTCCGACAAGGATGTCCTCTTTCTCCTCTTCTTTTTATTTTGGCATTAGAACCTTTCTTGACAAAAATTCGAATGAATCAGGGTATTACCGGCTTCCCTTATGGGGATAAGTATTTGAAGCTTTCTGCGTATGCGGACGACATTCTTTTATTTATCTCTAACCCACAGTCCTCTATTCCATCCTTTTTATCGGAAGTCTCTGATTTTGCGAAAGTATCAGGCTATAAACTTAACGTTGATAAATGTGAGATTCTCCCTTTGAATAAATTTTGTTTTCATGCAGATTTCTTGGCCTCTTCTTTTCATTGGAGCCCAATTAAGATTAAATACTTAGGTTTGTGGTTTAAGTCCTCTATTAAAGACACTGTAACACTCAATATTAAAAATCTACACACAACACTTCAAGATTCTACAACTCGTTGGCATCCCTTGTTTTTATCATGGTGGGGTAGATTGGATTCTATTAAAATGATGTTAGTCCCAATAATTTTGTTTTATCTTTCTAATCTTCCAGTTAATGTCCCTAAGTCTTGTTATAAACATATATATTCTATTCTATCAAAATTCCTATGGCAACATAAGAAAGCTAGGATGTCTTTTGCAAAACTCAGATGTCCTAAACAGCTGGGTGGAGTGAATTTTCCAGATTTTGCTTCTTATCATACCTCGTTTTTTCTTAAACATTCGGTTTCCTTACTATCTGAACAAGTGTCTGATCTCCCGTCACGGCCTTTTTGGGTAGATATTGAGTCTTCATTCTTTCATCCTTTCACTTTTGAAGAATTTGTGTCGCTGTCCCATACTCCCAAGAAATTTTCTCTCTCTATTCTTAAAAATTCTCGGAAAGTATTTTCCCCTCTTTTTCTGGACGGTTTAGATGACCGCTCGCGTTTCTTACAATCCCCCTTGTGGTATAACCCTCTTATTAAAATTAGAAACAAGACGCTTTTTTGGAAGGACTGGAAAGATCTCGGTATTAATTGTCTCATCAACTGTTTGATGAAGGTACTTGTATTCCCTTCTCTACTCTTCAATCCCTCTTTTCCGTGCCAGAATCTTTTACATCCAAATATAAACTATTACATACGGTTGTACAAAACAGTTATGATGCCCTTTCGGATTCCGTCTCTCACTCCAATTCTTCTCCTCTTTCTCTCCCCTATTTACTTGCTTCGTCCTCCGCTTCCCAAATCTATAAAAAATTAAGGGATACTTCTAGCAGTCGAGATAAATCTAAAGTGGAACAAGATTGGGAATCAGATTTAGAGGAAGCATTTTCTGTCTCAATGTGGCAAAAAATTTGGACTAAGATAAGGAAATCCTCTAGAGCAGCAAATACAACTCAAACATTATTTTTTATATATAATAGACTTCTGTTCACTCCTGCCAAACTACATTTAATTGACCCATCCATTCCCTCCTCCTGCTGGTCTTGCTCAGCTTCACTGGCGGACCTTAAACACATGTTATTTACATGCCCGGTGATTTATAAATTTTGGACCGATGTATGGAATCAAATTAATAAGATTTTTTCCACCCATTTCCCTCTTACTTTTTCACATATTTTCTTAGGCAGTCTTTCAGACTTATGGTCCTCTTCCACTATTAACACTTCCATTATTGATTTACCTAAAGCCGTAGCATTTCAACAAATCACTAAGTCCTGGAAGGATACCTCAAATGTTTCATTTCAAGCTTGGTGGTATGGAGTCTGTTATCATCACAGATTAGACAGAGCCTATGTTTACCCTGTTACACTTGCTATTAAGCGCGACTTACTATGGCTACCCATCACAAATTTCTTAAATATGTCTGCTCGTTCCCTACCTTTGCATAATCCTTGTACGGAAGAAGTTCCCAAACCTCCATGAAAATATTCCGGATGGTTTCATGTATATACTTTTATTGACTGTCTTATGGTTATTTTTATGCATCGTTATTGGAGGAGTCCCTGTACAGTTTGTATCTTTATCTATACTCTTTGTATAATTTTGTACGCCAATAATTACATTCATACTGCTTATGTTTTGCTTTATTAAATAATCTTTTCTTTTCCTTTCTCTTCTGTTTCTTTCTCTTCTCTTTATTTCTCCCTCTCATTTATCCCATTTCTTTTTGCACTTTAGACGTGTTCAGATATTATGTTTCTATTGTTTATCTTGTTGTAATTGAATTTCAATAAACTTTCCTTTTAAAACTAAAAAAAAAAAAAGAGGTTTGTGCCTATGAAATTAAGGTGAAAGTATTCAATTGTGTTGCATTATTGTTGTTTTCAGAGTATCTTTCTTATAAAAGTGTAGAGGGGTTTTCATCAATACTTTATGGTTGCTTGCAGTTATTAGTATGTTTTAGTATTGAGTTTGGTTAGTTTTTACTTTTCTTGTTTTTCTAGTATTTTTGTTCATTGTAAGAAAAAAAAAAAGGAGCTAATATGCTGTGACTCATGGCATGGAATGCTGTTCATGCCATAATTCCACCACTCGTGTTGCTGGTAGTGTTCCAGAGGCAACCGTTTGATTACCCTGGAGAGCACAACACGGCGGTGGCTCGTTTTAACACTACGCAGCATTGAAATAAAACATCGTTATTTTACATACCTAGATGACATTGTCTTCATTACACAGCGTCCTGTATTTAAATACCCTCTAATGTTTGTAGGATCATGCTGTGATTTACCGTGTCAAATACTGCACTGAGATCTAATCACATCAGTGCAGCAGCTCCACCATTGTCTAGCTGATGTCTCGTAAAATCAGTAACACTGGGAAAAGTCGAGTCACTGCTATGCTGCACGATACCCAGATTGCAAAGGGTGGAGTAAGCCATTAAGTTCTGTGAACACTACAGAGCTTATTATGATGTTATACCTCCGGTCGGCGGTCCCGACCACCTAATTACTATGCGACCACACATGGTGCGGTCACATACTCACATTTCCCTATGGGAGCATGTGTTATGGCCATAAACCGGCAGTAGCACAAACTCCCATAGGAAAATGGGAGGTTGGGTTCATCTCTGCACCGTTTGGCAGGCACCTCAGGGTGCAGGGTCCAGAGGGCAACCAAACAGTCATTCCGAACTTAGGAGTGGGCAAACCACTCCTCCCATGCCCTGCTCCGAGAGCAGAGCAGCCCTGCCTGCCCGTCCACAAAGTAGCACAAACATAAAATGATAATAACTGAAAGCTATTATCATTTTATGTTTCCTCTTCTTGTACTGCTTGAAAGCAGTGGGACGACACTCCTCCGCCATAGCCGAGTATCTGCCACGAGTGTGAATCCATTCAAGACATGCTTGCTATTCACTGCATTTGAAAATTTTCTCTTGGTGCTTTTTACACACCTAACATCCAAAATGTTGTCTGGTGGCAAGAATGGAGAAAAAAAACAGAAATGGTTCATCTAAAGTTAGATGATGATCATATGATCGCATTGTCTTTATTGAATGTGAACCACTGATCTATCCCGTACACAGATCTTAGGCCTGATAATGGTTATCATTTTCCTCCCTATCCTACACACTTTGTAATGCACGGTGGCAACAGGTTGACAAATTACAAATTAAAAAAAATTAAAGGTCTAACAAAATGCAGCTTGCTGATTTACCTTATTTACGTTCTGCGAGCATGCTCAAGACCTCCATTATTATTTTGAGGGCATTGGCTATAATAGATTTAAAATGTGCCTATTACTCGCTCATTATGTATGTAAGATATGGTCCATTAACCCAAAGCATTTTAATTAAGTTAATTATGCTAAGCGCGTTTTTGAATGTCTATTATCCTAATAGACATTCCTATTTTTATTAGGGGTGATGAGGCTTATTGCAGTTATTCTTCAAGGATCTCGGATTCACTTAATTGGCTAAACTGATGAAGACGCGTCAAGGTGATTTTTTTGAATACACCATTTCACATTACTTCCATATTTTCCTAAGGCCCACTTAGCCTTTGAATGTCAAGTAATCAAACAAGCAATTTAAGCCGTAGTAATTTACATGTCAGATACTTTCAATGTTTTTGTTTACACAGTTTTAATAGTGTATTCATACCATGCAGAGTTAGATGAACAAAAATTGAAACTGAGAGATGTTGATGTTCCCATGAACAGTTAAAATGGCCATCCTCTGCTGTTTTGCTCTTGCTTTTAGAGATGCTGGGTATAGGCATGTTAATTATAGCAACAACATAATAGTTCATAGTTACTTGTGCTATCACCTTTCATGTGGGCATAGCTATGGTCAAAATGATTTTCCATAGCTATGATTTTCAGAAATACAAGGGGCCATTTAGGGTTTTCCATACAAGAAGGTTCACCAGAAATCATCTGGTATCCCCCATCACCAAATTTGCGGTGTTATTGCCATACAGGAGAACCCAGGGCATTGGTGGTGTACACTCAGCTTGCTCTTCCATCAGAAACGTTTGTTTTGTGATTGTAGGAAGACCAAAGGGCCTGTCCTATTTCAAGCAGGCCTTCTGCCATTCGTTTTTAATGCACACGACTGCTTTTAGAGGCATGACAGAACAGGAAATGAGAAAGATATCAATGTTCCCAAGGGGCAGGCATACATCCCCAGAGTCAGGCTTTGTTTCTGAGAAACAAAGGAAAAGGTAAGTGAGCCACAAAGACATGGAGGCTCGCCTGGCATAACAACCGTGACAAAAGCGCTATTGCCATGTCAGTCCAAGCACTTTTGTTATAAATGCCCCCACAGGAACAGTAGGGAACAAAAAATAGGGCGGATAATCCGCTGTGAAAGGAGCTTGAAAAGTACCCCACCAAGTTGGCGGGCAGGCAGATCACCCAGCAGGATTTCAATGAGCCACCTAGTCACCACATTCTGTCTAGTCTGCGTCCCTCATCCAGTATGACAATCTAGAATGCAGCCCATCACATGTACAGGTTCTGTGAGTGTAGTGTAACATACCACATATACTCTAAATTTTGAATTCATAGGGGAAACAGACATTAGTTGTTTTTATTAAATAGAACTGTGCATATTGGACACACAATCTGATAACACAAAACAGCCCAATGTGGTAGCAAAATTTAACATTAACTCATGTAATTTTTTTCTACACAACATAGTGTTAATTTATAAGGAAATGCCATCATCAATTCGTGGGCCTGCAGTTGCCGTTGCAAACAGATAAATCTTTCTACACAAACCTTTGCAAGATTTGACACTTCTATTCGCCATTCCTCACACTAGAATGTGTTGGTAGAGCATATGGAGCTGGAAATGTATTTCCCTAACTATAATAGACATGCATATGTTGCACAGACAAGCTTTGCTTTGATAACTCTTTTAAAAAAGTGTGTAGTTTGCAGTCCCAGTCCACTAGGGCTGAGGGAAAGGAACACTGCAACACTAACAAAAGGTAGAAGCAGAGAAACCGTGTAAATGTTAAAGAATTATATGCATGCCGCCGACATCTCACTCATTAATGAAGTATCCTGAAGCATCCTTTCATTACTGTCACAATATTTCATAACGTCTGTGATGTAAATTTTGCCTCCTCTCACCAAAGGCTGCAGGTGACGGATGGCAAAAGTAGGTGGAACAAGAACTTAATTTTACTTAGTTTTCTGAGTGCTTTCTTCCAAATAATGTTTTAAGTAGACCTTTTGTGGAGTGGCAAACAAACTTAGAGCATTTGTAGGCTGATGTCATCCCATGTCAGGGGAAGTGTTTGGCTCATTAGGTTATGTCACTTTGTTGGAGGATTGGATGGTTCTCTCTTCATGTATGAGGTGGTCCTGATATCCGCATGCTTCCTCAACAACTGAATACACCATCTTTCATCCACTTTAATGGAGTGTGGCAAATTATATAGGTATACATAGCCTCGGATGTCTGCTGGGCATTCAGTGAAATGTTAGTCTTGATTAACCAGAATGCTGTGCTACTATGCCTTGTTCATAGAGTCCTAAGTTGTGGCATATGTGCAAAAATGTATTGTACTGACCTTTCTAAAAGCCTATAAATCTAATTTATAAATCTAATTTCTCCCAGTGAAACTGAAGCATGGCTTTAAAAGACCTCTACGATATACTGACAAAATGTTTTAAAAACAAAAAAATCCATGATATTCTGCAAAACATGACGAAATGGCACTTGTTAAAATGATAAGAAACCATGCAAACATAGTTTGTCCAATCTCTGTTTCATTTAACTACCATTAATCGGGAGGAGTTTGTGTGAGTTTGATAAACATCAGCCGATTCATTTTTGTCGAGGTATTTAAAAAATGTTGAAAGGCTTTGGAGTCCATTAATTGAGTTGACTAGCCTTTCATCAATATCGTAATATTATTAGCTCACTAGGAAGTCCGCACACAAATTAGAAAGATGTGACTGTTCAGGGGGGTATAATTAATTAAGCTACCAAGTGACTGAATATTTAACGCTTGTAGCTAGAACTCTAGATTCTTGAGAAAACTTTAGAACTACACCAATATGGCAGACATCTCTCAGTTGGGGGTTAATCTGTTCATAAATCAACCAAAGGGGATGAAGGAAAAATATACCAGGGGACAGTACCTAATGTAAATGTGATAGGAACAGAAGTACCCCATGGTTAAAGAGGGTCGAGAATTACTCGGTCATCATATTATCTGAAGGGTATCCAAAGGAATTTTCCTTTAAAGGGTCTGATCTGAAGACTATCCAAAGGAATTTTCCTTTAAAGGTGGTAGCCCTTACCCACCAGTATGATGGCTTGCTTCATCATTGCGCTCCTCCTCATGCCGGCTAGCATGGACTACAATCCTGTGGAGCAGGGAGCTCAGTGTTTTTGCAGCATCAGTCCTCTGAAGAAAAGCTGTTCTGGAGGCTGTAGTGAGCCTCCCGGGCACTGTAGTGGAGTACTACCTCTGCCACGGACGCAATGAACCACATCCTCTGGCCGGGCGCAGCCAGAGGCTATAAATAAAAGGGCCTAAGACCGCACATGGTCGTTTGCCTGTATTATAATTCAGGTGTGTGGTGTGTTTATTGGAAGCTCCACTAGCAAGGGCAAAGTCTGCAGGTGATTGGGCCACCCCTGCACAGTTGGAAATGAGGGAGTCACCTGTGAGGCATCAGAGCCACTCCATTACTGCCTGGGTGGCCGCTACCATCCATGGCTCTGCCCCAGAGTGGGGCTCGGTTTGCCGGGACGCAATCGGCCACTGGACCCGTAGCTCTGTCCTGCATCACGCTAACAAGGTTGCGCTACAGGGATAACCTGTCGTGGCCTTGTATGGGCTTCAGAAGCAGCCATCAATTCCTGGTGGGGTACACTGTGTCTATGGCGGTCGACCTGACAAAGGGTGAGGGCGCAGTGGGGTCTGCGATGCTAACACCCACACCATGAATAGCCACCAGCTGCAACGAAATCACAGCCCCTCACAACCAGGCAGACTGAGGTCCCCATCCACGTGTTTGTGGCAGCCTGCGGAAAAAAAGTGATGTACACCTTTCAAAGCATCTGACAGGAGGCTTACTGACGGACTGTGAGTCTATGGGCCAAGTGCACAGTTGGATCACAATGCCAGGGGCAAGAGCCAATCTGCAGATTTGGGGCCATGCTAGATGATGACAATGCAGTTCAAAGGCAGGGTCTGCCCTTGTGGCCCATCCCAAAGAAGCACACGCAGGTAGGAGTACGTCAGTCTTTTAGCAAACTTGTTGCCCCTGCCACGGCTCTGCCCAGATAGAATACGTGGGTAGGAAGACTGATTATCTATTTCATAGCCACCCGGGAGAATGATGGTGCAATCAAGTGCTCCCTGCTACTCCATTATGCGGGGGAAGAGATCTATAAATTGTTTGTACATCTACTCAAAATGGGAGCAGCAGTTGACTATAACGTGACATAGAGGGAATTTAATGCGCATTTTGACCCCCAGCGGAATCCAGATTTTAAAAGATTTAAGCTTCACCAGGCCCATCAACGTGGGGATGAATCAATTAACACTTTCTATGCCAGTCTCTGCAAATTGGCTGCCACGTGTATGGCGTACAATCAGCCCAGAGAGACACAGGTGCAAATCATACAAGGGTATTGAAACAAGACCCTTTGGGACCTCATATTACGACAGCCCAACATCTGCTCAGACAACATTCTCATCAAGGCAAGGTCGCACGACCTGTTGGCTGAAAGGGCCACTGAGATGGACATGGCAGTAACGTAAACAACCAATAAGACCCACAGTGTGAAAGTGGAACGTGTGAACACTTTGTCCACAAAAGCTAAGATGGCCCAACCTAAGGCCACTGCATTGGAACAGTTGAGTGTGCAATGCATAAATTATGGCCGCAAAGAACACCCCTTGGAGAATTGCCCGGTGCAGGGACAGACATGCTTGAGCTGCAGTAAGCTGTACCTCTTTGCCAAGATGTACAGAGGTGCACCAAGTGGGAGAGGGGCCTGTGGGAGGTGGACCTCAACGAAATCCATCCACCAGCTATCACTTCATTACCCGGAGCTCCAGGGAGCAGCCAAATGCAACCCGTGGGTTGGATGCTGCCAGGATGAGTCACCTACAGAGGAGGAGGAGCCATTCCTCAAGCGGGATAGAAGGCCGCAACCCACGTGTGTGGTGGAGATTGATGGATCGGATGTCAAGGCTATCTTCGACACAGGAGCCTCTGTAAATGTGATGGGCATCCAACAATATAGATGCCTGAGGCCAACCTTGTCCCTGTCAAACACGAAGATCTACACGTATGGGATACCCGCTGCTACTCAAAGGACTCATGAAGGTGTGTGTGTGCATTCAAATGATCAGAAAATCATTGCAGCGTTTCATGGGATTGAAAAAGAAGCACCCACATTGCTGAAGAGTCATAACAAAAAAAGATCAGGGCCTAGTGTCTTTCGCCATAGATGATGACGAACCGTCAAACCAATTCCTGGGCTACCATTGTTTAGGGGCATGGCGTCCCATCAACCGCCTCAAATTGAACCATTGGCAATACAGCTACAGCACTACCAGTTCAATGTGTTCTACAGTCAAGAGTCTAAAAATCCATCTGACATCTTGTCATGGCATCCGCCCCAAACCAACAGCAAGGTGGAGAAGGAGGCCAGCAAAACAGAGGAGTACATCTGCTTAGTGACTCAAGGGGCATGCCTCCAGGCATTAAGTCTGCCAGAGACTGGAGAAGCCACCGCTGGTGACCCAGTGCTCAAGAAAATTCTGGAGGCTCTGCAGCAAGGATGATGGCATGCTTTCTTACAGGATGCGAACAACTGAAGTGGCCCGGACAAGGAGCGCCTCATGCAACTGTGGAGGGTCCGGCATGAGCTCAGTGCCACCCAAGAGGGTCTCATCTTATGGGGCCACAGACTGGTCATTCTTGAGATTCTGATACAGCAGGTAGCTGTGCTTGCCCATAGAGGGCATCAGAGGTCGGCAAAAACAAAGTCTTGCCTGCAGGAGAAGGGGTGGTTCCTTGATCTGGAGGCAATAGTGGATGAAGTGGTACGGCAGTGTGCAGCATGTTAGGTCGCTAGCAGCCCCAAAGTGCCTGCTCCTATCATCACAGAGGAGCCTTGTAAGCTACCCGGACACTATACCTCTGCACCGGATGTGATGCACCATGTCCTCTGGTCGGGCGTGACCAGAGGCTATAAATAAAATGGACTCAGTCTGCGTGTCACCTTTTGTCCGTACTGTACTTCAAGGTGTGTGGTGTGTTTATTGCGAGCACCACTAGTAAGGCCATAGTCTGCAGGTGGTTGGGCCTCCCTGCACAGAGTGGATGGAGATGGCGATATATCTTCTCAGATATAGACACAGAGATTGAAAGATGTTAAAAATACCACATGGAAAACTTGAAACAACTTGATTCCTATCACCATATGGGTATATCTAAAATAAAGTGGGATAGTTCAACCCTTAGTTCTGGTTAAAATGTTTCACCCCTGGAATTTACCGTGACCTTTCTTCAGAACAATCATTGTTCTTCCCTGTATTAGAAATGTCCCAATGTGCTTAATGAGTAAAAGAAATGCCTAATACTTGACCCAGAAATCCTTGCGGTTCTACTGCCACCAATTTCAGTAAGGAAGCATCTTGGAAGGGTCCAAGTATAGCTTCCACTCTAGGTATCTGACCTGAGGTGCTACTAATTCTCAGTGCCCTCTGCTGTACTTTCCAGTCCTGGCACATAGACAGTAGCCAGTATAACACTAGTGGAGAACATGCAGTGGAAACTCACTTGTTCAATGGAAAGAAGTGGCTAAATGTATAAGCCATAAAGAAGCATATAGTTTGCCCCCCAGCAGTAGAGCAACACAGTCAAGTGAAGATTGGTTTGATATGATGACCTAGTTCTCATTTTATATATTGGGACACGATGAATGCACTTACATGGTTCAAGGACAATTCTCAATGATGTAATTTCCAATAATAAAGCCCAAGTCAGGAACACCAAGATTAAGTTGAGAATCGTAAAAATGGCAGCAGGAATTCAAAAATACAAGTAAGCAAGTATTTCTCATGCAAAAATATCCTTGTATGTATGTTTGCTTCACAACATGAAATTCACATGGATTTCCCCGAAGTGCATCTAGAAAGATGTTTCCAGGCATTTTGTTGACAGCAATTCTGAACTAAAAAAAAAAAAAAAAAGAAAGAAAGATATCTGCACTAATGTGAGATCAGAAATCTGCGGGTATAGATTCCCCAATTCTTTTTGATAGCAAATCAGATCCAAAGTTTTTGTGCTTTCTACACTACATCCTCAATGTTTTTACTTGGTAATGTTATGCAATGTGTTCTTTGTCTTATGGAATTTAATCCTATAAACAACCTATTTTCACTAGCATTCTCATCAAATAACTACCTGATAAACATATTGTTGGACTTGGCTCGCTCAGCAGGGTCACCTCCAAACTTTGCTGAATTTGGTTTTGTTGGCCTTTGGGCTCTGTGTACTTTACCACTGCTAACCAGTGCTATAGCTTTTGTACTACTTTAAACATGGTAAATAAAATTGGCTTACACGTTTGGCATTGTTAATATACTTATAAGTTCCTTGTAGAATGGTATACCATATACCCAGGGCCTGTAAATGAAATGGTACTAGTCGGCCCGCAGCACTTATTGTGCCACCCACTTAAGTAGCCCCTTAAAACATGTCCCAGGCCTGCCATTGCAGCCTGAATGCAATTTTAAACTGCCAGTTCGACTTTTCAATATAGCTCCATTGCCAAGCCTTATGTGCACCTTTTATTGCACATCACAACCCTAAGATAGGCCCTAGGTAGCCCATAGGGCATGGTGAAATGTAGTTAAAAGGTTGGACATGTATTTGTACATTTTACATGTCATGGTAGAGAAAAACACTTAAATTAGCTTTACACTACTGACTACTTCTCCCAAAGTATAACATTGGGTTGCCTTATTACATTTAACAATTGTCAACTTTTAATCAGGAACAGGTAAGCAGTTCATGTTTGGTTTATGAGAAATTGTTATTAAAAATCCTCTTTAAAGTCAGATTTTAAGTTACAATTTTGAAAATTTCACTTTTATAAAGTTACCATTTTCCTACCCTTAGAATTTGGTGTAAGCAGTCTCTCCGGGATCACATGACGAGTAATGTTGGCAGTTGGACTTCGTTTATTCCTCCAGGACAGCCACACAATAGAGGTATTTGGTGTGCCTGGATGGGCCATCAATTGGCAGGATGTGGGGCAGTGAAGCCCTATTTGCACCTGAATAGGCTGCGCTCTGCCTTCACACAAAGACCTTATCACCGCTGCATTGTTCATTCAGCCATCCTAGAGCTAGGGCAGGGGAGTCAGGAAACCTCCAGCATTTCAAAAGGAATTGTATAGAAAATTCTCCTACTGCACAGAAGTTGCTATGGGGCATATTATCAGCCCAGTTGTGTTGCTCTTCATGGTGCAAGAGCGACGCAACTCAAAAGTGAGATTTATGAAGCCACGCAAGGCCACCTTGCATAACCCTGAGTGGCTTTATAAATCTTGAGTAAAGCAACACAGCCTAAATCATTGCATTGCCTTACGTTGCGTTAGGGAGGCATTCCAAGGGAGTTGCGTGGGTGTTCACATGAAACTCCCATGGTTTTTGATGCATTCCCAGATTTACCAGAACTGGTAAACCTGGGAATGCACCACAATGATACTCCTTACCAGGATAGGTGTGTTCGAAATGTGGGTCTCTAGTTGGCCGTGGCTTACACCCTGTCCACGTAGGGACCCTTCCTTCAAGTCAGAGTAAGGGAGTTACCCACCCAGGATAAGCCCTGCTCATCCACCTGGTAGCTTGGCATGGGCAGTCAGGCTTATCCCAGAGCCAATGTGTAAAGTACTTGTACATAACACACACAGTAACACTGTGAAACCACTATAAATGGACACAACAACACCAGTTTAGAAAAATAACCACTCTTTAGCTCAAGACCAAAATGACAAAAATCCAACATATATAACTCAAGATATCACTTTTGAAAGGTTTAAGCAATTCTGTCTATAGAACTATATGGATGTGTTGATTTTAGCACAAAGTACCTTTCATACAAAGTACAGGAGGTAGAGGCAAAAAGACACGGGAAACCATGCCAAGAACACGAGGTCTAACAAAATATCTTTATTTCTCCTTGTTACTTTCACTTTCTATGTGTGTTGCATTCTGCAGCACACTTGGTACAGGACTTTGCCTCTAAAGGATTGTTTTTGTGCAGGAAGGTGCCCCTTCCTGCACAAACATAATCCTGTATGCAACACAGGCACCCTTGTCAAAACTGCACCAGTGCAGGGGAAAAGGCAGGAATGCACCGTATTGTTTTAAATACGGCGCATTCCTGCCCTTTTCCTGTCACGCAATGCAGCTCAGCAAGGTGACTTGCTGTGCTGCAATGCGTGGCAAATCTCATAAATTTGCTGCATGTATACCAAGGGAACCTCAGACCCACTCTTTAGTAAACATCTGAACCTGTGAAAGATTCATTAGAAGTACTGCTGTGCTGCTTTGCTGCAAGCACGACGGCCAATCTGCTGCCCTTCTGTACTGCCTTGCTGCCCTCCTGCCTGAGTGAGAAGGACTGGACCTGCATCTGGAACCCAGGACCACCACAGTAACTCCAAGGGCTAGCTGCTGGCCTCTTGACCAGAGCTCAGGGACATAACAAGCTCCAACAATCTCAAACCCATCACATTGACTCTGCCAACTGTGATTCCTGCCCTCCCAAGTGATGTCTCGCAAGTCCTCGACCCTTCGATATGGCCCCGGAGGTGCTCTGCCAGCCTAGCTGTGGTCCCAGCAAAGCCGACACAGTGCAACATGTTGCTGCACAACGCATTCCTTATACAAGACTTTGCATTGCGAGATCTTGCATCGTCTCTCCTGACTGTCTGACTCATTCTTGACGCAGGACTCTGCATCAATCTGTAACCAGAATTTAAGGCACTTTGTTTAGAGTCCTAACTGGGGTCCTGCGGCCAGCCTGCGCTCAATCGTGGTCCGCTTAAACTTGTGACTTTGTCCTGATCCAGCATGACCAGATAACCACAGTTGGCGCTTTGTGCTTTTTGGCACCATATTCACTTAGATCTTTTAAATTACAAATCTCTGGGTCTTCCGATTGGATTTTTGTCCTTTCGGTGTCAAATATTTAATTTTATTCTATGTTTCGTATTTAGTTTCCACTTTGAAAACCGTCGAAGTGCTGCATAAATACTAAAATAATAATTCAAGGTTAAGCCTGATTGCTATGTGCCAAGCTACCAGAAGGTTATACACAGGTTAATTTAGGGTTTGCTTGTGACTGCACCAGTGGCAGCCCCTCCGCTATGGTGGAGGAGTGTTGCCCAACTGCTTTCAAACAGTGCGAGAAGAGGAAACATAAAATGATAACTTTCAGTTTCCTGCCTCTTTGCCGGCGGGCTGGCGGGTGGGCTTTGGCTTTGCTCTGCTCTCTGAGCAGGGCAAGGGAGGAGTGGCTTACCCACTCCTAAGTGTGCAATGACTGTTTGGTCGGCCCTCTCGGGCCGCCCAAACCAGTCAAGCGCAATATCACCGTTCTCCATGCAGCCTGCATTCCAGCCTGCCTGGAGAACAAGTCAAGGCTCCCATTCTCTGGGTGAGCGTCCAACCAGGACGTTCAAAACCAATCACAACGCTGCACTGCCTCGTTGTGATTGGTCAGTGGGGCCTGGCTGTGCTTCCAGCACAGAAGAGCAGCAGCGAAGACGAGGGACCCGGCGCAATGGTAAGTTTAAAATTATTTTTGTTTTGAATGATTTTTTGTTTAAATGTGCGCGACCTCCACCTACCCCATGCGACCTTCATCCCACCACGTGACCATCCCGCCCCGCCCCGCCACCCGCGAGCCATGCCGGCCGCTGCTGGACTTCACCCTGACAAGGACTCTGGTTACTGGTTGAGGACGGTTTCATCCTCCTCAACCAGTAACCCAATTTCTAACACATATTTTCTGCCTTTATTCAGAGACCAGAATTTTCAAAAGGAAATCCAACAAATCCCTTAGATATACTGTTGCATGAATCAGTCAAAATGAATGTTGATTGTTCGATTGTTTCTTAAAATTGTAAAGCGCCTTCATTCAGCATGAGCAAAATGTGCGAAATGTCATTTTAACATTTCTTGGGAGGAGCCTCTTACATTTTTTGATGTTTCATGACGGTCCTGCTACGATTAACAGAGCAAAAAAATCACTGCCACTTTTGCCATGTATACGTGAACCACAAGTCTCAAATACCCACATTACACATGGGGTAGATAGAGTAATTCAAGTTATTTAACCACCCTCAGAATTATGGATTTCCAGGGGTTTTTGTAAATCCAGGGCGAGGAAATATTGGGGATTATATGATTTTGGGGAATAACGTGGAAATCAGTGTTTTTGCACCATTTTTACATGGTTTTCCCCCCAGTTTCGCACAGAGATTTTGGCTGCTTGCATTTGTTCTGCTGCTTTACTTTCCATAAAATTATTTCAGAAAAGTAGATGGCAGTTTTAGGGCTGCGCAAAATTTGTGTAATTTGCTTTCACGCAATTTTGTGAAATGCAAATCTGTCATTTAACGCTATGTTTTAGTATGAAACTAGGCCTTTGGTCAATTTTTGATGCTTGGATGCATTTCGAGGTATAATAAAGAAAAAAAATACAAGTGGTGCATGCAATAGCCTCTCGCCTTCTGGCTGCTCGGGTTATTCCCACAAGCTTGCTGTAAACTGGTCACGAATGGCATATAAATATGCAATATTACATTATTTCGGTAATTTCACATAACATAACGCGAAATTCTGGAAATTACACAGATTACACAAGCATAATTTAAATTTTGCCCAGCCCTGGTTATTTTAGGGGTGGGATTTACATGGCATGCTTCAGAGGGCAAGGGACGACTCCAAAGACATACATTGAATATATCTTTCAAACATCCACCATCATAAATGAGAATAGTTTTAGGTATATGCGGAAGTGCATAAAACCTTATTGGGATAGTTGCAGTACAACTCTTCCTTTATTTACTGTATTTAGCCATTAGGTATCACAATTATATATTCACCGCCCTTGATAAGAGGGAGTGTTCCATACAGTCCCTTCTAATTCTCTACGCCTCAGTGACTTACAGTTAGATGTTTTTCCGTGCTGAGCCATCATGTAAAACCATACTTTCAACACCCTTGTAAAGCAGATGCTGTTCCTTACTGGCTTTTCTGGTTCTCTATGACTTAAGGTTTAATGAAGTTATACTGAGCTTTTCTGCAAATATGGAAAAGAGTGCTATGTCCAAATGATTCTAATTCATGTCTTTAAGAAGACTCCCCCACACTATATTGATTTTGTAGGGGTGGAATCAACAAAACTGCGGCTGGTTTTGGACAGCGTTTACATGAGGTATTTGTAATCAGACTGCAACTTCTGGTTGAAATTCTAACCGTTTTTTCCTGTGATTGCAGTCACAATATTGGTACTTTTCTTGTGTTTTGGATCATGCACTTTATAGATGATCCACATTTTTAGCACACTTGAGCATTGTTTTGTCACTTCCTGAAATTTCTTTAGCACCTACGTCATTCTTATCATGAAGCAATGTCTTTTTGAATTGTGTCATTTAATGTTGGCATGTAAAACACTTGTTTTCCATATATTATATATGATGACCCTGTGGTCATTTTTGTAATCATAATTGTACACCCAAAACACATTTTTAATGCTTTTGATGTCAGACACTGTCATCTGCAGATATTTGTTAATTAACCCTACATTTCAACCGTAATACCTGTTTGGTCTATTACATACATTTTCCAAATATTGGGCTAGTCCAATAGTTGTACAACAAATGTTTATATTTTTGCCATAGATTGGCAACGTAGAATTCTCAATGATGTGGAATAAATAGCACATATTTTTATAGAGGTGGTTTAGTGAGTGGGTAAATATTTTATTTTGGTTTGTTTGAAATGAAGCTACAGATTTGGGAGCTTTGCATTAGAATAATTCAAGAAAACCTGTGCTGTGTTGTTGGAATGCACATGGGCTTTTCATGTCATCAGAATTTGAAAGTTTGTAGGTAAATGTTGATCATTGCCTTTATTTTGGCTAGCCCCTCTTTGATGTGCTTAGCATTATATGTTGCTTGTCTCTCTTGGCTCCAATACGGCAATCCCTGCCGAGTATCTTGCAGTGACTTTTATTATCATCAGACTTTGAGTAGTGACAATTCCATTCCATATTTCAGTTGATGAATTTTGGTTCCGCACGTTCTTTGGTGAACTGCTTATTGGTTACTTTGGTGCCTTGCTTTGGTTTGCCTGGAGCTAAGATATCTAGGGCTGTGGATGAGTTGCAGGAAAAGTCATTGAGCAAGGCTGCATGGCCAGTTCAGTCAGGTAAAGTGTAATTTTCACAGTCCTATATGTACATTCAAAGTCAAGGTTTTTTGTATGCCTCATAGGTACAGGAGGCATTTAACGGTTGATAACAGACATAGTTTAGCATGTTAGGTTGGAAAGACTGATGAAGATAAAAAATATTTGCAGGTGCATCTCTAAGGGTGAGATTTCCGTAGTCATTCTATATGCCTTACTTACAGAACCTACTTTTAGATGTGGATATTCATCTACTACCACCATGACCTCCAAGGCCTTCATTTTGTTAGTGAAAAAAACCTAAAATCTAGAAACAGACATGGACACATTTGGGTGGGGGCTACCACCCCACTGTAGAAAGTACCAGAGTGGCTGGTGAAGTGGTGGTCCCTTCCAAATTAGATCCCACCACCTATCATCATGATGACAAATGCTAATTAGGCATTATTTATGAGGCTGCAGAAGCCCTTTCCTCACCAGGGGGCTCCACCAGGATTTACCCTGCTCCTTAGAAACAGTTCCAACCAAGCATTGCATTAATATATGCAATAGCATTATGGCCAGGCATAAAGGCCTACCAGGCCCCCCAGGAAGGAAAAAACCGGCTTAATGAGGGCTCAATTTAGAATTAATTTATGCAAAGAAATCAAACAAATGAGAGAAATTATCAAAAGCATTCTGCGAACCAGTCAAATTTAGAGTAGCGCTGCAGGAAATTAAAGATGCAAGCCAAGATCTTTTCCAAACCTTAAAACATGACTTCTGAGTGATAGTGATGAAAGGTAAAAGAAAGAGAAGGAGTCTTGGAGATCATGGGTTTTTGGAGAACAGCAGTTTCTTTTACCTTCAATCTTGAAAGCCCTAATTAATTATTTGCTGCATTTGTTATGTGAGGATACAGAATTTTGTGCATTGGAAGATAAGGTTAAAAAGATCTCAGAGTGATATATTTTTCAATATGAAAGTTTTAATGGTATGATTAATGATTTTACCAAACCCAGGCAGCTCTAGGAATTCACCTTTGGCTAAGCACCTGGCACTTTGCCATCTTCATCTTCAACATGTGTTTGAGTTCTTCTTACTGGGAACCAAGTACTGCTTTGTAACAGTTGACTTTTTCACAGTAGCAAAGCAGGGCAGTCTAAGGCCTAGTCTGAGGTGGTAGTGTGGTTTAAGAATCCCAGTTCACTAAGACACAACAACAGCACTCAATACATAATTGTTGAGTCATTGCTTCTTCTTTGAAAAACTAAAAGTACATTTATAACAAACACCCTATACATTCAACAGATGGAAGTACCTTTAGTGACATTCTGAAATCACATCTGATTGGGTCATTGCCCCAAGTATACCTGATAGAACATCACAATATAGGAGAGTGTCATTTTAAACAGGCCTATTGGCTTTATTAAAGGGTTACCATATCCATATATAAAGCAAGCCTATTGGCCTTTGCAAGGGGTCAACACACTGAAATGTAAGACAAGCCTAGTGGCTTTGTAAAGGGGTCGCCACATTAATTTATAATACAAGCATATTGGCTTTATCAGAGAGCCACCCTCATTATAATATCAGGCAAGCTTATTGGCTTTGTCAAGAAATCAGTCCATTCTAGGAACACCAACCATATGTTTAAAATCACCTTATCACTGGCATGAATAACCATGTTTACATGCAATCATTATTGTTAACAAAAGCATTTCAATGTTTATCAAGAGTCATTGTCAGCAATATACTATAAACAAAACATTACAAATCAATATACCATGTGTCTAAGCCTTTCTTTTATAACTTTAGCCAACATAAAATGCACAGTGAGTCCCAACCTTTATAGGTCCCTGCACTCCCAAGCTGTAGAGCCAAAGCTCAAGCCCAGAGTGTTTACACATGAGGAAAAAGTCTCCTCAGGTCATGCATTCCGTGACATGGGAGATATAGGTGTTAATTTTCACAGCGAGAGAAGAGGAGTGAATATTCTGCCCACACCTAGTTAAAACTGTATAACCTATTTTAGATGAGGAATATACTTTTTGTACAACTATGAAAAAATACTTCTATCTATCCATGGCTAGCAAAAAACAGAGTGGCGTAGAGAAAGATAAAAGTGAAATTTGCTAAATTAGCATTCTATGAGATGAAACCTCAGGAGCACAGGGTGTTAAAGGAAAGAATGAGATTTCCTGACAGCCCTGACTGACAATGGACTCACTCAATCCCAAACAAAAAAGCTTTCTGAAGCACTAGCCTGTTGGGAATTGAAAGATTAACTAAAAGTCAGCTGCCCCTTGAAAGTGCAGTAGACTGGGGTAGAGCCAGTCACTTAATCATGCACGTGGGACAAATGTTTGTCTTTGCCACATCCGTATTAGCCTTTCTTAAATACCAATGAATCAGGAGATTTGAAGGCTAGCTGAGCGAAAAGCCCCTACGTTTCAACTTCATTTTAAGTAGGCCCCGCTCCATCTTAGGTAATGGGACTTGCCATTTTTTCAATTTTAGGTAATGGGAGTTGCCATTTTTTCTCATTTTGTGCGGAATCATTGTCATTTCTGCCATTGATGCAGATGTCATTTGACCTTACCATTTCAAGAAATGGGAAGGTGTCAAGTTATTCAGACAATGATAAAGATATTACAAACACAAATGGGCTGCTAGAATGGAGTTGCCAGTAGGGACAGTCATGGGAGAAATCCAAAGCTTTGGAGTAGATGCCTTACCCACTTAATAATTGCATGCTTCATCATCTGTGCCTATCCACACCCTGGTATGACAGTACAACCAGGGCGGACTCAACCAAAAAAGGATGGGAGTTCTTATATAAATTATAGCAGGATATGTGGCAGGGATCCAGAAGGTAAGAGGTAAAAATATCTCAGGGTAAACCCAGGCAAATCTCCTTTAATATGTGGTTACCTCAGACATAACTAAAAACAGAGTTTGGGTCTTGTAGTTGAGTCAATGTCTCAAAAAGACCAGAGTTAAGCCAACAGGTTTTGTCCCACCTAAAAGCCAACATCAATCTAAGACCTTCATTAAGGCTAAGGGTGTCTCTGCCTATCTACGCAGTCATGCCATGCAGAAATTGTAATTGTAATTGTAATTGTAATGGTATTTGTAGAGCGCGATTGCTGCCCATGGGCGTCCAAGCGCTAAGGCTTAATGCTCTCACCTTAAATCAAGGAGGCTTTCCTTGAGAAATCTAAAAACATAAGGGGTGCACCATAGGATTAAAAGGTGCTGACTGTAACTGGCATAACAAATAAGTACAAAAAGTAGTGACTTCAAGAAGCAATTTTGCCAGTGGGAAGAGTCAGTGGGAACCTCTGACCTGTAAAACAGCTCCTTTTTTAGAAGAACGAGGGAAGATGTTGCTGATATAGTCATACCACATTGTGAAGCTATAAAGTGAAGCACGTCAAACCACTGCAAAACGTCACGTGTGCATGCACATAAAGCACTAGATGGAAAACATGCAAAAAAACATAAAAATAGAACACAACACACTCTTGTACTTCTTACCCTATATTTGAGTGGTTCAGATATCATGTGGGTCTGGCGGAGGCTCCCTCCTGTAGTCACAAACCTAATTTGGTAGAGGTATAGCATTATTTAGACACCTTGTGCTACATTGACAATAACACATCTGGCACTGGGACAGTCCTCAGCTTATGTGAAACATGGGATTAGTATGCAATGGATATAGAATTCGCTGGTACCCAGGTGTCCTAGGTGGCAGGAGCACTTTTGGCTTTTTACTCAAAAAGCCATGAGTGCATCTCACACAGGTGCCTGGTGGGGTCGTGTGTGATGGCGCTAAAGATGTGTCACAATAATGAGAAGAAGAGTGTCAACTATAAATGTGGGATGCCTTAGCCAGACAAATGCCCAAGGAACCTCTCCAGAGAAAATCGATTATGAGTAAAACTTTGCAGTAAGATTACCAGAGCGGTAATAATTGGTGCGGAGAGCCGGGCGCCGAAATACGATGCTAGTGAATATGAGGACTAGTCAGAGAGGGCCTCTCAATATGATTGCCACAAAAGTAGAGAAATGGTGCAGGAAGCTGGGGCGCAGTGAGGTGTATCTGGTAGCTGTCAGCAGATTCAGCTGAAATGCCTCATAAATGAAATTAATGCCGGGGGTGGGAGGGGCACCATGAAGCAGAAGAAGAACCCATCTGAGGCCCGTAGCCTCGATCAAACGTACTCCGTCAAGGTAGGGAATCTGTCAATGAACCTGCCTCATCCTGCATCAGACGCTGCTTAACGACTGGCATTCGGTGGCTGGTCTTGATATGATGCGTTCAGTGTCCTAGGGCCCAGGCTTGATAAGAAATTAAGTCCCGGGGGCCTCGAGCATTTTTTTTTTATTCGGCTCGCCTGTGTACAGAGCTCATGGGCCCTTTAGGGGGTGCTGTGTCTGGAAGCAGTCCATCATGCAAAATGAAACCGGTATGCATGCCACATGAATATCATATCTCAAAATTCATGAAGGGGCCAAGAAATCTATAAATTAAAATAAAAATAATAAAACATTTTAGAGATTGAGAATGTAGAGTGTTTAATAGCAATATGAATTGGAATTAAAAATGGACAGCAACAAGGAGGCAGGAACAAATACATCGGTGTGCCAATGAAAAGGACATTCTTTTATTCGGGGGCCCGAATGTTGTATATGATGCTTGATTCTCCGGGCATATATTCTTATTGCCTGGGACTGTGTGAAAATGAATGTGAAGGATACACTCAGCAATATGAAACAATGGGCGGTGTTTACTAGTTGGTGGGGGTAACAAGGTGTGTGGCAACAACAATAGGTTACCTACATTTTCCCTCCAATTGTGTCCAGGAGATCTCATCATTGAGGCCAGTAGCAGCACTCATAAATCTATAGATCCATTGTTGTTTGTAGGAGAACAGTTTTTTTTCGGGTGTTTGGGATGGTAGTTTATCAATGAAATACCACATAAAGTTGTTTTCATAGTCACACTGACAGATAATGGCGCATCAATTTCATAGCTGTTTTTTTACATCATTAAGGTGCTCCTGTGCTTGTTGATTCTGACACAAATCTTTCTAGTGGTCATTCCCATGTATTTTAGGTCACACAGGCAGATGAGAACATAAACAACGTTGGTTGTGTCACAATTTATGTGTTCTCTTAAGGCCCAAGGGGTCTGCAGTCCTAGGTATAGTTCCTTAACTGCTTTGGTTTGGGGGCAGATGTTACAATGCCCGCACTGGTAGTGGGCAACTACCAGGGGCAAGTGCCACAGAGAGAGGATGATGGCGTTTCTTGCTATTGGGAGTTTTGGTCTGGTGTATACCAAATGTTCCCTCAGAGCTTTGCCCTGTTTGAATGAAAGCATTGTTTTTTATAGATTTATCGGTCCAGAGGTCAGGATTTTCCAATGTATGATGATCATTTTCCTTATCTGATTGGTAATGATACAGATGGGACGTTCATTCATGGGTTTTTCATGTGCTTGCCGTAGGGTTGGTCTGGAGTTGGTGCAAGTCCTCTTTTGTACTTTTTGGATCAAGTTTACAGGGTCGTTTATGGCCTTTAGTTTTTCAGTAAGAAAGTTTGCATTGAGGTTGAAAACTTTATAATTGGTGCAATTGTGCTTCAGGAACTGCCCTACTGTTAAATTGTCCTTGAGTGACTTGGGATGTAAGTTGTTGTATTTTAACTGGTTATTGCAATCTGTAGGCTTGTAGTATACGTCAGTAGAAAGTTGATTCTCCTGGTCCTAGATTTTAGGATCAAGGAAGGTGGTTGTCTTTTTGTTTTTTGGGACAGTGAATTTGAGGAATCTGTCCTGAGAGTTCAGGATAGATTCTACAAAGTGAAGGACTTCTGATTCATTGCCATGCAATATGATCAGGACATCATCATTATAGTGTTTTCATGTGAGGATTGATGTTGTGGTAGACGTATTTAGATTCGAAGTCGTGGACAGAGAGGAATGTTATGCTTGGGGTAAAAGTGCTGCCCATAGACGTGCCGTGTGTCTGCAGGAAGAACTGGTCTTTGAATTGGAAGTGGTTGAGTCACATGGTACCACTTTTATTACTGTTTTAAGGACCTTGAGGGAGGCTTCTTGCGGATTGCTCATATATAGAATTTCAACATCTAAAGTAACAAGACAATCAGTGTTTATATTGAAGTTGTTATCTTGGTTAATGTTAAGAATGTCCTTCATGTCTTTGACATACGAGGGCATCTGGGTTGCTCACCTTCCCAAGAAATGGTCAGTAAATTTCGAGAGTGGCTCCAAACGCGATCCAATGCCAGATAAAACCAGTCTGCCAGGAAGGGGAGGCATACCTTTGTGTATTTTATGCAAGATGTAGGAATAAGGAACTCTTGGATTCCTCTTGCACAGAGATATCCAGCTCCTGGTGTAGCACCCAGTCCTTTACTTAGGCTTGGTTCAACCATAAACTGTATGTCTTCCATGATGTCTTTTGTTGGGTCTCTGTCTAACCTTGTGTAGTTTCTCTGGTCATTTAGTAGCCTTAAGCACTCAGTCTGATATATTTCCATTGGAAGGATGACTGTGGCATCACCCTTATCAGCTGGTTTTATGATGGTATTTTCAAGGACATCAATTTCTCCCACTACTGTCTGTTCCACTCTATTAAGATTATGGCAGACCTGAGTGTTGCAGTCTCTCAGACTATTAATGCTGTGGGTTACTGCCTTCTCAAAGGGAAACTTCTGGGGACACTGCGCTGGTAGGGCCATAGAAATGTGATTGGTTCTTTAGGCCTGTGTTTTTTTCTGTTTCACTAGTTAGTGTAGGTTGGACTGAGAAAAAAATCAACACGCGGGTACGTCGGAAGAACTCAGCCAGCTCTATCTTCAATTGGAAGATATCTGGTTTTGGGTTGGGCACAAATCCAAGGCCTTTCTTTAGTACCCCGATTGTTTGTTCTGAAAAAACGTGCTTACTCAGATTTACTACTCCCTTTTATTTTTGCTCATCCACAATTGGGAGTGAGTGTGTTTTTCCATTTGAGGATGGGTTTGCCACTGTACCTTCTGTCCTCTCCTTTTTCCTTGACCTCTGCCTGGGTCTCTATCAAAAACATGGACTGTTGCTTGTTGCCAGGGCAACCCAAATTGTTCAAGTGGAAATGGTGGTTGTACATATGGATTCCTTCTAAAGAAGAGTTGAGGATATTGGGTTTGTTGGGGTGGTGGGAAATTGCCTCCACCTCTACGTAGGCTATTCCCCACCTCCCGGTTTGTCTGCAACTATTGCCACTGTCTATCGAGTGGTTGAAGCATCTTTGTTCCAGAGCTGTCAGAGGTATCTCCTGCTGTGGGTTGGAAGTCGGGCTTAAGGTAGGAAAAGGTGCAGTCAAAAGAGAAGCGTTTCTAGCCTTTTTGAAACTTGTTTATCTTAGTCATTCTCAAGAATTCCTTGAATTCATTGGTTCTTCTATTATTCTCATAAAGTTTTTAGTGGAACATTGTTGCTGAAAAATGGATTTTCAGGGAAGTCTCGCTGACTTTTATTTGTACTAAAAGAGCGTCAGAGAGTCTCTTGGCTGTTTGGATGATGAGTACCAGCCAGTCTCTCGTGCATTTCCATGACATGAGAGACCACCCGTTCCTGAATTCAAGGTCATTCAAAAAGAGCTGGAGTTTATCAGAAGCTGTTCGGGACTATGTTCCACCTCAAATATTTGGTCATAATTGCTCTGTGGAGTAACGTTTTTACCTATAGCCGTTTCTGTTCAATGTGTCCCAATCATTGGAGTTCACATTGGATTCTGTCAGAGTAGATTCTGATATGACGGATGGGGCTGAAAGAATGGACGAGATGACATCATCATCAAAGGATAGTCCCTCTGCCATTTCCAAAATATGGATAGTGGTGGTAATGTGACTTTGCTGGCTATTCTTCTGGGGGGACTTAGACATTTTCTAAATAATCTGATTGCTTTTGGAGCTATAGAGTCTCCACTATTCTTTCAATCACAATGAGAGAGCGAGAGAAAAAAAATACTAGTTGCATTCTCCCAACTATAATTACAAACACAAATGGGCAGCTAGAATAGAGTTGCCAGAAGGCACATGGAGGAAATCTAAAGATTTTGGAGTAGACGCTTAATAGTGGCATACTTCATCATCAGTGCCTATCCACATGATATTGTATGATAGTACAACCAAGAAGGACTCAACTAAAAAAAAGCATGGTAGTTCTTATAGAAATCATAGCTGGATATGAGTCAGGGATCCAGAAGGTCATAGGTAAAAATGGCTCCTGGTAAACCCAGGGACATTTCCTTGTGGGTACCTTAGACATGTAACTTAAACATAACTAAAACAGAGTATGGGTTTTGTAGCTGAGTTGCAATGTCTCAAAAAAACCCTAGTTAATCCAACATGTTTTGGCCTGCCTTGAAAGCCCACATGGGTCTAGGGCCTTTGTCAGGGCTAGTGGTGTCCCTGCTAGCTAAGCAGTCATGGCGCCCTGGCATTACTTTCATTTACAAGGCATTTCAGCTGAATCCGCTAACGGCTACCAAATACAAATCACAGCGCCCAGGTTCCCAGAACCATTTCTCCACTTTTCTGATAATAATATTGAGAGGCCCACTCTGACTAGACCTTATATTCATGACCGCGATATTGCAGCGCTTTGCTCCCCGTACCAATTATTACAGCATCAGTAATCTTACTGCAAAGTTTTGCACATAATAGTTTTTACTCCCGAGAGGGCTCTCAGGCATTCAGCTGGCTAAGGCATCCCATGTTTACAGTGGGCACTCAGCTTGCCATTATCGTGACACATCTTTGGTGCCTCCACACATGTAATAACCCCACCAGGTACCTGGATGAGATGCACTTATGGGTTTGAGTAAAAAGCCAAAGGTACTCATGCCACCTAGGACTCTTGGGTACCAGTGGATACTATATCCATCGCATACTAGTCCAATGTTTCACATAAGCCGGGGACTACCCCAGTGCCAGATGTTTTATGTAAACTTAGCACAAGATGTCTAAATAATGCTATACTTCTACCAAATTAAGTGTGTGGCTACAAGAGGGAGCCTCCCGCCAGATCCACATGATATCTGAACCAACAGAATATAGGGTAAGAAGTACAAGAGTGTGTTGTGTTATATCTTTATGTTTATTTGCATGTTTTACCGCTACTGCTTTATGTGGATGCACATGGGTGACGTTTTACAATGGTTTGACATACTTCACATTATAGCTTCACAATGTAGCATGACTATATATGCATCATATTGTTCATTTTTCAAAAAAAGAACGAGTCCGAAAAAGTACAGGGGCTGTTTTACCATTTGGATGTTCCCACTGGCTAAATGGCGTCTTAAAGTCACTACTGTTAGTACTATATTATTATGTCAGTTGCAGTCCAGCACCTTTTAACCCTATGGTGCACTCATTATGTTTTTAGGTTTCTGAAGGAAAGTCTCCTTGAGTTAGAGAAGATGCTACATCACACCTGAGGCAGATAACCAGCTGGGGCCAGTAGACGGGACGCTGCCCTGTAGTTTGTATTCATTTCACAGGGAACACTGCTTTCACGCCTCTCTGATAATCACAGCTTTAACTGTCAAAAAGGTATGCATTGCGTTGCTTCTCCCTTAGAAAGGCTAGACTTTCCATGCTCTCCTAGCATTGCATGCAGAAGCAGGTTTTAGGGTGTTCGGTTTTACATGATGTTGGACTTGGCCCTGCTTGCAGGGTCATCCCGGAACTTTTTTTTGCCTTCCCCCTAGTTTTTCCTAACATGGAAATTGGTGGTCTACATTAAAACACAATAAATATGTATGTTTGGTGTGGTTGAAGGGAAGATCATAAATGCTGCGCCATGGTGTATGCAGGTTTATTTACACTGTTTTAGAAAATGCCACTTTCCACAGTCGCCATTGTGGTGTGCTTTGTGCCTGCCTGCCTGAGGTGGGTTGGCGGTCTAGTTCTCGAAGTGATAGGGTGCTCTACACCTCCCCCAAAACCAGTTGGGACCGGTTCCCGCCAGAGAGCCTTCTAGAAGCTTCTGGCCTTTTCCAGTAGGTGGGGTGAGGGGTGTATATATAGAGGAGCTGAGACTCCATGTGGTGTGCTGTGCTTGGACTGCGAGATGGAGGGGACATTCTGCCAGGAGGTAACGCCGCAGGGGACTGCGTGCTGGCCCCTGAGCCCATCTGTACCCCCCTGATGTCCACAGGGCCAGGGAGAAACCTCTACTGGAGTGAAGACTGCTATGCCAGGAGGAGTGCCACATTATGGGGGTTGACTGTTCCAAGGAACTGCTGTCCTGTTCTGATGAGCTAACCACTGCCTGCTGATCTTGCCCAGCATTGACTGTGCTCTCCTACTTTTCTAAAGCCAGCACCCGGTGAGCGCCATAACTTTATTCCAGCATTGCCTGCGTTATAGCGCCCTGTGAACGCTTTGTCTGCCCAGGAAGAGGAGCTGATGCCTGCAGCGCTGTGCTGTCAAAGCGCTTCATCTTGATTTGGCATTCGTCCTTTCTGCGCTCTATTCTTATTGCCCTGAGGACGGGGAGAGCATGGACCCAGCAGTGCTGAGGCTGCGACGCACTAAGAGGGAATCCCAGCGTGTGGAATTCCCCCGTGTTGCCTGCAGAAGAGCGGGAGCCCACCCCGCATGTGGACACCTTCTAAACTAAGGCGGGAGCCTACCCCGCTGTGGTGCCACATTTGTGCTGTTTTGCTTTTCCAGATAAGCGGGAGCCTACTCCGCTTATAGCCATATTTTTGCCTATTTAAACCGGCGGGAGCCTACCCCGGGTTTTTATGCTAATTTAGCGGGAGCCCACACCGCACTTCAAAATCACCACAAATCACCGCTGCGGCCCGAGCCGCTGCGAAACGGAACTGGCCCGACCAGGAAGCCAGGTGCCCCTGCCTGACTATGAGCGGGGCCCAGCAGCCAGCCGGAAGCGAGCGGAAGCGCTGACGGTTTTCGGTGGGGCTCCTGTGGTGGAAGGAGAGCCCCGCGTGCGAGGACTGCTGCCAGGAGGCCGAGGGAGAAGACCCGAAGCCTCGCGTTGAACTGGAGCCTCCCCAGTAAGAAGAGAGGTGCCCCGGTTCAGCGAGAGAAGAAGAGCCCGGTGAGTCTGCTAGATGCAGCGGAGCGCGAATCCGGCTGCGACCTCACCTGCCCAGCCCCAAGGAGTGGTGAGTTGGGCTGGGCTCGGGCTGTTGGGAGGCTGCCTCCCCAGTACTGCGAGTGCCAGTGCTTCATTCTTCCTCAGCCAATGTGCCAGTGTTCTTGGGGGCAAATTCCTGTTAGAGCCCCGGAGTCGGACTCCCATCGCCGCATTGTTGTCGCCAGCGCTTGTTGGGTTTACCCAGCTGCCCCGCTGGACAGTGGGCAGCTGCATCGTGGTGGGCAACATTTCTTTTGAGTCCCGGAGAGTAGGGGCTCCCCAGGCACGGCAGTGCCAGTACTTATTTTATTACAGCTGCAATGTGGGGCACGATATTGTTTCTGAAATCCCAGTGGGGGGGCATTGTTGATTACTGAGTCCAAAAGGGGGGCTCCAACGTGTCCAGTCCTGATTTACTTACCACAGGTGCCCCACTGGACAGTGGGCCGCTGCAGCGTGTGGCACATTCTGTTGTTTAGAGTCCCAGAAGAGGGACTCCCTAGGCACAGTGGCGCCAGAGACTAATCTGCAGCAGTGGGCTGGTTTATTTTGAATGCCAAGATGTGCCTCTGCCCTATGGTGAGGACATTGGTCTAGGGGGTGCCCTGCTAATGTTGTTGATGCCATTAAGGAGCTGATGCTATGCATAAAATGTTTTACACTTCATGCTCATAGGCCTACTGGTTCTATGCCTAATGCATTCCGCTAATGAGGGTTATGCCTATTTTTAAGCATAATGTTTTTCCTGCTTACTCAAGATGGTGCCTAATGTTTTTCTCCGACTGCCTACACTGATGGGGTTTATGCCCAATGCGAGTTATGTGTAGAGATGTGCATTCCTGCTCATGGGATTCTCCATAACTGTCATGTTGGAGGCTTGCATTTTAGGTCCTATGCTAATGTGATTATGCCTAATGTAATTCAGGAGGTGATTTATGCCCATGAGGATGCCTAACATCAGGTCATGATGTTCTAGGTGCTATCATGTTTGCCCTGCTGTTACGATGCCTACTGTGTTTATACGCCTAATGAGATGCATCACGTCTTCCGGCCTAATGTCATGCTACGATGCCCTAGGAGGATACCTCATGCACATGTGATTTATGCCTAACTCTAATGTGATGATGATCAGTTCATTATTCTAGCCAGTAGGTACTGGCGGTTATACCTTTATCACTGGTTGTTTCCCCAAAATGTAAGATATAAGGTGGGTTAGGCCTAAGGATGATTTATGAATAAGGCACCCATGTTACTGAGGATGCCCCGAAGTTCACCTGTTTATGCCTACTTTGATTTAGGCCCAAGTGACATGGTTAAGTTCATGATCTAGCCAGGAGGTACTGGCTGTTTTACATTTACAAAAAACTATAACAAGGGGGGGGGGGGGGAGTTTAGAGGTGTACAGGTAGAATCTTCCTCCTGTAAGACTTTTCATAAACAAAATGATTCTACCCTGCAAAAGTGAAAATGTATTTAAAATGTTATGGCTTTTTAGTGAAGAAATGCAAAGAAAAGTGCTCCATGGATTATCATGGGAAGGCACTAAGTGTTTTTAAAATACCCCTCACACACTATGAATCCCATAGTGTCATGCTTCATCATGGGGGTCTTCCCCTCCCTCTACGGGGCGGACGTGCTGCGACCAGCAAAATACGTGGGAGCACTGATGTTAGTGATGGAATAGGCTATGTGTAATGTGAGGGTAAGAGTGGTAGGGGTGGTGAATAATAATAAAAATTTAAAATTCTCTGGCTAGTGGAAAAAACAATTTTATTCGTTTCCCTGGCTGAGAATGTTAAAAAAGGGGAAGAGTAGGGGGTGTATCTTAATTTAATACTCCCTACTGGGTCAACATGTTTCGTAAGCAGTCCCCACTGCTTAACTCATCAGGACCCAGTGTGATCCCTACTACACTCAAAAAATCTTATTTATATGTGATTGTATGCCTATTTTACAAAACCCTAATCTGCCAAAAACTGTGCAGGTATGGAGATGGTGTATAAAGGTACAATGACCTTTATGGTTTGAAGTTACCGAGTTGGTATCTGAAATGATAAAGATATGAAAAAACAACTCTATGATTGTTATGGAACACATCACCATACTGTGGATTCATTGGGTAAAGAAAAAGTGATATATTTTTCTATTTAATAACATAGGAGGTTGCTATTCTTAAAAAGCTTGAAATAAGTCGTCCGAGTTTCTGGAGCAACTTAGTCTCAGATTATTACTCCCAGTAAAACGTCTTCCGGCCTAATGTCATGCTACGATGCCTCGCGTCGAACTGGAGCCTCCCCAGTAAGAAGAGAGGTGCCCCGGTTCAGCGAGAGAAGAAGAGCCCGGTGAGTCTGCTGGATGCAGCGGAGCGCGAATCCGGCTGCGACCTCACCTGCCAAGCCCCAAGGAGTGGTGAGTGGGGCTGGGCTCGGGCTGTTGGGAGGCCGCCTCCCCAGTACTGCAAGTGCCAGTGTTTCATTCTTCCTCAGCGGCGCCGCATTTGTGGGCCGCTGCAACAAAGGGGCATTTTTGTTTTTAGAGTCCCAGAAGAGGGACTCCAACGTGCCAGTGTTCTTGGGGGCAAATTCCTGTTAGAGCCCCGGAGTGGGACTCCCATCGCCACATTGTTGTCGCCAGCGCTTGTTGGGTTTACCCAGCTGCCCCGCTGGACAGTGGGCAGCTGCATCGTGGTGGGCAACATTTCTTTTGAGTCCCGGAGAGTAGGGGCTCCCCAGGCACGGCAGTGCCAGTACTTATTTTATTACAGCTGCAATGTGGGGCACAATATTGTTTCTGAAATCCCAGTGAAGGGCATTGTTGATTACTGAGTCCAAAAGGGGGGCTCCAACGTGTGCAGTCCTGATTTACTTACCACAGGTGCCCCACCGGACAGTGGGCCACTGCAGCGTGTGGCACATTCTGTTGTTTAGAGTCCCAGAAGAGGGACTCCCTAGGCACAGTGGCGCCAGAGACTAATCTGCAGCAGTGGGCTGGTTTATTTTGAATGCCAGGATGTGCCTCTGCCCTATGGTGAGGACATTGCTCTAGGGGGTGCCCTGCTAATGTTGTTGATGCCATTAAGGAGCTGATGCTATGCATAAAATGTTTTACACTTCATGCTCATAGGCCTACTGGTTCTATGCCTAATGCATTTCCGCTAATGAGGGTTATGCCTATTTTTATGCATAATGTTTTTCCTGCTTACTCAAGATGGTGCCTAATGTTTTTCCCCGACTGCCTACACGGATGGGGTTTATGCCTAATGCGAGTTATGTCTAGAGATGTGCATTCCTGCTCATGGGATTCTGCATAACTGTCATGTTGGAGGCTTGCATTTTAGGTCCTATGCTAATGTGATTATGCCTAATGTAATGCAGGAGGTGATTTATGCCCATGAGGATGCCTAACATCAGGTCATGATGTTCTAGGTGCTATCATGTTTGCCCTGCTGTTACGATGCCTACTGTGTTTATACGCCTAATGAGATGCATCACATCTTCCGGCCTAATGTCATGCTACGATGCCCTAGGAGGATGCCTCATGCACATGTGATTTATGCCTAACTCTAATGTGATGATGATCAGTTCATTATTCTAGCCAGTAGGTACTGGTGGTTATACCTTTATCACTGGTTGTTTCCCCCAAATGTAAGATATAAGGTTGGTTAGGCCTAAGGATGATTTATGAATAAGGCACCCATGTTACTGAGGATGCCCCGAAGTTCACCTGTTTATGCCTACTTTGATTTAGGCCCAAGTGACATGGTTAAGTTCATGATCTAGCCAGGAGGTACTGGCTGTTTTACATTCACTACTGATAGTTACATTCACTATATGTACTCTATGATAGTTCTGGCAGCGACCCGATTGGCGCTGCCCCGTATATAATCCCCAGTAAATTGCTACCCGGTGACAGTTGGCACAGTGTTATATGTGCCGGTGATTCTGATCCTAATGTGTTTGCCTAATACACAAGTTATTTTGACACAACCTGGTGTGGAGTCTCTTTTGTAGTGAGCCCGGTGTGTCGCCTGTGAGTGCGGACTGCGCAGATCTTTTACACAAGGCTCCGGAGTTTAGCCTACCCGCTCCGCACCACGCTACCCTGTTTCTAACACATGACATTTTACCAATGTTAGAAATGTTAATTTTTTTCTTGTTGTTCATGCAGATGTCACAACGTGCCTACTTGCTAGTTTTATTTTGTGGTTGTTTTAAATGTGCTGAGAAACAGGTTTATCCTATGTCAATAAAAGCTTTTAGTTATTTTTTTTTATTCTTATTAGTACCATTTGTGTGTGTGATATTGTAAAGAGTGAGACAAATTTGTTTACAGTACCAAGGTGCTCCAGATTCTCGCTTAGTAATCCAAAAGCAATGCTTCCACTTCAACAGTGTTGTGTGGGGTTCTGCGGGACTATAATAACCTGTCACATTCAGTGCTGGTGCATTGAACCAAGTTCTCCTGTGTCACCTGTGTGTGGGAAAGCAAACCTTGTAGAAACTACGCCAAATTCATAGATTATGCAGCAAACTGGTTCCTATGGAACACCATTAGCACAAAGCAGGATAAAGGATAAGTGCAGAGTTTGGAAATGTGATTTATTGCTCCCTCCCAACTGACATTTTCAATCTCTAGGGCTATCTTGTCACAGAGATAGTTTCTTAAAGGCCAATGCCTAAAAAAGTCAAGTGGTAGTTGAGGGCAGAGGCAGTTACGTATAAGCCCCACATGAAAAAGGAAATACAGTGGTCTATATGTGACTGCAGGTGGCACTTCAATGAGCCCATACCTCTTTCTGTTTCTGAGCTGTGCAGTCTGAATATAAAAGTAAACTGGCCAATATGGCTCAATATTAACTGCAAGTTTAAGTGTAAGTTCAATAAAACTGAATAATTATATGGTGCATTATACTTTCCGACCCACTCAGATGAAGGGTCTAATTCACAAAGTATTGCGTGTATGGAGAAGTATTAAGCTCTCCATATAGAACTGACAGATAATTTTTAAAGCCAGTTTTACATGTCCAAACGCAATGTGATGACAAGTACTGACTCAATTATACATTTTCAGGTATTCACATACCATTTGCAATCACTTTACCTGCGCCATACTACAGATTTTTAATGCCCCTGAACTTTTTTTAATTGATTCCCTATTTTGAGCCAATTCAGCCTGAGGTTCTCAAATAATACTGAATTATAACAAACTTTCTGCAACAGGGCCGCACGAAAAAGCCAGACACTCAAGCTGCATGCACCAGTGATATATTACCTAAATGGAAGCTTGAACAAGCACTGATACACCCACTTCTTCTGGCACTTGAATCATTATTTTTAATCTTTGTCATGTAACAACAATAATTAATGTGAAATACAGGAATGTAAAAGCCTATTCCTGCTGTTGTAGGAAAGACACACTATGGGTGACTTTGTAAATGTGTAGTGCATAGTACATAATATTGAAATAACACCTAGGTACAGAGCTCTTGAAGTTGTAGCTTTAATGTGCAAATATTTGTATTAAAAAAAAACCTGTTCACAACTGACGCTATCGCTTCAACAGAGAAAATCAAAGCAATGGTGAAATCTGATAATTTCCCCCAGAGTAAAGTAGAATGAGAACGCTGAAGTAAAGGGAGATAGAGATGAGATAGCAAGACAGGTGAAGTAAAGAGAGATGTGCGATAAAGAGCAAAGGCGAAGCAGCCAGAGAGATACAGAGGAGTAGACAGGAGAAAAGGCAGATAGAGTAAGATAGAGATAAAGCAGATAGATATAACTGGAAAGGTAGAGAACAGTGGCACTGAGAAAGATATAGAGAGATGCAAGGTAGAGATTGCTGTGTGGTAGAGCAAAGGGCTAAATAAGAAGAGGTATAGAAAGGGAAGTCAGGTGAAGATAGTAATGAGTCACAGTGAACTATATATATAGAGAGAGGTGAAAGATAGAAAAAAAGATGTGGGATAAAGATTATAGAGGTGAAGCACAGAGCCAGTGATGAAGCAGGGAAAGAAATGTAAGGTTAACACAGCGGTAGAGAGATAAAAAGTGAAGCAGAGAGAGAGTTGTGAAGTAGTCAGATAACTAAGGAGAGAGAGTTGAGATTCATAGATCTATAAAAAGGGAGAGTTATAGAGAAAAAACAGAGTGGAGCGAGTTGGTTGTAAGAGAAAAGGAAGAGCAGAGAGAGATGAAAGAGAGAGAAAGTCGTAGAGTAAGACAGTAAGGGCCCGATTCAGAAAGGACAACTTAGAGTGAAGTCTAAGTTTACTACTTTTAGGTATTCACAGAGGTAAGTTACTTCTAGTAACTTTATTGCTAGGAATTTCACTAGTTGTAACTTTAATACTCATACCTTTACTACTAGTAGGTTTACTAGAAGTAAAGTTGCTAGTAGTAACTTACCTTTGTGAATACAAGAAATAAAGAAGTAAACTTAAATATTAAAACTTAGACTTTAGTTTAAATGTACCTTTGTCCTAAGGGCCTAAAGAGTAAGGTAGTGAGAGAGGTGAGGTGGAGAGAATAGAGGTAGAATTAGAGAAAGGAGGCGGAGAGGTGTGGGAAATGGAGAGGTTAGGTAGTGAGAGAGACAGGTGATATAGAATGAAATGAGATACTGAGAGAGAGAGAGATATGTGGTAGGGAAATGATGTAGAGGGTGAAGTACAGGGTGGTGAGGTGTCTGAGAGCTGTGAGAGATAGAAAGAGGGAGATATAGAGTGTATAGAGAAATATTGTCAAGAGCGATATGTTTGAGAGAAATGTGAAGGAGATGCAGTGAGCAAGTGAGGCACAGGGTGGTGAATGAGGCAGGCCGGCAGGAGAGGCTTTGAGATGTAGAGGTAGGCACACAGGGTGGTCGATAATGGGGTCAATTGGATACAGAGAGGTAGACGGCGGTGAGATACAGAAAAAAACCTGGGCTATAGATTTGCAGAGGTAGGTGTAGAGAGAGAGAGGGCAAAGTGGCAGAGAGAAAGAGATAAAGTTGGAGAGGTGAGGTGAAGTGAGAAGATAGAATTATATTTTTTTAATGCAATTTTCATCAGCTGTCTGAGATTCTAAGGGTTAATGCTGGAGAAGCCTGTCATGTCCACCTATTAAATGATGAATGAATCTGTTTTATATTCATGCCATTATCGCTTTACCAGAGGCACCCTGGAGGCTGGGGT
This sequence comes from Triturus cristatus, assembly GCF_964204655.1. Taxonomy (NCBI): domain Eukaryota; kingdom Metazoa; phylum Chordata; class Amphibia; order Caudata; family Salamandridae; genus Triturus; species Triturus cristatus. The sequence continues at coordinate 878,561,905 of NC_140583.1, forward strand.
CCCTGAGCAACTGCCTACTTTGTCCATGCATTAACACAGCTATGTGTCTTTCACCCACTTATCTTCCTTTCCAAACACAGATGATTTAGATATAGGGTGCGCTGTAGGTGACTGGGGTGCACCAGGAATCGTTACATTCACATGAAGCGTGGAAGAAAGAAATAGTTAATGGAAAAAAAGATTTTAAAAAGCCTGTTTTACTTTTCTCTAACCTACTAACCAATTCCAGTTCAGACACTCCTCACATGTACACTTGGGAAAAACACAAAAATAAGGTATGCATATGAACTGCATTCGTTTATACTCGAAAGTTAAGAAAAGAAGTTCTAAGAAATGCACTTACTCACCTGGGGCTGTGTGAGTTGGGAAAATACTTGTAAATCGCCACGGCGCATAGGTTAAAACCTAAATCCATTATAGTGGCCCTGAAATTCTGAATCAGATACAAATTGAGTTTTCTGCCAAATTAGAAAATACTGGCTGATTTACCATCCCAGATCGCAAACCAGGGATGTGCACATTGTACACTGACTGGTTTGCAACTGGATTTAATGTGCATTGCAATGTATGCACTAATAGGTGACATCAAAACCTGTCCATTCACAGGGCCTCGCAAATCGACCTGCCTTAAAAATATGTATTAGGCAGACAGCAGTTTGTGATCCCACGGGATTGGCAAAGAACAGCAGACTTACCCCAGTGTGTTTGCATTCCAAAATAGGAAAAGTTTTAAAAAAAATACCTGCCTGTGTGCATTAAAGTCACAGGTGCAGCTTTAAAAACATAAAAGGTTTTACATTTGAGAAAACGTTGGGGAACATGCGTCTCCTCCACCTTTGTAAATCAGTAACCGCCTTAACTTGAAGGCGGGTAACTCCATGATTTGTGAAAACAAATGTGGTCTCGACCATTTATATGCACCCTTCCGTTTAATAAATAGGAGGGGGTGACAGTTTATGCCTCCCTCCTCTTTGCGACTTGGAAAGAGTCGCAAACGCCCTTTTATGCTTTGAAAAGACTTAAAAAGTATTTTGTATAATGTAAAAGCTCTTTTATGATTTTAAACCATATGGATTTGTGAATTACAGGGTTTAGAATACAAAAGGGCCTTGTCTATCAGGCCCTCCAATATGTGTGCACACTTCCATGATTTATCCCTATGCAGAGGTCAAGAAGAAAAATCTGCAGAGGAAAAAGAGATTACAAAGAAAGAATACGGTAATCAGGTGCGCAAACTCTAATACTGCAAAGTTCCCATTATCATCTAACCTCATAAACTCAGATGTTGTGGTACTATTACTGCATGGACGGGAACTAGGGGTTACCAGGGGTTCAGCTGCGACCCCTGGCTTGCCCCTTGCAACCGCTGGCACTGCATTGGCGGCCACTAGACTCGGAGGTGGCAAAAGCAGTGCCTGGAACACAAGGGTAGCTTGTCCTAACGGACGTCAGTCCCAGCTCCATTTTCCTGGTTTTCTGTCAATTTACTTATTTCACAAGTAGGGAATAATATTATCCACTCTTAGTATAATAAAAATGGAGTATAATTACCTGGATTATGAACCTATCTGCTAACTAAGGTAAGTAAAAAATGCTTTTAAATGTAGGTTGTATGCGTACTTGCAGGTGAATGTGTTTATCTCAGAGTGTGTGTGTGTGTATGTGTAAGCATGTGTGTGTGAGTCAAAGTAAAGGTCAAATGGTGTGTGGTCTCACTTCCGCTACCCCTGAGATTTGGGTGAACTGACGCCCATGTATTACTCCAGGGGAATACCACCTTGTATGATATAATGATAATACCTGATCCTGGGGCAAAAATACCAACCATTAAATCCGGCCAATTTTGAATGACCCCACCAAGGTATCAGGAAATGTAAGACTTTTTCATGAATCCACTCTGCTGCGTCTCTTGTTTTTTGCACAACTTTTAGACTGATAGTGCTGCAAACCTTTGGAGAGATGTCTGGTGTTTATATCGTTTCAGTGTATTCCACTGTTAAGTATTTCACCGAACATTATAACATGCTTAATCTATGTAAGTGTAGTATGGTAATTTATGACAGGCTGATTCACAAACAATCAGTGCCAAGCAGTTCTGTGCACATGGTAATATGTAGCAAATTGTATGTATATTGCTGACCTGCGCCCGCTCTGCTCATGCTAATTGAGTCAAAGCATGTAGTACGCCTGTTAAGAGTTTAAAGGAAAATGTGGGTTTTCTTAGAAACAAGTACTTTATACTCCTGAAATATTTTTGTAGTATTTATCTCATCTTCTGGTTTCTCATTTCTGTCCGTCTCTCTCTCTTACACACAGATGCATACACACAAATAACGCAGAAAATAATGGTACATGTTGCCATATTTTTGGCATTACACATGCTTTAACCAGTCATATTTGAGTAACTTCTGCATAGAGGCATACAGGGCATACTGCACATGGTTTGTAAATGATCACAAAGTTATGATTGCGGTCTGGTAAGGTGGATTTGTAGAGCACCACTTGTCACCCATGAGGGTAACGCCCCGCTGAGTAGGGGAGAGTAAGCGTGTGGTGAGGGTGGGCCGGAGTACAGGCAGTCTTGATGGTTCCGCAGGATCGGATATCCATTGCAATACAATCCCAAGCAACTCCTCCATTACTCCCTGAGAATGGCCACTGCACTGAAATAACTTCAAAGACTATGTACAATGTGAACAAATAGTTCTCAATTAGTGTGTTTCAACACTCTGTGAACTATCTGTATATATTACATAAACTTAATTCATTATTTTTTCCAGATAGTAGCTTGATCCATGCTTCAAAAATACTTGAAGTCATTATAAATATTTGTTGAGTGTTTTTTCTAAGGGTGGGCGGAATTTGCAAAATTGACTTTCGCAAATTATCGAGAAATTGCGCAAAATCTCCGCGAGCACGCGGAACTTTTGCGAAGATGCGGAGATTGCTTTTCCCGCCCGTTCGCGATGTGTTTTTGCGTGCTCGCGGGGAAATATATCTCCAACTTGCCCATGCGGTTGCTAATGGGTGCAGCCATCTTGCTCGCGATGCTTATTTCCTATTCCGGGTCGAATGACGTGTTCGCTATCGCAATGATGTGTTCGCAATCGCAAACTCTCGCAGGATAGTGCGACCGGCTACCAACAATCCAACATCTCGTGGCGCACGCGAACGGATAGGAAAACTTGTTGGCGAACGCAGGGACCCGGTAAGTCGCTACCGCGCGCGCGAGACCGCATTTTTAAAGCGCGAACAAGAAAAATACTTCCGTTTTACGGAAGATTGCGAAAGTTTTGACATTTTTGCGCTCTTCGCGGAACGCGAAAATGTCAAAATATCGCAAATTCTGCGAGCGGAACGAAATTTACGGCCCAGGCCTAGTTTTTTCCTGAATAATGTGGCGACAATTCCGTGATATTTTGCATAACTAACTGTAGTATCTCACGTGCAAAAACCAGGGCATACCCCAAATTCAAGTCTACCAAGATGCAGCCAAGGGGTTGACTTCAGAAGAAAATGTCTTTTATGAGACATTCTGTTCAAACCACCTCCTGCAAAACAATTTATGTTCTACTCAGCCCCCAACAGAAAGAACTGAGCAAAACTGGGAAACCACCAAATTGTCAGAATTTTGTGTAACACAAAATTTGCGGACTCTTAGTTCTGACGTGAGGTCCCCAAACTTGTCCGATGAAATAAAATCAGTTATCCTCTACTTACATGCTTTCACAGAAGCGTGTGATCTTGCTGGGCTTCTCCTGGTTCCGTCTTTGTCGAAACCAGCGTTGGATGCTGCGTATGTCCCAGTCCAGCTGCTTCGACAGCCCTTCCAATCTTTTCTCATCAGGGTGCTACAACGCAAAGTTGAAGCGATTATCTACAGTGTTTTGCAACTCAGCAAAATTAGTAATACCAGTTGCATAAGACTTTCAAACATTTGTAATTAAGACACAATCCAAATGACATGCACTACATAAGAGCAACAACAAAACAATATACAGACAGTCCACATGGGCCTTAATTTGGATATGGTCAAAATGGTGTAAGACTTATCAAGTCTATCTGCACACTGCATGAATACTATGTTGGGGCTCCATTAGTTCATTATCGGCCTATTACTTTGAGAATTGCATTTCTACTTGAAAAATGCAGTTGACATACAACCAGGTGTATTGTTTACGAGTACATGGTACAGTTTAAAACATTGATGCAGGGTAGTGTCCCGCAAGTTTGAAGACCATGTTCTACATTGCTACCCCCATTATTTATATACTCAAACTGCTTGAAGTCTCATTCTCTAATTCACATCATGAGTAGGTGGGTGATCAGGTTAGTACTAGAGATGACTCAAAGGGGATGAATCACGTTTCCTATGTAACAGGGAGACAAAGTAGGAACTTCAAGATGAGGGGGATATGCCCATGGCGTCTGCTGGTGATTGTAGATCATCTGTATTCAACTAAAGGATTTTATTGGCAGACATAAGTCATCAATCCAGGCTTGATCAGTTGATTATGCAGCCTGATGTTTTCTTGCTTAGAAGTGAAGTTATGTCTAGTATTTGGGATGTAGCTAGACTACCCCAAGCCGCTTATCTGATTGTAAAACTGGTTCAGCATCGATAGTCTGTCCTTGATAACAACTTTAAGGCCTTGTGCTTGCTAGGCAGTTTTATGCAGAGGTCCAAGGTAAGACCGTGAAAAAGGGTTCAAAATGTTGAATATAAAATTATAATGCTAAAAAGTCAACTTAATACAAGGAGAGAGTAATCTAAATAATGAAAATGCGAAAGGAACAATTTTAATACCACGTTGATAGAAATGGGGCTCTTAATTTTGAGAACCATATTTTTTTCTTTTTGAACGTCTAGTTTTGGGACATCTGCTATGGGTTGGCTATGGTCTGTGTAATAAAACAGTTTTGAGTGGTAGCTCTAGTGCCTACCTTTTAAAATGATGTCAGCTACTATGCTGCTGTGGCACAGTACTCATAGTTGGATGTGTGTAAACAACTGTGCATGCCTATGTGCTTATGTGTAGGCTTAGCAAGGAAGATTATGGTTTGACCCAGCTTTGCATCTAGCAACAGGTAACACTGGGGCCCAGACTAATTTAATAGGATTTAATTGGAGACCATAAAGGATTGCCCTATCCCTTTTTGGCTATACTATAACGTTTAATGCTGTTTAACTTTGCACTACATGTGTACATTTTTTTTCACTGTAAATCTAGATTGGATTAAGAAATATGGATATAAGGGTGTGAGTTGCAGCATTGTACATATATTATTGGGGATGTAATCCAAATACAGATTATTTTTGATATACGAGGATCCTTTCACAAATGAAATAATGTGACATATATCTCGTATACAGCGTTTAAATGATTCACTCTTTGAGCTGCGTGCTCGGAGAGGTACTTGTGCTGCTGCCCCAGCTGATAGCCCAATGACCCCTGAATGCAACAGGCCTATTCCAGGGAAATTAGGATTCTCTTGATAGAGAAAGGGACTTGAGTAGAAATCTCCACAGCTGTTATCAGCACCTCCCTATATATTATAGCAGAGGTCGCCAACTTTTCCTGCAAGAAGAGCTACGTACAGTAAATGAAATCATCCTGAGCTACTATTTTTATCAGTCAATATTACATCAGTGGCCACCATATGTTAAGATTACCAGCAGTGATCACCTCATTCTATCAGGCAAGGTTGCAAGCAGTTATTGAAAAATGCTTTATGAATTTGGACTGCCTTTGTATGGCTAATACATGCAGCAATAACTGCAATGCCCCAGGCACCAATGTAATAATATTAGTAATAAGTCTCTCCAGAGACGCATGATTGAACGATCAAATAATATCTTTTTGATTTTGGGATACAGGCAATAATTCAACCAAACAAAAGCTTCTAATTTAGTAGGCTGTGATGCACACTGGAGAGATACTTACAAGAAGATGAAGATCTACTTGGAGCTCACCAGCTACTTGTTGCAGAAGCCTGTGTTAGACAATGTTGCCATATTGGAGAAAAGGAACTCTGTATTCAGTCATCACAGGAGATTTTTTTTTAAGCCTTGGCTGAAGAAAACAGGTCAGCATGGATGGGACTTGACAAAAAAGGGAAATGTACCACAAATTTGGAGTTCTGAGTTACCTTTTTGAAACATTTTCAGAAAGCAGCGCAGGGTAGGAAAGGTATTTCGCTGCTACTTGTAAGGGACTGAAAGGGGTGATATGGTAGGATAATAAGAATCTCTGCCTCACTTTTCAAGTTCCCTGCAAAGTCTCAGAAAGCTGAGGAGCATGCAAGGGCATAGAATGAACTAGCATGAGCTGTGATACTCTTCCCAGATGCCTGCAGAGCCTTGAATTGTAGTCTGAACGTTTGTGGATACTCTCCAGGGATGATTGCACCATCTCTCTGACGACTTTCAGGGCCAGTAGAGGGTGGACTTGCTAGAGACCCTGAACTGGGAGAACATCTACACTTCTATGGACTGCTCCCGTTTTTGGCACCTTAGAAGTAGGCACTACAGTATCTTGCTAGACACACAGGTACCCTGCAAGTGGCAGAAGGCCTGGATGGCAAAGTGAGTGATCTGCCTTGAAGCACCTTGGGGGCTGTTTGCCCCCAAGACTCAAACCCCTACAACTAATCTGCTGCTAACAGAGAGAACGCTGCAGCTCTAGAGGCTGTGGAAAGCAGAATATATTTCTCATCAGTGACTCTGGGAGGTTAGGAGGAGTTTCAAGCATACAACTAGGAGAACAGTGTCACACGCCTCATCAGTATTAGGCCTACTGGGCCCTAGGTATCCCAAAGTGAGTTAGCCTATTGTGCACAACATTTGTGCATCTGCTGCTGGTGCCCTGGAGCTTGGGGCGCCCACAGCAATCCAAAAAACCAACTGTCCCCATTCCCACAAGAAGCCTCTTTGGCAGAGTGTCCCACTGTACACCTAAGTGTTTGCGTACATTATTACAATTTTGACCCTGCTTAGAAGTGGGGGACCATGAAGCCATCCCCACAGAGAATGAAGAGAGCATCTCTCATGCCCCATTAGAAATACTGCCATTCACAGTGCTGCATTGTGTTTGAAGGTCTCCCCTGAGCACCAGAGGCTACATTAGCCTCCTGCCTGCACACTTGGAGAGGAAGTGTGAGGAGGCAGGCAGAGTGCAGGATTAGCAAATACAGTCAGACTACCCTTTGCATGCACTAGGATTATTATTCTTGCCCCGAGTGCAGAGGGAGGCAAGCAGGGAGAGCGGGAGCTTACTGATTCGGCACTGGAGAGCAAGTGCCAGATGGTGGGCTGACCGGGAGGTTTGGGCAGGGGGTAAGGAAACCCTCTCTGGAAAAAACAAAAATTATATAACACTGCACTTTAAAGATTCCACGGCCATTGGAGGCCGCATCAAAGAACTGAAAGAAGGCATTGTGCAAAAATTCTATAACTGTTGTGATAAAACCAGTAGACTAATGGTATTCAATATAACATTGATTACGAGCCTGTAGGACTGATATTATCATTGTGAACCCACTTAGGCCCAGCTTTTTAGATTTGTATAACTTTGTATTTTGGCAATAGGTATACATAGTCGGTATTGCCGTTTGAAGGTTTAGCTCTACTGATGTATGTATGGTTCATGTCCCCACAAAACTAAGGGGTTTAGGAAAAATTTAAGAGGTAAGTTGCCACTGTGGCCTTTTTTAGGATATGTAACACCTATTTGTGACACCTATTTTAAAGGGGTTACAATGGGTATTTCCACATACCCGTTTGTAAATATTTGTAATTTTAGGATAGTATTCAGTTGTGTGTGTGGTGGTAATATAATTTTCTTTTTGAAAAACATCGACTTAAACAATTATATATTCAGTCTTAATTGATAAGTTTGGCAGTTTCCCTGTGCTTAGGAGGGGATCTGCAGGCAGGAGGAGCAAGGGGCATCGCAAATACAATCCACTCCTGGAACAGGAGCAGCTCAAATTGAATTTCAGTCTGCTGTAATGAAGCAACCATTTCAGCTACCTCTAATATCTGTTGTTTCATTGTTTATTTTTGTATTCATTTAATTTATTTTGTATTTTATTATCTATAAATGTAATATTATTTAATATTAGTTGTTTACTTATTTAATTTTCTTGTTATTTTTCATGATTACAGAGTTTACTCCAGAAGGCTTGGGGGTTGGGGCAGAGGAGTCAAGATTGAGAACTATGTTGGGATATATATATCTATCTATATATATATATATATATATATATATATATATATATATATGTATATATATATATATATATATATATATATATATATATATATATATATATATATATATATATATATATATATATATCTAGCTATCTATATTTGTTGAGACAAATCCGTATATCCTTCAATACATCACATTGGTATCTTTTATAAATTGCATCGCTTATTTCCTTATCATTGTGACAGATATTTAGGTGACTTTACCAGTATACCAATCACTAGAGTCATGATTTCAGCTACGAATAGGTATTTGTACCAAGTAGTAGGTGTGACCACTAGAGTCAACATAGCTTTTACACATGACTATCGTTTCTAATTAGTATCCATACTAATTGGATGAACGGAACGTGGTTTTTTACTGGTTTTATGTCCAACTTCGGTTAAAAAATTGCATTCTGTATATATTCTGTTTGTTATATGTCAAACCATATTGGATACCTTGACTAACAGATTGTATCGGCAGCATTTATTTCCATTTGTCTCAACAAAATCCATGCTCATATGACTTGTCACAGTTGGCCTGACTCTGAGTAGTTCAACAGTTGTCTAGATGAAGGGACTGATTAATGAAATGACTAATTATTGACATATTTATACTATTTTAATATCAGTCCTTTTACGTACCAACTGAGTTTCACATCTTACCAATATCAATGTAAAACCAATTTTCATGTATTTCTCCATATTGGTGACCTTATATGTATTGGTTTCTATTTTTCTATTTTTCGTTTTTTGGTTATATGTACTAGTGATGTGCTATTTATTCGGCAGCATTTAAAAGGCATTTGCACTAAAAATGTGAACTACAAACATGAGTATTTTTTTAGTTTCTACTGTAGTGCCGCCTTTTTCCAATCAGGTGATGGGTGTTGTATTCCTTTAAATTCACTATCATGTGCGTAACGCGATCATGTGAGCAAGGGCCGAGTGGCCCGAAACGCGTCATGAGCTGTTCACTTATCTTGATTTAATAAATTCTTATTTCGAGCAATGGCAATTCAAGGTGTCCGTTCCTGTCTTTGTGCGCGACTGCACATTTGGAGAGTTTATGGAGATATATATATATATATATATATATATTGAAACACGAAAGTCACTGCCACCGCACCACTTGTCCTGGGTGCTGTCGTCACGGTGGTGAGCCACGATATATTCTTCCACAGCAGCGCAATGTCGGCAACAAAGGACGCACTCACAGGTCAATCTATCGTTATCTTTATTGTGCGGACTCCCCCCACACTGACAGACACATTTCGGTGTAGAACGCCTTCCTCAATGTCAGTGTCTCCAAGTCAATTACAGACTTAAGTATACCCGCATAGGTGCATGTAATGGTCACAAGGTGAAAAGTAAACATTTCCCACTAATTAGTAAATTGTTGGTGAGTGAATGGATGTCCCAGTGGTATATGTGTGAGTAACTACATATGTGAAAGGCAGTATATGTGAGTGTTGGGATATATAAATGACTATACGTGAGAGTGAGTGATTGTGAGAGAGGCTGAATGGATGAGTGTCTGCCTGTATGAGTGATTGTATAAGACAATAAGTGTGTATTAGTATTTGTATAAATAAGTGAGGTGGTCTGTGTATAACTGTATAGGTGAGTAAATGGGTGTGATTGATTCTTTGCATGACTGAGGAGGTGTGTGAGTAAGTCTATGGATGAGTGTTTGTGTATGGGTGTATATATATGTGTATGAGTGCATATGATAGTGCTGTATTGATGAGTGACTGCATGTATGAGTTACTGTATGGGTGAATGAGTGGATGTGTGTATAGACCTAAGAATCAGTGAGTGCATATGTAGTAACTGGTATTGGTGTGTCTAAAGTTTCGAAATGGTAGTCTGTATTTTAGAGTGGGTGTACCAAAGGTTTTATTAGGGTGTGAAGAGGTGCATCAGATTATCAAATGGATGATGTCATCAGTGATGTCATTTGGGGTGTCATCAGTGATGTCATCAGTGATGTTACTGACCATGCCATGGGTGATGTAATATGTGACGTCATCAGCAGTGCATTGCGGGGGCGCGAGTTATAGTTAGTTCTACTAACTATAACGGCCAAATTTCTCTGGTTTTGTACGAGTGAAATGTCCAACTAACTATAACGCCCCTGAAACCTATGGTTTTTTCAGTGAATTCTTAAGGTTTTTTAAATGCTAATTTCTAACTATGACGTGTCTGAAACCTATAGTTTTTTCATTGAATTTCAAAAGTTTTTTAAATGCTAATTTCTGACTATAACGTCCACATCTCTAAGTCTGGTTCATTCCCAGTATAAACCACTATAAAATAAATTGTCGTTTTTAGGTATTACTTGACAGCACACCTCTCTGCCAGAAAAATTGTTAATAATATTCCAAAATATACATAGATTGGTCTTTGTTGGCACCCATAGTAACATTACTCTCTCACCTCGTGCTTTTGTTTATTTGGTATGTCATTCTGCCTTTTAGGAAGAGATGCCTTTAAAATGTATGAGGGTTTATCCAGAAAAAAACTCTCAATCATCATACTGTTTGTCACATTCAGTTCTTTATTTCCTCTATCTATTCTCTAGAGGTAAACCAGTTTTACTATATTTTACCCATATTGGCACGGTCAGTGGGGCAGGAGTTAATGTGGTAAACTGCATTTGTGCATTCAACACATGTCAACAGTTTGTGAAGGCCAGTGCTGAGATCAGTTGGCACATTAAAGTCAGAACTATTGACATTGACAGTGCTTGTTATGATAAACATGGCAGCTAAGTGCACCGTCAAGTAGTCTGCAGTTTTCTTCCTCAAGGCACTTTTTCTGGCCATTCATTTTCCTATGTCTCCAGTTCCTTGTGCTTTTTTACCTCTCCTGCAGCCTTTCGACCCTCAGAAGAAATTTAGAAGAGCCATGTTGTTTTACATATTTGTCTTGCACTTGGTTATTTTTAGAATTATCCCCTATGTTAGCCTCCCAACACTGCTGGGGTGTGGCTCTGAAATAGTTTAAAGATAGTGTGCCATGATTCAAAGTTTTTCCGTCTTGAAACTGAATTATTATATGTTGGTTCCCTGTTACATCGAGCAAAGAAAAATCACCAAGCCAATACAGGAGAAAAGCAACAAAGAAAAATAAATTGACCAGGTTGCAGAAACACAACTTTTATCCAAATCAACGTGTATGGTGAGATTCCCCAGTGTTAGTCCTTGTGGACCACAGAAACCCTAATTGATATCTTGAGAAATGGGCATACAGAGCATTCATATGGGAATCATTTACATTGTTATTGTCCATCATGAAAATCCGGTTTGGTTCCAGGCATTGTATCAAAGTTGGACATTAAAGCACTATATTTACATTCCAGTCTAATCTAGGATTTTCTAAAATTTTATTTTATTCTAGCCACTATTGTAAAGTAAATGTAACGTTGGAATTAAAGACAGAAGATGGCCTTGAATTATCGGTGTCAAGCATACTAGTCCCCATTCAAAACGTACATGGAGCTTGTACCAGTAAACCTTTACAATACAGTCAGATTCATCCATTGAGCTAACATATTGACTTATTCAAAAACAAGTCCTTGAATTGAGAAAACAGAGAAAAATAATATGATCTGATGCCTGTTCAACCTCGTACAGGAAGTCCAATCCACCCACACGACTTCACCAATTCACCAGTCCTGTGTGCATTAGTTCATTAGAATCCTCACTCAACATATTTTTCTCCTCTCTGTGGTGTTATGGAAAGAAGTTCCAAGCAGTTAGTGCATTGGGGGGGTGGAAAAAAGTGTCAAGATTACCAGAGCCTGTTTTTTGTCAGAATAATTGCAGTCCATAGCCTGAGTAAGCATTTAACAGTGGTTGATCCTGATGCACCCTGTAGACATCCATGCAGTGACATTTTCAGTGCCCGCCAGGACAGGATATACAATTGGGGTTGCTCATCACCATTGTTGAAACTGAAATAATGGCAAATCAGTAAGAAACCCATCATTGATGGTAATGTAGTCTTCTGTAAATGGTGTTAAAATGCTTGCATGACCTCCACTCCTTGACTACCAGAGTACTTAAACTGAACCACCATTCTAAGATTGAATTTCGTGTCATACCTTGTCTCGGAGATGGTACACTTGGAATAGATCACCATTACCTGCCATTCTAAGATATTACCGCACCTATACGATGGGACACCTAGACCAGCCATTCTATGAAGGGACTACTTGACACTACCAGGCGAGTGACACAGGATGACCAGATTATAAAAATAAAAAAACAGGGTATTCCACAGACATGGAGATAGGACTACAATTTTGCATCGACTGAGAGGCACGTAATTGCGTTATTAACAGCACTCATCATCATGAAAACACAGATAATTAGGAGCTAAGTAGAATTAAATCCAACTTTGGCACACAGTGTCATCTTTTAATGAAATTGCTTTCTGCTCAGGATTGCTAACTAATTCTTCTCTAGAAAACATGAATTCAGTCAACCCTCTCCCAAATGCGGAACAAATGCTAAAGTTGCTGAAATTAGCTGGGACAGATGGTAAAAAAAAACAAGGACTATCCTGGCAAATCCGGGCCACCTGTCCACCCTAGTGACATGGAACACACACAGAATCTAAGATCAAACTCTAGACATATCAATTAGATTGAAAAACGAGAACAAAATGACTATTCTAGGATTGAACACTCTACCACATCTGAGACAAAATGTTTACTATGATCCACTATTCTAAGTGAACATCTAGACATGACCACATCTTTGAGATGGAATATATCGAGCACACCACCATTCTAACAATTGAACACAGAGACGTATTTATATCAGTTAGATGGAGCACCTAGAACAAATGAATGTTCTGCAGTTGAACACCCTACCAGATCAGGGATAGGGAACACCTAGCCTCACCCACCATTTGAAAAACTTTATTGTGCAAAATAGCATCATTACAAATATGGGCCTACAACCACCAGGGCCGGCCGCTAGTATATGCATGTCAATTGCTTGACGTCACGAAGCAGCGACTGATCCCCAGAGGTTCAGCAGGGTTACAGGAGATATTCTCGGCAACTCAGAAGCTAGGCAGGATACAAATATTTAAAATTCTAAAAGAAAAGAACAAACAAATTAACAATGAAACAAAACTCAAGGCGAGAAATAGTCTAGACGGTGTCGAGCGCCGATGGGGGGGATCTCACCATACCAGGTAGAGAATCAGGAGGACAATAGAGATGACCAGGGGGGGGAGGCAGCGGGGAAGGGTACATTATTCCAGGAACCTCAGGATCAGGGGGACAGAGAAATGTCCGGAGTATCTATAAAAGGGGGCGTACAGATGTTACCTCGGTAGGTGTTCCACTAACCCCAAATTCTACCCCACGCCCCAGGCTTGCCCCGAACCAGATACACTGTCTTCTCTCTGAACATGCACCAGTCCATGTTCTCCTTCCACACTGACACGGTGGGAGGCCGTCGGGAACCCCAAAGCTGCGGAATATCCCTCTTTGCAATCATGTTCCCAAGTGCCACCCACCGGGCCTGGGCGACGTTGTAGTCATTCGGCTCCCATACATTCAACAAACATCGACGAGCCTCAGGCAACAGAGCGACCCCAGTGACACACTCCATTACAGCATGCACACGGTGCCAATATGCCGCAACCTCGCGGCACTCCCAAAGGATATGAAGGAAGGTGGCGCTCATTCCACAGCCGCGCTTACACAACCCATCCGAAGAAAAACCCATCACAACCAAACGAGGACCCGTCACATAAACACGGTGAAGAATTTTGAGCTGGACGAGACGGAGACGGGCAGGAATGGCGACCTCTTTCGGGGAGGACAGTGCGGACTGCCAGTCTCCGTCATCCAACTCCAACCCGTCTCCGGTCCAGGCCTCCCTAAGACGTACAAGGAGGTCCGCCCGATTGTTGATTAATTTCTTATAAATCAAGGAAATCGTACTATCGGGCAGATGACCATCAAGTATACGGTCCTCGAGTGGTGAAGATGCAGGGACTGTGGTACCGGCCTCGAAGACCGACAGCAAAGCGTGGCGAACCTGTGCATATCTGAAGAACTCCCTCTCACTCAACTCATACTCACTCTGAAGCACCGCAAAGGATTTGACCGCACCTTTCACCCAGAGATCACCCACTCTGCTAATGCCAATCGTATCCCAGTTCTCAAAACCTTTCGTTGTCCAGAGGCATCCCAATCTGTCCGATGCAAACAAGGGGGTCGCTCGTGTCAGGCGATCATTCCATCCCACAGCCACATTGGCATCCTTCCACACACGTACTGCAATCTTAGTGGGTCCCGTTAGGTTCCTCCCCGCTGTCCGAGAGTAGAGCGCTCTGTTGAAGTTGCCACCAGGCAACTGATATTTATCCATCTCGAAAGCCGGATTTGGACCGGGTGCATACGTAGCATGGTTGATGGCGGACAACTGGGAGGCCCAATAATACCTCCTGATGTCCGGGAGCGCAATGCCCCCGTCATACCAGGGGAGAGTCAGTTTTGCAAGAGCGATGTGTGCGCGACCGTCCCAAACAAGTCTCCTCTGTAAACCCTCCACCTCCCGGAAGTAGGCCGCCGGAATAATATCAAAGGAGTTCTGGAGTGCGTAGAGAAATCGGGGCAGGGACATCATTTTAAAAAGTGCCGCTCGACCGAGTGGCGACAACGGCAATCTACACCACCGAGCCACGTCCAACTTCAATCGCCGGAGAGGAGGAAGGAGATTATGCTCGTGGCGGACCGCCGGGTCCAACGATATGTAGACCCCCAAGTACTTGAAACCGGATTGCGAAATTTGAATGGGAAACCTATTCGGTAAGGGGGGAAGGCCACCGGAGATAACATACACACACGATTTAGACCAATTAATGATCAAACCGGAGTTTTTACCGAAAGAAGTGAGGACGTCAAATAGGACGTTAAGGGATTCACGCGGGGAGGTGAAGTACAAAAGAATATCGTCGGCGTACAACGAAACCCGGTCTTCAAAGTCAGGGGCCCACTGAATGCCCTTTATCGACGGTTCCCATCGGAGCCAGGCTGCAAGCGGTTCTAGAGCAAGAGCAAAGAGCAGGGGGGACAACGGACACCCCTGCCTAGTACCCCTCCCGAGAGCGAAGGGCTGTGACACCCTACCATTGACAACAACCAGAGTGGCCCAAAGATATGGCCATTCTATCGTATCAAAGGCCATCGTAGCGTCCAAGGAAGCCAAGATGGCCGGCTCGGAGAGAAATTCCGCCCTGGCGAGAACGCCATGTAAGCGCCGCAAGTTGAGAGCAGTGTTCCAGTGCGGAATGAAACCAGATTGATCCGGATGAATCAGGTCACAGATAACAGCGAGTAAGCGATTAGCAAGGACCTTGGCGAGAATCTTCGGTTCAGCATTCAATAGGGAAATAGGCCGGTATGAGGCACAACGATCACGAGGCTTGCCCTCCTTAGGAATCACAACTATAATGGCCAGACGCTGGTCACAAGGGAGGGAACCAAGCTCACACGACTCCAGAAACATATCACGGAGAAACGGTGCGACTTTATCCGGGCGCAATTTGTACAATTCAATAGGCAATCCATTGGGGCCCATAGCTTTGCCAGAACAAAGGGAACGAATCGCGGTAGCAATCTCGTCGGCCGACAACGATGCCTCCAAGCACTCTCGATCCTCTTCAGACAGGCGGGGCAGCGCAATGTCCCTCAACAAGAAACGAGAGTCATCCTCATCTCTATCGGACACCGGGGAGTAGACCACACGAAGTCAGCAAAACACTCCACAATCTCGCCAGGGTCAGTCACATGCACACCGTCAGAATTCTGAAGCACAGGGACCACACGGTTCGCTCTCTCCTTCTTATCAAGCCATGCAATCAATTTACCCGCCTTATCCCAGACATCATACAGTCTACCTTGCTGTTCCCTGTACATTGTCTTGGCAGCATCCGTAACAAGGGATTTATATTCAAACTGTTTCAAGCTAAGGGCGTGGAGCCTATCCTGGGTGACACCTAAGTCTAGATCAGCCTCCAACTCCAGTATTTCGGCCTCCAGCCTCACGACCTCCCCATTCCTAGCTTTCTTGGTCTCGACTATTAAAGATAGGGCCTGTCCACGAATAACAGTTTTGAAGGCTTCCCACAGGGACAATGAGGACAAAACAGGCCCCTCGTTCTCCAGGAAGTAGTGGTCGAGCGACTTAATGAGGCTGTTGCGAGTCTTGGGGTTGCGCAGATGCCAAGGGTTAATAGGGGCGATCCGCCCCGCGGCTTGCGTCCCCGTGTCGAAAAGAAGCCACACAGGGGAGTGATCTGAAATGCCCCGGGCCAAGTGTCTAACCTCCCCAACGTGGGGGGACTGGGCCGCGGGCATGAGGAAGTAATCAAGCCTGGAGAGACTCCCATGAGCCCCGGAGTGGAAGGTGTATTGACATTGCGTCGGATGCATTAACCTCCAGCAATCCACCAGACCAAAGGTGTCCAAAAACCCACCAAGCCATGATTGGGAAACGGGAAGGGCCCTGGGGGGGTGGCGATCCAGATCGCCAGATAGCACGGAGTTGAAGTCCCCACCCATGAGGAGAAGACTATCGGGGAGTTCCAGCAACATCCGACCAACATCAGAGAAAGTGGAGGTCTGGAGGCCTGGGGGAACATATATCGTGACTAAAGAAAGAGTCTTACCTTCCCACCTACCGGTTAGGGCGGCATAACGCCCTCTGTCGTCAAGGATGACATTATCAATCTCTAGTGGGAGGGAAGACCGGACCAGAATACCAACCCCTCTGGAACCAGTGGTGAACCCGGAGTGTGCAACCAATCGGTACCCCCACCTATTCAAAGGATGACACACATTGCCGACCAAATGCGTCTCCTGCAGGAGTACCACATCAGGAGTCAAACGACGCAAATACTGCAGTACAACACCCCGTTTAATACGATCCCCCAATCCATTGACGTTCCAAGATATCAACCTCAACCCACTACCCCCCATCCCCACAAGAGTTGCATGAGTCCCCCCACAGAGAGCAGGACACCTGAAGCAGAGTAAGAACCAATATGCCGCATTGAGAAAAGAAAACACGAACACAAACACCCCCTCCCACCCCCCAACCAAAACCCGTTACAACTCCCCCCTCCCTGCACCCCTGCAGACTAAAAATCCACCCCAAAATGCAGTGTGCCTGTCGCCCTAACAATCCCATTCTACAAAAAGACCCCGGAGGAGGAGAGAGGCCCGTCTCCACCCGCCACCCGGACGCGAACTACTATAAGGCAAAATATACAAAAGAAGTAGAACCCAACTGAGCAATGTCCGATTGTCAAGGTTAGGGACCAAAAGGTCACTTCTGTGTAGGCTCACCACCCTCGGCACCACCAGGGTGCCCCGTTCGATCACCCCGACCAGGCAGGGAATCCAACCAGTCACTCACATTGTCCGGTCGCTCGAAAAAGAAGGTTCGTTCCTCGTATCCCACTCGAAGCCTGGTAGAGAAAAGCATAGAAAACTTCAATCTCAGGTCCCGGAGACGTCGCTTAATCCCCTGAAAGTCCATCCTCTGTCTCTGGACAAGTTGAGTGAAGTCCGGGAAAAAATTGACAGAGGAGTTTTCAAATTTCACCGGGCCGTGCACTCTCGAAGCCTGCAAAATCGCATCACGGTCTCTGAAATGATAAAGTTTTGCGATGATAGGCCTCGGAGGAGCGCCAGGCTTGGGCTTACCGCCCGGGACACGATGTGCACGCTCCACAGCGAAAAACTTGCTCAGTCCAGAAGGGGCAAGATGGGTGAGGATTAGATCTTCGACCAGGAGGTCAACCGAACGAGTCTCGGGATTCTCTGGAACACCTATGACGCGAATGTTGTTGCGTCTTGCCCTGTTCTCAAAATCCTCCAGCCGATGGGACATCAGGTCGTTGGCCGATTTCAGAGTGCCAAGGTCTGTTTGAAGTTCCGACACATCGGCCGTGAGGCTGGAAGTCTTCAAATCCAATGACTTCACCTTCTCGTTAGTCTTAGACAGGTCGGCCCTGATTAGAGTGACATCAATGGCGACCGTGTCAATTTTACGAGCCAGAGCCTCATACTGCTGGCCGATGGTCTCCTTCATGCCGGTGATGGCGCCCATAATGTCCTGCAGGGACAAGTCAACAGGGGCAGAAGGGTCGTCTCTGGCGTCCTCCGGGGTACTGCTGGAGAGCCCGGGGGATCCTTTGGCTTGAGTGTAACGGTCAATAACAATTGTCTGGAACGGTCCCCCACGAAGAGACGTCTTGGTCTTCCGCTGCTCGGGTTCACCCCTGCCCGTCATGTTGGAAGATGCACCCCGGAGGGGCCCGCAAGACCTGGTGAAAATGGCCACCGGCAGGTCGGGCACCAACAGGCCAAGAAGCTGGCTTGTACGGTCCAGAGAAAGTCACAACTTGACCCAAGAGGCTATATTGAGGAGGCAGCGTTGACACTAAATGGAGGCTGGATTGGTCCCCGGCCGAGCGGAACGGTCTCTCAATCAGACCATGTGAGGATCCGGAAACGAAACCGAAAGTGGGGGTACGGCCACCGATGGGGTCCTACTGCCGTTGTTGTTCAACTACGTCCCGGCTCCACAAATCACCAAGTCCCCGGCACGGCCTCCAGGTGGGCCTCAAAAGTTCAAGGTGCTGTAATTCTGGTCGCCCAAGTCCGATTCAAATTCTGGAAAGTGTTATGGACTCAGTCGAGGTTCACCTTCGAGAGCCCGTCCGAGAAATCAGGATATCATCAGGATAAATTGCGAGGAGTGGCGAGGGTCCGGGGAGCCCTGTGCTCACACGACCATCTTGGATGCGCGCTAAGCTCCTCCCTCCTCACCCACCATTTTAAGTGATTTCCTAAACATCGCCACCTCTGTGCAAAAGAGCACATGGACTGAACGCCATCATAAGATGGAACACAATGACAGGATCTTGCCTATATGGTGAGCCATCTAGGAAAAACTAACCCTCCCAGAATGAAGAAACTGGGCTTTCCTACATTCTCGCCTGTACGGGGGTGTGTGCCCCTGATTTCCACAGGCAGTAAATGTACTTTCACATATCTGAAGGGTAATTTTTGCCCGAAAATATGACATCGATCAGCCTTTAGGCAACATTTATGATGCATAGCACCTACTAATTAAAAATGTTTGAGATGGGCAATTACTGTTCATGACTGCCTTCACCTCCTCTCCCCACCTATTGCATCCCAGTATTAATAGTGGTCCTGCATTCGAGTCCTGTGTGTCGTTACCGGATATACTGTGCGGAAAGGTCAGTGACCTACCGGTGGGAAACATTTTTCAACGCGGGTTTCCCCGTGCGCCTTGAATGCGCCTGACCAATGGTAGCAGCACCTTGTCCCACTCCTCGTCACCCGTGTCTTTGTCAGCTATAGGCGTGGCGGGGTCATGTTAGGTCAGGGCGTGTTGGACTCCCAGTGTAACAAAGCCAAGGCGTGCACACCCACTGCTGGAAGGCACCAGTAACCGGAGCAGGTGGGTCTCCTTCACCTTGTGGGATGGCGCGGCCTTGGGAGGGTGAGACATTTTGGGACATCAGCAGGGGAGGCCTTTTTTTGTTTAATTAGAGATCACGACAGGCTCAATGGACGACTTGGAATCGGTCTCTGCAGCTGGCACCCAGGTTACACTTAATTATTTTCAGTGAGACGTTATTTACGTCGTTGTTGATTTGCTTTTCTTCTTGGTTTTCCATTCTGGTTGGTCAAGCCATCGTACCACCTGAGAGTGAAGTCTCTAGTACGAATGTACTAGTTGATTGTATGTGAAACCGCTGGGTCGCCGGTTTGAATCCCCAGAGGGGAACGGAGAGTTGAGTTGGGCGGTAAAGTTTGTAAAATTATTTATAAACATCACCCATATTCTGCAGTTTATGTAAGAATGTAAAGGGAGTCAGCATGGTATACTTTGCTTAAAACATTTGATTTTGAGCCTCCTAGATATCTGTTAACAATGGTAAAGCGCTACAAAAAGTGTAAACCACACAATTGTTTTTGCAATATGCTTCACTCATTGTTTGTTGTTGTTGTTAGAATACATTTGAGCGTGGGGCAGCGTGGGGGGGGGTGGGACCCCCTACGCATTCATTTTGTTCAAGGCCCCGGGAGGTGGCGTTCCCTGGGGCTGCGGAGGGGCCGCATGCCCCCCGCACATAATCAGCATAGCCCCGGGGAGGTGGCCGCCGCCAGGAGGTAGTTCGGTCCCATCACCCGACGCTGCCCCAGGGACAGCCACCTCCCCGGGGCTTCATTAAATAAGGGCGGGGGGCCACGCAGGCCCCCCCTGAACCACAGGGACTGTCACCTCCCAGGGCTGTAATAAATAATTAGTGGGGGGGGCTCGAGCCACCCCACACTACCCCGGGGACCACCACCTCCAAGGGGCACTATGAATTCAAATGTAGAGGTCCGTTACGGAGCCCCGGGAACCACCACCCCCCTGGGGCTTTCAACGTTGGGAGGGGGGCTCCGGCGCGGCCCCCCTCCTGGAGCCCTTGATGGCCCTGAGGAACGCCACAACCCAGGGCCGGCTCCTGCAGTGTCCGGGGTGCCCACCCCCTGGATAGTGCTGTTTGCTATGGCAGGGCCGGAGCAATGAAGGAAAGCAGGATTGCTTTTCCACAAGGGGAGCTGCATATCAGCAGTTCCCCTCGTGAAAAAGCAATGCCGGCTCCTGCAGGAGGCGGGGAGCCGGCAGGGACCGTGGGAGCATTGGGGCTCCACCCATGGTCCCCAATGGAGCAGCCACGCCCCAGGGGATGGGGTCCCCGGGACCAGAAATGGCCCGGGAGGGGGACCACACGGCCCCCCTCCCTGGTGAAAATAAAATACATTTTTTAAAAAAGTAAAGGTAGGCCCCCGGGATGGGGTCCCCGGGGCCATAATTGGCCTGAGGAGGGGGGCCACGCGGCCCCTCCAAATAAATATATAAAACAAAAAATTGTCTGGCCATGCCCCGGGGGATGCGGTCCCGGGGGGCTGAAATTGATCTCGGGAGGGGAGCCACGCGGCCCCCTTCCAGTTATTAACAAAAATATTTTTAAAACAGGGGTCAGGCCCTGGGGGATGGGGTCCCCATGGCCCAACAAATAGTAAAAGAAGGGGGCCCACACAGCCCCCTTCAATTTTTTTTTTTTTTTTTTAAACTAAACCGGCATCTCACCCACTTAATCCCCCAATTTACAACGCACCAGGGGGCGCATTTGCACAGTGGTGCAGAGTGGGAGCGGGCCTGATATTACAAGTGTGCAAACACACCCCCTGGTGCTTTGTAAATTGGGAGATTAAGTCCCCTTGAATCCTGAGGGTCCCGGGAGCCAACTAGCCCACCAGGTACCTCCAGTAAGTGCCACAGAGCTGCGTTGCAGAGAGGTGGTCTGAGGCCACGCCCCTTTTTACTCCTCTCTGCAACGCAGCTCTGTGGCGTTTACTGGAAGTACCTGGTGGGCTAGTTAGCCCCAAGGGACCCTCAGGATTCAAGGGGACTTAATCCCCCAACTTACAACATGCCAGCGGTGCGTTTGCACAGTGGTGCAGGGAAGGGGCAGGGCCTGATATTACAAGTGTGCTAACACACCCTCTGGCGCGTTGTAAATTCGGGGATTAAGTCCCCTTGAATCCTGAGGGTCCCGAGGGGGAAAACTAGCCCACCAGGTACCTCCAGAATGCGCCACAGACCTGCGTTGCAGAGAAGTGGTCCAAGGCCACGCCCCTTTTTACACCACTCTGCAAACGCGGCTTCTGGCTCACTGCTGGTGGGGCGATGAGGTTCTCTTGTGTCCCGAGGACTTCAGGACACATGTGAAATTCATCTTCTGAGCAGCAGTGCGCCAGAAGCTAAGTTTGCAGCGTGGTGTAAAAAGGGGCATGGCCTCGGACACCTCTCTGCAACGCAGCTCTGTGGCGCTTACTGGAGGTACCTGGTGGGCTAGTTGGTCCCCAGGGACCCTCAGGATTCAAGGGGACTTAATCCCCCTACTTACAATGCACCAGGGGGCGCGTTTGCACAGTGGTGCATGGGAGGGGGCAGGCCTGATATAACAAGTTAGCAATCCTGCTGTGTGGGACTTACTGGAGGTAATAGGAGGGATAGTTGGCCCCCAAGGTTGACGATGGGGGCTAACTACCCCTCCTGTTACCTCCAGTAAATCTCACACAGTGGGATTTCTAAGAGGTGTTCGGAGGCCATGCTCACCTTTCTCTACCACTCAAACGTGACTGCTATGTTATAGTTAGTAATTAGCTTTTAAAAAAACTTTTGAAATTCACTAAGAAAAACGTAAGTTTCAGGGATGTTATAGTTAGAAATTAGCATTTAAAAAAATCCTTAGAAATTCACTGACAAAAACACAGGTTTCAAGGACGCTATAGCTAATTGGACATTTCACTCATACAAAACCAGAGAAATATGGCTGTTATAGTTAGTAGAGATAACTATAACTCGCGTCCCCGCAATGCACTGCTGATGACGTCACATATTACATCACTCATGACATGGTTAGTGACATCTCTGATGACATCACTCATGACACCCCAAATGACATCACTGATGACATCATCCATGTGATAATCTGATGCACCTCTTCACATCCTAATAAAACCATTAATACACCCACTGTAAAATACCGACTACCAATATCGAAACCATAGACAGACCAATAGCAGTTAGTAAATACCCGCTCAGTGATTCCTAGATCTACACACACATCCACTCATTCAACCATACAGTAACTCATACATGCAGTCACTCAGCAATACATCACTATCATATGTACTAATACACATATACATACACTCACACACTGCCACTCATCCATAGACTTACACACACACCTACTCAGTCATGCAAAGAATCAATCACACCCATTTACTCACCTATATAGTTATACACAGACCACCTCACTTATTTATACAAATACTAACACATACTTACTCTCTTATACAATCACTGATACAAGCATACACTCATCCATACAGCCACTATCACAATCACTCACTCTGACGTATAATTATTTAGATACTCCAACACTCACATATACTGCCTTTCATATATGTATTTACTCACAAATATACCACGGAGATATCCATTCACTCACCAACACACCAATACACACACTCACCTACCCATACAGCCCTTCACAGATGCATTCTTGAACCCATACACCCATACACATCTATGCACAGTCACCCACCCCCACCCACTCACACAGACACTCAGGCACCCATAGAGATACTCAGACAACCAATCAATAACCCATATAGACAGTCATGTAGCTACTCACCAACCCATGCAGCCACTTATACACCAACTGACAGACCAATACAGACATTTACACAGTTTACTCACTAACCCATGCATTCAGTAAGATACACTTAATCAGTCACTTATACAATCAGTCACGCACCTACTAAATCATAAATTCAGACACTTATACACCCACTCATTCTTCAATACACCTTGGCATATATATATATATAAAAAACATATTTAAACTTTAAAGAAACACACATTTACTGGATGATGTCACCAGTGATGTCATGAGTGATGCCATCAGTTATGTCACTGATCATGTCATGAGTGATGTAATATGTGACGTCATCAGCAGTGCATTGCGGGGGCGCGAGTTATAGTTAGTTCTACTAACTATAACAGCCAAATTTCTCTGGTTTTGTACGAGTGAAATGTCCAACTAAATATAACGTCCCTGAAACCTGTTGTTTTTTCAGTGAATATATATATAGATACATACCTACATATATATATATACACATAGATTGTAAAAGCTTTTGCAAGCCATCTAGAACTTTCTATAGCCTGACCTAGGTGTTTTAGTCGACAAAATAGAGAATTTTCTTAGAATTCATAGTTTTCAATGAGAGAGGATTTCATAGGAGATAGCCGGAGAGGGCCTTTTAATGAGCTCTTACTGCAGGAAGTTGCTGAATAGCTGCCTGCACTGCTGAGAGATTTCTAGAACAGACGAATGCTGCTCGCTGCCCTGAAATGTTTCCTTAATATCCAATCAGCACTAATTGCTATTGTAACCTGAAGACTAAGCGTTTTCAAATGGATATGTTGAGTGTATCAATGCCCCCTGCGGATCATCACAGGGCAAATCAAATGAAATCACTCTGGGTCCCACAGGAGGTCAGGCTTGTTTTGTAGAAAATTGGCGAGCGTCCTGTGCTGCGTGCTGGTGCTTAGGTCTCCTGCCAGCACACGTGCACTACCAGGCGATCTATTTGTGGCTTGTCAGAAAGATCTGCACAGAGCTGAAGGTGAGAGGGATGCAGGGCCTATGTCATTTACAACTTAGGGTTTTATCTGAGTCGTTTATGTATTGTTGCTTCAGAAGTTGCACCTATTTTTGTGTAAAACACGGACGATGAGGATGTGTTTACAGACTATTCAACTAGCTTTCATATTTTTCGAACATTTTACGTACCTTACCTTTGAACTATGTCAGTTTTTCCCTCAATAGCTAAGTAGGGGCTGTATTTTAGGCTATTCATTTGAACATCTATTTTCGCTCTCTCACTGCACCACAAATCACAGAACTCTGCATATCTTGGTAGTGAGTGATATCACATTGTAATAAATGTGTAGCTTGTGTATGCAACATATCTACAACAGAACACGTTTTGAAAAGTTTTGGTTCTCAATGTTTCACTCCTATAAATACATAAATCAATGCGTGTCTGAAATGGTGCTTTCCTTGCGCGTCACTGGTCTTAATAGGTGTAGTGATTCTACAGTATGGCACTGGGCATTAAATGCAGCTGCTAGTGGGGTTGTAGGAAAGGCCTTTTGCCATGTCCTGAGCACCAGGGCAGGAGACAAGGTCCCTTCATGGGATAACACATCCTTGCTCTTTAACCATCCAAACAAACTTCAAGCTGGTTGCAGTAATAAAAACATGTTTACAAAGAGTGTGCAGCCACAGAATCACAACGCACAAGTAGGTTATGCAGTGAAGAAAGGAAACTCGTATGGTGAGCTGTGTTTCTGTGAGTCAGTCAGAATGCAATGTCTGAGTCCCTGTCAGGAAAGGGTAAGCTGCTATGTAATTTCAAAGAAAAGGTATATCTGGAAAACTGCATTTCTCAGTGGGAGGGAAATGAAGCCCGTTTCATAATGATCATAGTTGTGCCGCAGTGGAATGCGGAAACCATGTCATGCTAACAAGTGGGTCAGGACGGAACAAGTCCACGTGAAGATGCATGAAGGCACACCTTGTATTATCAACCAGACAAGTGATAGGAAGATTTCAAAAGTCTTTATTTGATATACTTTAGGATAAGGTATCAGAAGAGCCTCATTTCCAAGAAAAAATGAATTCCCAACAATTATATATTGTACAAAAAATAACGTTTCAATCGTAAATGAGTTCGTTTGATTAAGAATAGGATTTTTTCATGTGTCTTTCTTGCTTAAAGCGCATGAGATGACAATGCTAACAGACATCCATCAGATTAAATTTTACACTAATATTATAGAGTCTTCCTGCTAAAGGAAGGTAGATTGATAATCCATTGATTATCGTGTTGATATTCTAGTCCAGGGGCATCCCTTTCTCTTGTAACCCATGCTTTTCTGTAGATAGAATGTCACATTGACCTTGTTGATTAGAATGCTTGTGCAATGTTGAGAACTTACCGTTTTGCCATAGAGTAAAGCAATTTAGATTTAGATTCATTTTATGTAAATTTTTCTAATAGATTGATTTTCACGTTTTTTGAGTTGGGTTCCATTCAGAAGCATTATTTTGCAGTTTCACCCAAGTAGTGCTTAATTTGAGCCAGTGGTTTCTCGTGTGCGGCACAGGCACTTAATTGTCTACCCTGGTACTTTTGACAGTCTGGCACATGATGGCCCACATTTTCTAATTTAGGGATTAGCAAAATCACAGTGGTTAATTGATTCAATATACTTAGAAAATGATTAATACCTGCAGCACAAGCCATTCTTATAGCTTTGGGGACCCGTAATAGCATCAACTGTCACTCTTGTAGGACTGTGATGATTAGGAGTTGTGTTGTTACTGACGTTGGCAGCGCTGTCAGGGCCGTACTAGCCGTAGCGGGCACCAAGATATGCTGGTGGGCCGGAAGAGTGGGGGCCAGTTTTATACTGGTGTGGGCGGGGGGGCGTTTTTGTTGCTGGGGGGCAGTGCTGCAAAATCGGGCCCTTGTAACAAAAGCGCAGCAGCAGAATTCCAGCCCTAGCAATTACGTCCAAACCCTCACTCCCTCCCGAGGGCCGGTCGGAGTAATTGCCAGGGCTGGTTTGCGATCCCAGTCCCGCCTGTCAGGGTCAATAGGTGGTGCAACATGCAGTGGCCTCCTTCCCCACAAGGGCCCTGGCTCTTATGTTTTTTTTACAAATTAAGCACTGCATTCAAGGGCTCATCAAGATATCTCCATGCAGTCGTTCACTTTGAAACATGAAATAAATACATCGTTTTTTTCTGTGCATTCATTGTTTTTTTATTATTGACCCTGGTTTTCCTGTACTTTGAACCCTTGGCAGTTGTGTTCATAACTGCATCTGCACTTCCAAAAACCTGAAAAAAGATTACAAATAAAATGGCAGAATTAACTATTTGGTAAGTCATCTGTAATGTGTGCACAAGTGGAACACGCTGCACTAAGGTCACATCCCAGATTTACACCTACACAGAAAAGTACATCCAGTTACATCTCGAATAAAAACTGCAGTATGTATGTATGCACGTATATGGTATTTCTATAGCACAAATCTAGCCAAAAAGCAGCATAACATTGCACAAGGTCAAAGACAAGCATTAAGTCAACAATTAATAGGAGAGGAAGCTTGGTAGTGGATGGGTAATGCACTGTGATGTGTAACTTTGTGACTGGCTACCACAAGAGGGCAGGTGTCTGGAAGAACTTACTGGGAGTGATCAAGACTCAGTCATTCATGGGTATTTTGAGAAAAGTGTCTACGGATACACTTCTGGATTACTTAAGACTGATTGTCTTAAAGAAAAAGGTGTCAGACTTTGCTCTAGATGTGCTTCCAGGGGTGGTGTATGGAAGGGCTTATTGGAGTGATAAGGACTCAGGCATTTATGCATCTTTTGAGTACAGTCTCTACGGATATACTTATGGATTAGTTAAAACCAAATGCCTAATAAAAGAGGCGTCAGACTTTGCATGAAAAGTGCTGCTCAGAGGTCCTGTCTTCCAGGCTTCCTATCCCTTTAAAAGAGCATGTACTAACTATAAGGTGGGGATTGTAG
Organism: Triturus cristatus; assembly: GCF_964204655.1. NCBI lineage: Eukaryota > Metazoa > Chordata > Amphibia > Caudata > Salamandridae > Triturus > Triturus cristatus. The sequence goes on from NC_140583.1 coordinate 878,589,473, forward strand.
GAGAAATGAAAAGCACAAAGATGAAATGAGAAGAAGACCAGGCGAGTGATGCTGTGGGTGGAGACAGAGACAAGGCGGAATGAGGTAGTAACACCACTAGAGAAGTGGAGGTTGGGGACAGAGGTGCGGTGACAACAGGAAAAAACACCAGGCAAGAATCTGAGGCTGAAAACAATGAGAAGGCAGGAACACTCAAGGAACACTGGAGGAGGAGCAGAGACTGGAGACTGAGGCGAGGTGGGAGGCGGAGTAAGGAGGTCAGGGGAACAGAAGTGAGAAAAAACACAAAGCCCATCACTGGCCACTACCTGCTGACAGGCTCAGTGGCCATTGGGAGAAGGGCCCTGAGTCATTGGATGCCATGGCTGCCCCCAAGGGTTGTGGTCTAAGGCAAGTTCTGAGAAGGTGGTTAGAATCACCTGCCTAAAGTAACGTTGTCCGGTGTGTATTGAAACAATAACAGTTGGTTCCCTGACTTTTGTTTTACTAAGAAAAACAAAAGTGGAGTACAGGCAACAAAAAACACCTATGGGAGGCATACTATCTCATTCACCGCATGGTAGGCATTAGTCCTCTTATTCGAGGCAGGTTTGGCCTTTTTGGCTGAGGCTTCACCAAGGATTATTAATAAGAGTGAACATGGTTGAGTCTTGTAATTTTCAAGGGTGAAGACTTCCCAAAGAGTCCTGGTTGATCAACAAAGAAGATATTGGAAACACAGTGTCAATACTAGGATTGTAATAACCTACATGCAAACTCATGACATTACATTGAGCTTGATAAATAAACAGAGAAACAACCTCAGACCACCACATAAAGTGCCTCTGAGTTTCCAGGCCATTGGTACAGAGCTCAAACAGTTCCAAATTACAGCACAGGCTAGGAATGTGCTTAAAAAGGAAAATCGAAGCCATTTTGCATTTAAACTGCCACATGTTGATTTCTTCAAGTCAGCTCTAAATGTGCAAAAGAGTTGTAGTCTGTGAATGTGAGAATTAACATGCCTGGTCTATAGTACATTGTGGCAAAATAATCTATTTTCGCGATCTCCTCTTGGGAAATAACAAACACTTCATTTTCACAGCACATGGGTAAAAGAGCATAATAAAACCAATGTTTAAACACTGTCCTCACAGAGTTTACACACGGGAATAGGGAAGACAGCGACATCTCTTCACAGGACTACAGGGGAATTGACAGAGCCGTGCACACATAGACACATTAGACCCAAAACCAAAGACCAGATCCAAATGCCCACTAACGCATGATATGCATATATAGGCTGTGCTAAACGCCCTTGGCGACAACCCACCACCTGCCGAACTAGATCCCTGATGGTAGGAATGCACCAGTAAGCCTTCCCAGCATGATAGCAGGTTAGACACACACATGTCATACATACCCTGACCCAGTTGTGATAAGTTGTTGATGGCATTTTTTTGTTAGTTTGAACATTTTTAAAATAAAGAACACATATATCTTATTTTGCATCTTCCACTAGCCACACAGCCACACTTAGATACGGCCATCCATGGGTCACCCTTACAAGCCACAGAAATAACCATCCATACTGCAGCTGGAGACACATGCGTCCAGAGGAACTGTGCCTAACAGTGACACTCCCACCCGGACATCATGAAGTGACATAAAACGTAATGGACATTGTGTATAATTGTTCACTTTACTATGTTGTACGAATGTCACCTTTAATAAGATATGTAACTGTGATTTTGTCGTGCACCCACAGTGTGTACTTTATATGATAGTACATGTTCAACTATGTATATCTACAGTTCAAGATGACCGTGGCCAATGTTTAAAAATTGCAAAAAAGATATTTGAAATAAATAAACAAAACCAATGGTTAAATACGATTGCTATCTACACTGCCATTATGAGTTCTGCAAATTTTCACTCATCTTGCCTAAATATTTGATCAGTCGAAGCTGGTGCCTAAAACTCTCTAGATGTGCCTCTTGTGGCTCAGAGGTTTTTGCTGTTTTTCATGCCTTATCATTCATAAGATGAGATCGTTTCATGGTGCTCTCTCACGGCCATCTTGGAGAATCACTGCAGGGCAAGTGTAATAAAAAGCTACTGTGTGCAACTGCACATTTTGCTACTGTACCTTTGTGCCGGTGTGGTAAACTGAAGACTTAACAGAGCCCTTTTCCACACAGGTCTGATTACTAAGAGTTAGACACATGTAGTGAGACTCACCCACAGTAAAAATTCCAAAACAGAGTGATCCAAAAGGCAGAACATCCAGGTGTACTGAATGGGAGGAACCCAATTGCAACAAGCAGTTTTGAGGGCTAAGGAAGCAAACCTCCTGCTGACCCCCAGGAAAAAGAGGCAATATTCTGACTGGTAGTGCTCTGCCTACTGTTGGAACTTCTCTCATGATGTTGGAGGGTGTGGCATGCTGCCTTAGGATTTCTTCTAAAACGTTGGTCCCCAGTAAGCCTTTCAGAAAGCAAAATTATATTGTAACTGCTGCACTGAAAATCCCTGCACTGTTCCTAGCTCCAGGAAACATAACAAACACCGAGAGTTTGACGATTGACCTTCTTTGATGTGTATGATCAATAATAGATAGAATTGCATTATCAATAGGAAAATGCATTTGCCGTGTGAAAAATGTTAGTCGCTTAATAAAGCTCTTTCATATTTTGTTAGAGGACACTAGTTGCTTAAGATTATTTGGTTTCAAAAGAACAAAAATAAACCTCTTTAGTAAACCAGTGTAGTGGGCATCATTACTCCTCCCTTTCTTTCAAACCCTCTTAAAATATTTATCTGCTGCTATTCTGTAATCATTAGGAAAATTACATTTAAATAAGATAAAAGTAAATGTATTCGTAATGTGCAAGTACTAAATGGAGTTTTGAAATAGAACGATGTCTAATTTCTTTAAAGACTATACACTGCACCTGAAATCAACTATATTATCTTTATAAAAAATATGGGTACTTGTACACTTTAATTAAATTATTAAATACGAGAACAAAGCTTTACACATTTAGCGTATTGCAGTCTAATCATTGTTTTCTAGAATGATTACAGTCGTTTTTTTAAAGCGTTGCAATTATCCACAATATTAATTGATATTGCCCGATTTCTTTCAGATTTTCATTCCTGCTCTAGCAACCACACTGCTTAATCTTTCAGCGTGATTTGATCACTTCAACAGATGTTTACTATAGACTTACATTAAAGATGCATGATATGTGCTTGCCCTTGTTTCTTGGTATGCTGAGGGAAACTTCAGTGCTGAGGATTGCTTTCCCTAAGGTTTAAACACTGCAGGCAACTCATTTGAAATGAAGGCAAGCACCCAGCTTCACTGTTGTCAACAGATGTGGACTGCACATCTGTTGTGCCGAGGGACTGCTCTTGCAGCAGTAATGCAATCTCATGACTGTTGGTCCATGAAGCATTTGTAGCGTTCAGCCTATGCAAACAGGGTGCTTTAATTATAGTAAATCCAAATTTGTACTTTAATCTCTAGTTCAGTTTTCTTCCTGTTGTCACCATGGGTAAATAGAGAATTATGGCTGATATCACTGTATTTCATTTTCCATTCATTTTAGCAATATAGTGCAAACTGCTTCTCTAATTTATGTAGGTATATGATATTGGTAGTAGTATGTGAAGTCTGAAAACGAGAGTTTTAACCAATGAGCCTTCCAAATTATAAATATTTTAACCATAATGACTGCCTACTATTTCACATCTGTTTGTTACACATGCGTTTCTGATACCCAAGAGTTTAAATAATGTGGCACAGTGAGATATGTATGTAAATTGTAAAGCTCCTGTAGAAAATGTTCATAAATATCCATTATAACATTGGCAACCTAGATATGTATTACGTTTGTGATCTTTTATTGTATAAACTATAAACATTCTCATTCTAATCCGTGCTACTTTTTATATATACTTACCTTAAAAAGACAGCTCAGCAATCTCGCCCTTATACGGAATGTGTTTTAGCAATGTAAAGAGAGTTTTCTTTTAAAAGTCCACATCCTTAACTATATAATTTAGTATTGGTCACTGTATTTTAATGCAGCCAACAGATTTATTTAGTTAAGTATTTCACTATTTTCCCCTGTTTAAAAAAAAGAAAACTTTTTAGCTAACAAAAAGTTAAACATGTAAGATAAAAACATGATAGATAATTGTCATGACGGTATTATATTGTCATTTCAGCTTTTGGTGACATATACAAACCTCATAATATTAATATTTATATATATATATATATATATATATATATATATACATACACTCCATCCCACTCCGACACCGAAGAAGGCACGTACTCCAAGATATAAGGTATGTCTTTCTTTATTATATCAGGTCTCACACGAACCTATGGCTAGAGAGACGCGTTTCGGCTTCGCAGAAGCCTTTTTCAATCATATATATATATAAATATATATATATACACAGGCATGTTATAGTTAGAAATTAGCATTTAAAAAAACCTTAGAAATTCACTGAAAAAACCACAGGTTTCAGGAACGTTATAGTTAGTTGGACATTTAACTCGTACATTACCATAGAAATTCCGGCGTTATAGTTAGTTCAGCTAACTATAACTCGCGCCCCCGCAATGCAAAGCTGATGACGTCACATATTACATCAATCATGACATGGTCATTGACATCACTGATGACATCACTGATGACATCTCAAATGACATCACTGATGACATCACTGATGACATCATCCAGTGACTGTGTGTTTCTATAATGTTTAAATATGTTTTATACATATGCCAAGGTGTATTGAAGAATGAATGGGTGTATAAGTGTCTGGATTGATGATTTAGTGGGTGCGTGACTGACTGTATAAGTGAGTGATTAAATGTGTCTTACTGAATGCATGTGTTAGTGACCGATACAGACCATTCACACAGTTTAGTTTGTCAGTTGCTGTGTAAGCGGTTGCATGGGTTGGTGAGTAGCTAAATGAGGATCTATATAGGTTATTGATTCGTTGTCTGAGTATCTGTATGGGTGCCTGAGTGTCTGTGTGGGTGCGGGGTGCAACTCTGTGCATAGATGTGTGAGTGGATGATTCACTGGGTGTATGGGTTCAATAGTGCATCTGTGAAGGGCTGTATTGGTGGGTGAGTGTGTGTACGGGTGTGTTGGTGAGTGAATGGATGCCTCAGTGGTACATTTGTGAGTAACTGCATATGTGAAAGACAGTATATGTGAATGTTGGAGTGTATAAATGACTATATGTGAGAGTGAGTGATTGTGAGAGTGGCTGTATGAATCAGTGTGTACTTGTATTAGTTATTATATAAGAGTGTAAGTATGTGTTAGTATATGTTTGAATAAGTGGGGTGGTGTGTGTATAACTGTACAGGTGAGTAAATGGGAGTGTGACTGATTCTTTGCATGACAGACTAGGTGTGTGAGTAACTATATGGATGAGTGGCGGTGTGTGAGTGTCTGTATAAATATGTGAGTGCATATGATAATGCCGTATTGATGGCTGACTGCATGTATGAGTGACTGTATGGGTGAAGGAGTGGATGTTTGTGTAGACCTAGGAATTAGTGAGTGGGTATGTACTAACTGGTATTGGTGTGTCTATGGTTTCGAAAATGATAGTCTGTATTTTAGAGTGGGTGTATCAAGGGTTATATTAGGGTGTGATGAGGTGCATCAGATTTTCACGTGGATTATGTCATCAGTGATGTCATTTGAGATGTCATCAGTGATGTCATTGACCATGTCATGAATGATGTAATATGTGACGTCATCAGCAGTGCATTGCAGGGGAGCGAGTTATAGTTAGCTGAATTAACTACAACGCCGGAATTTCTATAGTTTTGTACAAGTGAAATGTCCAACTAACTATAACGTTCCTGAAACCTATGGTTTTTTCAGTGAATTTCTAAGGTTTTTTAAATGGTAATTTCTAATTGTAACGTGCCTGAAACCTATGGTTTGTTCAGTGAATTTCAAAGGTTTTTTAAATGCTAATTTCTAACTATAACGTCCCTGAAACCTATGGTTTTTTCAGTGATTTTCAAAGGCTTTTTAAATGCTAATTTCTAACTATAATGTTCATTAAACCTATGGTTTGTTCGGTAATTTTCTTTTAGTTTTTTGTGATATTTTGTAAGTTTAATATCCTAAAAATAGATTTTATTTTTTTAATTAAAATTATATGTCTTCTGTTTTCTTACATATGAATATATTATTTATTATTTTTAGAAGGGAGTTGCGCACCCATCGTGTACCTATCTCGGTGGGTGCGCAGATTGAAGCCGCCATATTGGCAAAGTCGTGCAGGATGCGCATTTGGTTAGCGACGGAGTACATTTCACAGATAAGGGAAAGAGAGTCCATCTCAACAACCTAAGGCTCTGCATCGGCAGTTACATGTAGCTACAAAAATCTCCCAATAAACACAAGGGCTCTTTTAGAGCCACCTAATAAACCAACATATAACTTAGTTTTTGAAAAAATATATATTTTTTTTTTGCTTGGAGTCGCGCACCCAGCACGACTTCAAGAGCCAGGCACCCATCGCGTTCAAACTTGGGGGCCGCGCTGAGAACCGGGCACCCATCGCGTTCACGCTGGGATGCCGTGCTGAAAGCCGCGCACCCTTCAGGTTCACACTAGGGGGCCACGCTGAGAGCCGCGCACCTTTCGTGTTCACACTAGGGGACCACGCTGAGAGCTGCGCTAGGGTCGCGACTCAATTTTTTTTTTTTTAAACGTCCACTAGCACTAATTTTCCTTCGCCTCAGGGACCCCATCCCCTGAGGCATGCCCATCTTTTTTTGGGGAAAGGAACCGGGAGGAGGGCCGCGTAGCTCCCCTCCCAGGCCACTTTAGCCCCGGGGACCCCATCCCCCAGGGCCTAGCCTCTGTGTTGTGAACCGTGGGGGGAGCCCCAATGCCCCTACGGTCCCACCGGCTCCCCGGCTCCTGCGGGAGCCGGCACTGCTTTTGGACAAGGGGAGCTGCTAACATGCAGCTCCCCTTGTCCAAAAGCAATTCTGCTTTGCTTCCTTAAAGTGAGAGGAGGTTTTCCTCCTCTCGCTGCGACAATGCAAACCAGGGTTTGCTATGACAGGGCGGAAGCTCTGTTCCCACCCTCTCAAAGCAAACAGCAACGTCCCGGGTGTGGGCACCCTGGGACACCGCAGGGGCAGTCCCCAGGGCCATCAAGAGCTCCAGGAGGAGAGCCACGTGGCTCCCCTCCCAAAAGATCTAAATCCCTGTGGAGGTGGTGGTCCCCGGGGCACGGGGGTCCATAACAGACCCTGAAATTTAAATATTAAGTGCCCCGGGGAGGTGGTGGTCCCCGGGGCAGTGTGGGGGGGTTTAAGCCCCCCACACTCATTTTTATTTATAGCCCCGGGGAGGTGGCGGCCCCGCAAGGTCCCTCCACTAATTTCTATTTGTGCCCTGGGGAGGTGGCAGTCCCCGGGGCTGCGGGAGACCTCACGGGACCCCGCAAATAATTTTTCAGAGTGCCCACGGGACCTGGCCCACCCGGAGGATTTTTGTATACGAAATTCCTCATTTTTTTTTTTTACATTTCTTGGCAGACTCCGCAACCCCAGCGCGACTTCTGCCGTTTAAAAAAAGAAAAGGCTCTTTTTGCCCTGGGGGCCTTGTGAGACCCCCTGAAAAAGCCTAGGGGGTAGGGTATTTGTACCCTGCCCCCTTTTCTACATTTTCATCTTTATTTTTCCTTCATTTCTTGTGACTGGGTTACCGAGTCACAAAATGGCTGCCAACACATTCTAGTTTGGAGTGTTGTCAGCCAATAAGAATTGAGCTCGTGCTCGGCAGGAGTCGTGAACCCACCGCGCCCCTAGATATCGATATTTTAATTTTTTTAATTTCTCACAAAATACTGAACGGATTCACACCATTTAAAAAAAAAAGGTCGCTTTCTGAACCAAGAGCTACCTTTCTACCAAATTTGGGATAATTCTGTCCAGCAGTTCGGGCTGTAACCTGTCTCAAAATTTCCTATGGAAATTAACACACGAAAAGCACGTTTGGGACCCCCTTTTTTCCTCAGCTCCCGGTTGATGAATCACCCCCAAGCTTTCAGAATAAGAGCTGACCTGGATAGACCTTTTTTTTAAAATAGAATTTCGTGACGAATCGTCATACGACGCCAAAGTTATCAGCAAATCAAAAAATGCTTTTCCTATGGAAACTAGGTTCTAACTATAACTACCTACTGGCGGTCGCCAGTAGGTAATATATATATTTTATAGTTTTTTTGTTGTTTTTTTGAGAGAAGTACCTAGAAGTACCTGTTGACAACACATAGAAAGAAAGTAAAGCCAGAATGTCGAGTGAGAAAAAAGACCAAATTAGAGTTGGTTGGTTAATCATAAAATCAAAGATGTTAAATTCGGCATGACATGATTCACGTGACCCTTGATGTGTCAGGATGGTAGATAATGGTGAATACGAATGACTATAAATGGGTAAAGTAAAAATAAGGCTAGTCTATAAAGTGAGCAAAATAGTTAGATCGAAATGTATTCATAATCTAATGGAACCATGATAAATAAATATATATAAATATATTTGAACCCACTCCTCAAATGCTGAGAAATTATTCTTTAGTTAGTGGTTTATTTTAGGTTTGGTTTGCCTGTTCTGATTAAGTGCATATATTAGACAAACTGTAGCGTACTAAGAACTCATATTTCACAGGAACCCATAAAATAAGCAACATATATCACATGTCCCTATGAAATATGGGTTTCATTATTATAATGACGGCCCCAGACCACACTGCACACTTTTACCTTTGCCCATTATTTAATCAACATTTGATTTACGATAAATAATACCCAAATGTTCTAATTCCATACAGTGCCCATTGTCAAATGAATTTTGCAGAGAATAGTTTAAAACAATTCTACCTTCTAGAGATAGAACACAAAAAGTGTTTATACGATTCTACAGACCAGACGACCAAACAGAATACTCCAGTATTTCACCTATTATTTTTAAAAAAACACTTCTTTGTTTGAAAATAAAACACCTTTTCAAACTAACTAGTTAAAAAACGTGTACTATAAAAGAAAACACTAATGGGTGCTATGTACTTGTCACAGCTCCTGGTTTTGGGAACATTCCAAAACACTCTGCCTTTGCACTTGTGACTCGTGATGTTCCCAGAAAACACCTCAAGTACAATATTGGGCCATATAATAACAATTAATGTAACTTCCTTATGTTACATGTTTGGGTGTTTTTTATTAATATGCAGGGGTATAAAAATCCATATTCCACTGGGCAGAATGAAATATTTTTTCATATTTTGCAGAAATCACGTGTCTCTTTCTTTTTCTAAAGACAATAAAACAATATAGTGCAAAGTGTCACTTATTGTTTTCATAAACATTTGCCCGTTTGAAGAAAAAACATTGTTTTTCATGCTAAATAAAACAAAATAAACACCCTTTGATCCCGACCCCATTGGGCATGCCACTGGGCAATGCGTAGAGACGGGTGGCAGCAGGGACTGGCCTTAAGCCAGGTTCTACGCCCAAGCTCGTTGGGCAGACAACCCACACTGCTCAAGATCCTTGGCAGGTACAGTGGGATTTGGCCACAGACCATAGCCTTTTTGACCTTCCCCATGAACTTTTCTCCTCCTATTTGATCTTCATCCAACCTGATCTACTTGTGCTGAGATTTGTTTGCTAAATGTCTGCCAAATGCCATGAACAGTCATAAAGCAGTATTGAAGTTGTGAGAGAATGGCATTTTTATTGCCTCCTCGATTTATGTTTGCCCCTTTTCACTGATCTGCTAATAAGTTTTATCTCCAACAGAAAAATCTTTGAAATTTCTGCTAAATATCGAATGAATCATCAAGCAGTATCACATGTTTTAGCAAATTAAAGCTTATTTGACCCCTTTTCCCCTTTAAATGCGCCCCTTTATCAAGCTTGCATGAAATTAAACAAGCAAAGTCCCTGTCAAATATCAGACAGAGCTAACAAATGGTGTCAAAGTTATGAGCAAATCAAATATTTTCTAACCGACTATTCGCTTAGCTCCCCTATATTGGATCTGCAAGAAACCTATGGGTGCAACTTGATAACTATCTGCCATATTTCATGACGGTTATCTGAAATGAAAATTGTATTGCCCTCCCCCTTCAATGTTTTACTCACTTAATGGTAAGACAAATAACTTGAGATACCAAGTGAACACTAATTTCTCTAATTGTCTGGTCTACCACATTTTGTTCAGATAGGTCACACTGTGCCAAACATATTAGCTAATTATTGCAATTAGTAGTCCTCCCACTTTTTGACTGGGCCCGACTGACAGATCTGCATGATGTTGAAGAGTAAGCTTAAAATGCTAAGAGTCTGCCAAATTTAATGCACATTCATCAAATGTTGGTAAATTTATAAACAAATCAAAAAATGCCTTTTCAGCTGCCATGATATACAAAAGTATTAGCCCCTCTAAGCCCACCCGGCAACTTTGACAAATGCTCACATGTCAAAAACCTACTGAAAGGATTTCCACAAACCAAAAAAGCATACTTTATGAATATACTTCAAGTCAACTAGGACATAAATCCATTTAGTGTTTTTGTTGTAGGTGCCAGAAAAATGTCATCTTCTTTAGGGCCTTAACGGTTTTAGTCCACACGGAACTGTATGAAATTTGGAATGCCGGACTTTAACTGACTACACTAAGTGAGTGCTAAATTTAGTGCTGATGCATCAATGGGGGGGGGCAACATAATATGCCTTCACAATCATAAGTACATCTGAACCATAACTTCATAGTGGTGACTGCCACTGGATGGATAGATAGATAGATAGATAACTATAACTCGCCCGCAATCCACTGCTCATGACGTCACATATTACATCACTCATGACATGGTCAGTGGCATCACTCATGACATCACTGATGACATCATCCTTGTGATAGAGTGGCGGTCGCGCAAGTTATAGTTATCTGAACTAACTATAACGGGGGAATTTCATTGGTTTTTTATGAGTGAAATATCCACCTAACTATAACATGTGTGAAACCTATGGTTTTTTAAGTGAATTTGCAAGGTTTTTTAAATGATAATTTATTTATGTATTATTATTTTTTTATATATATGACTAACATGTAACCACCAATCAGAATTACGCTCGCGCACGTTAGGGTGCTCGCACGGTGCGCGCACTGTGCGCTCTTATAGATATTTATATGCTTTTAAATGCAATTTTCTCAGGAACTACTGAACAGATTGACACCAGACCTGCAAAAGGCACTTCCCTGACCTGAGGACTACCTCTCTGCCAAATTTCAAGTAACTCTGTTCAGCCGTTCGGGCTGTACCTTCGACTAAAGGTCCTATGGAAAAATGCATGGGGAAAACGCGTTTTGGGACCCCCCTTTTTTCTCAGCCCCCGCTTGACCAATCACCCCGAGACTTTCAGGGTAGGAGCTGAACGGAGCACCCCATTAGTTTTGAAAATTTCGCGAGGATTCGTCAACCGGTGCAAAAGTTATTCAAAATAGAATTTGCAGATTTCATATATATATATATATATATATATATATATATATATATATATATATATATATATTATCTACTGGCGGTCGCCAGTAGATAGTTATAGTTAGGACCGTGTTTCCATAGGAACTCTGAAAATTCTATTTTGAATAACGTTGGCGCCGGTTGACGAATCCTCGTAAATTTTCAAAATAGGTGGGGTGCTCCGCTCCGCTCCACTCCTACCCTGAAAGTCTCGGGGTGATTAGTCAAGCGGGGGCCGAGAAAAAAGGGGGGTCCCAAAACGCGTTTTCCCCATGCATTTTTCCATAGGGACCTTTAGTCCAAGGTACAGCCCGAACGGCTGAACAGAATTACTTGAAATTTGGCAGAGAAGTAGTCCTCAGGTCAGGGATGTGCCTTTTGAATATATGGAGTCAATCTGTTCAGTAGTTCCTGAGAACATTTCAGTTAAAAGTACATATATATCTATAAGCGCGCACCTTGCGCGCACCGTGCGCGCACGGTGACGTGCGCGAGCGCAATTCTGATTGGTTGTTAGATGTCAGTAAACATTCAAATCGGTCGAAATCAGGAAGTGTCGGCCGCCATTTTGTCTCTCGCAGTCTGAGGCACTGAAAAACAAAGGTGGAGAACGTGAAAAGGGGGCAGGGTGGACAGTTCCTGACCCCCTAGCCTTTGTCAGGGGGTCACTGAAGGACCCCCAAGGGTGAAAAAAACATTTATATTTTTGACGAAAAAACGCGGGGTGCGCGCACTGTGCGCGCTCGGCATGCACAACGCATCGTGGGCGCTCGGTGCACCGAGTTCCCACAGCACGCGCACGGAGCGCGAAGGGCACCGTGCGCGCACGGTGAAAAACCTGAAAAAAAAAATATTAATAAATACATATCTTAGCATTTAAAAAACCTTGCAAATTCACTTAAAAAACCATAGGTTTCACACATGTTATAGTTAGCTGGACATTTCCCTCATAAAAAACCAATGAAATTCCCCCGTTATAGTTAGTGCAGGCAACTATAACTCACGCGACCGCAATCCTCTGCTGATGACGTCAGATATTACATCACTGATTACATATGTGTCTTTCTGAAAAATAAATATTTGTAATATATGTATAGCTAAAGATTAATGGAAGAAGACATGGGTAAATAGGTGTCTAAATGCAGTGATGTAATATCTGACGTCATCAGCAGAGGATTGCGGTCGCGTGAGTTATAGTTGCCTACACTAACTATAACGGGGGAATTTCATTGATTTTTTACGAGGGAAATGTCCAGCTAACTATAACATGTGTGAAACCTATGGTTTTTTAAGTGAATATATATATATATATATATATATATATATATATATATATATATATATCAGTTAAGAAGTAGAAATCACATTTTCGGATACCCAAATAGGAAATCACAAATAGGGATGTCCTAATTGTGATTTCCTAAGCACATGTACAAAACATTTCCTAAATGCAAAATACAAATTTAGGATATGTAATTACCATCAAATCCAAGTCAATGACAGCCATGTGTAATTTGAAAAATGCTCTCCAAAATGCTTTTATTTAAGTGACATAAAACGCACACATGCCCCTAGGGCGTTTGCGCACTTTGCATATGCACCACTTTTTTTGTGTTGCATCACGTAGGGCCTTAGGCTGATAGGCACCCTTGTAATTTCCTATTAGAAAATCGCAAGTTAGAAAATGCAAAATCATTCGAACCTTTGGGCCTTAGGCCCGTAGGAATGAATGGGTTTGCGTTCTCTAAAAAATGATTTCCTTATAGTGATTCCTACTCTGTGGGAATCGCTACTAGGAAATGGCAATTTTTGTACATTACATTTTGCATTTCTTGAATAGCAATTTCTTAAGATACGCTATTTAGGAAATGCTAAATTGGGATTTCGTACATCTGGCCCCAAGTCCCAGAGTCTTGTAAAGGCTGCCAGCAACATTTTTCTCATGTCTTTGACTGCCAATCAGAGCTCTCGCTCCAATGGGAGTCTGATTCTCAATGAAGCTAAAAGAGCTCCCTGGGTCAATCAGAATTGGCACACTTGTGAGACTCTCGTGGGAGTCCCTCAAACCCAACTGTCCAGATAAAAAATATTTTTGTACCTTAATTTTCCCAAACTGTCTAACTGATTCACATCGAATCACAAAAAGTACTATCAGGGGCTCAAGATGTAGGTAACTGCCAAATTTGGTGTAATAGCATTCAGCAGTCTTTGTGGTAGTGCTGCTTAATGAAGTCTATGGAAAATATATGTGGATTTTGTGTTTTGGGAACTCCCATTTTTCTTGGCCCCCGCTTGACAGATCACCCTACAATTGTCCATGCACAAACTAGGCAACAAAGATCACTTCTTTTGGAAAGTTTCTTTAGGATTCGTCAAATGGTGCCAAATTTAGCAACATAACAAGCACATTTCCTTCGGAAACACTGTCCTATAACTACCAGTGGAGACCGCAAATATATAAACACAGAAACACACCATAAGATAGGGAGGATAAGGTGAACATGAATCTTCCATTTCATCTAAGAGCAGCACATTTATTTGTTATTCAAATAGAAAACCAAAGCAGTCACTGTACCGTGGACAATAAAGCACACAATGTAGTCCTTTTATAAAATAGACTTGAATACGACACTTTAATGAGCTTAAATTGTTGAGCAAATGTTACTATTATAAAGAACAGTCTGGGGAGACAGATGGTGAGCGTTGGGAAGCAATGTCAGAAGCAACCACTAGAAGATGCTGGAAGAATACTTAGCCAAGAGACGAGGAGGACAAAGCACAATAAATGACGATGTGCACTGCATGAAGAGCGCACAAACAAACATAGGAAGCAAGACCAACACAGGGTAGCTTCACAGCTAAAGGTACAATACTGTAATGAGAGTCAGCCTACCATTTTTTGGAAACTTGAGAGAAGGTTTTTTAGGCAAGGTGTGCATATAAGAAAACTGCAGACCGTGGGCACATAATTTATAAGTGAAGCGATTGCAGTCAAAGTTCAAAGCTAATTTTCAAAATTCAATAACACGGTTGACGAATTATGAACATTTTTTCACTGTACAGATGTTGTTGTTTTCTGTTGAGTCATTTAACAGCATTCATTCTGCAAAACAGTGTTGTGCGTCAGTTCTATTTTGGAAGAGCAAAGCAAATGATCCTTTTCTAAAGTCAGACAATCCATCATTTATCCTGATTCTTGGACAGGGTTGCAGTTTCACAGTAACAGGTGGCTACTTAGGCGATGGCAACAGGCAGTTTTCCGCTCACAGTGCGAGTGGCCGCCTGTTGACATGGTAGCCACCATCTTGAATTTACAGCTAGCATGTCCACATGGGGATATGCCAAGAACAGGAACCTTCTCTATAGGTTATCCTTTACTAAAAAGTGCCAAGAGGAAAATTGAAGCACCTCTTCTGATTAGTGGGAAAGTTTTGAAAGGATTACAAGGTGCAGCAAGTGAAAGATTTGATGGGGTAACTTGGATAAATAAAGGCACCAAAGCGGATTGTAAAAACAGTGTTTTTAAAGTGATTACTTAGTAAACCAAATAAAATGTATCTTTAGTCTGGATAGATTTTCTTGAAAATCTGGCCTCACACTAAATTGGAAGAGGAGGGGGGAGTTCTCATATGAAGTGAATGGTTTTATAGAAATATAAAACGCAGTGAATTCTCTAATTTTGACATTGCCACCTCTCTAGCCCCTGAATTAGCTTCATAAATATTAACTTTTTAGGCATCACATACTGATTGATGATATGGAATGATTTTTACACAGAAAAGCTGATGATTTCTGAAAAATGGGGTAGATTCACAGATGGTAAAGTTAGACCAACAATATAACACAGTAATCACAAAGGGACTTATGAGTAGCATGATTACACCTAAAGAGGAATCTCCGCACTTGGGGTAGAACTTCTGCACTAGGGTCGGAAGCTCTGGACTTGGGGTAGGGAATCTCTGCACTAGGACCAAAAGCTCTGCACTCGGGGCGGGGAAAGTGTAATTACATACATCTGCAATTAATGCCACCTGCAAACTGTGCAATGTAAACCAAAATCAGCACACATCAAAGGCTCAGTTTCTTCCAAACACATGACTCGCCTGGCTGCTCTGTGCCTTGCCTTGCCGTCTACCACCTATCACCATATTGAATACCAGGAGGAAGAAAACCTTCACAGAGGAGGAGACCCAAATGATAGTCACATTTGTAGCGGAGAGTTACAAAAAGCTACATGGTCTTCCACCATACTTCAGCAGTGCAACACAGAAGGCAGCCCTATGACAGCAGTTGGCTAATGCGATCAGTACATTGGGGATGATGTCCAGATCATCACCGACATCAAAAAAAAGTGGCAGGATGAGAGGAGATGGGTGAAGGAGATGTTTGCCTGGATAGAGGTGGACAGAGTTTTCCCTGGTGGACAAACTGGAACTGATCTCCATCTCACACCACTTGAGAAGAACGTCCTTTCCAACATGCACCCGCACCTGCTTCATGGGCTGCCCTTGACTGATGACCTTATTGTGCTGCCGGAGGAAGTGGCACTGGCGATTAGGGGACTTAACTCAGGGAAGGCGTCGGGGCCCAACGGGCTTCCGATAGAGCTCTATAAACTTGGGGCAGATATCCTCGCCCCTCGCCTATGCAAAATGTAACGGGAAAGTAGGGAGGTAGGGGAACTTCCCCAGGACCAACGACTTGCCACCCTAGTGATGATCCACAAGGAAGGCAAAAGTCGGACTGAGTGCTCCTCCTATCGACCGATCTCTCTACTGAACGCCGAGCCCAAGATTGTAGCAAACTTCCGGCCACCCGGCTAATTAAAGTCATTAATAATCTCGTGCACCCGGACCAATCTGGCTTCATGCCGCAGCGCAATACTGCGCTGAACCTGCGTAGGGTGCACGGCGTGATGGGGAGGGCGTCCACCTTCCAGGAGGAGGCAGTCCTTGTATCCTTAGACGCCTCAATGGCATTCGATATGGTCGAATGGAAATATCTGTTTGCGGTACACGAGAAAATGGGATTTGGGCCCCAATTCATTGGGTGGGTGCAGCTCCTTTATTCAAGACCACTAGCTCAGATAGTGGTTAACAATAAAAAAATCCGATGTGTTTGAGCTGGGCAGAGGCACGAGGCAGGGGTGCCCGCTGTCACCCCTCCTATTCGCCCTGGCCCTGGAGCCGTTGGCGGCGTGGATACGGAGGGATCAGATGATCCGTGGCTTTAGGTGGGCGGAGTCCTGGGAGGACCGCATCTCACTCTATGCAGATGGCATACTGCTGTTCCTGACTTCCCCAAAGGCCTCCCTAACTGCAGTGCTTGATATATTCGCCATATTTGGCAGGTACTCCGGATATACCATAAATTGGGGTAAATCTGTGTTGTACGTCCTCAGGGGACCTCTTACGGGACTCCCCAGAGATTGCCCGATACAGATCACAACACAGGGCTTCCAATACCTTGGCATATATATCACTGCCAACCCTGCGGATAGATATGCACGCAACCTGCTCCCTCCTTTTCAAAGACTCAAAAGAGACTCCGAACGCTGGATGGCGCTCCCGCTTTCGCTGCTCGGTAGGGCCTCCCTGTTCAAAATGATGTCCTTGCCCCGATTCTTATACGTCCTGCAGAACTCGCAGGATCTGGTGCTGGCCAGTTATTTCAGGGAGATTGAGACCTTACAGCGCCGCCTGTTATGGAATGGGAAGCCGCGCATAGCACTGTCCAAACTTAACCTCTCCTGATATGACGGCGGGATTGCCCTCCCTGACCTCAAAAAATATTATTGGGCGGCTCATCTGGCAGCAATCAACCATGGGACATATAGGCAGGCGGACGATCCCGGCTATGCGATGGACCGCTGTGTACTGCCCAGGGGGAACTACAACCGGGCGCTCTATTCGAGCGCTGGGCGGCGCCAACTCACAGGACCAACGAAACTATCGGTGCAGGTCTGGGGGGCGGCCTCCAGGAGCCTGGGGTGGAAGCATAAAATCACTCGGGCCACGCCGCTATGGGACTCCGACAGGCTTGGTAACCTCTGGTCTACGAAGCGGTTTGACAAATGGGACCTTATTGGCATATCAAAGGTGGGCGACCTATGGGTGAAGGGCGAGGTTAAGTCGTTCGCCGCCTTGCAGCAAGAATATGAGCTGGCCCCTACCGAGTATTTCAGGTACATGCAAGTTCGCCATGCCCTGGGCACCTGTTTACGAAGGGGAGAGACCCCTCCGGAGGCGACACCCCTTGAAGACCGACTCCTCGATGGATACTTACCAACGCAGGCCATCTCACTCACATATAAAAAGTTGGTGAACCACATGGGAGACCCCCTGGTGAGGTTGAGGGAGAAGTGGGAAAGGGATGGCATCATACTCGATGATGAAGATTGGGTGGCGGCGGTATCCTCACCACGTGAGGTAGCCATCGCAGCAAAGCTGAGATTAGTACAACTCAAAATTCTGCACCGAATCTACATCACGGGGCCAGGGATGGTGTTAATGGGGAGAGCACCTGATGGTAAGTGTAGGTGGGACTGTGGGAGTGAAAGCACCTTCCTCCATATTCTGTGGGAGTGCCCGCATATCCAGAGATATTGGAAGAGAATACACGAGGTGATGAGTGAAGTGTTCGGCCTTACACTCCCACTGGAGGCTAAGCGATGTCTCCTAAATGTGTGGGAGCCAACGGACTTAAATAATGCGCGCATAACATGGGTCACACTGGGGCTAATGATAGCCAAACGAAACATCGCCCAGAAGTGGGGGGCATCGCTTGCGCCGAGTGTGAGAGCCTGGGAGAAAGACATGGATTGGTGCATGTTTCGGGAGAAGTTTGTATATGTGGCAAGGGGGTACCCCAAAAAGTGGTCCCGCATATGGAGAGACTGGAATGCATATAGGGGGGATATCTGCACCCCACCATTGACCCCAGCTCAAGATGAACTGTTGCAGACATGACACAAATCGCCCCTGGACAACACACTGTATACTTTCAATTGTTTGAGAGCCATGTAAAGATAAGAATATATTGTAATGAAGTACTGTGCCTGGTGTTGACGATTCCTATTGTTAATAAAAAGAAATAAAAAAAAAAATATCCAAGTTGTCACCCATCTCCATATGCTCAGATATGGTTCATAACAGTATACTACTTCATAGTGTTGCAGGGATTCTGCTCATGCACAGAACTATGCGCAGGAAACCAGGACCTCAGTGAATTGTGGTGTACCAATAAACTCACCTCAGTACCCAGAACCCCTATCCGCCTAGCATCAGTGTCTCATTCGTTCTCCGTATCATCTCCAAGCTACCAATGATTAGACAACCCAGAACAAGTGACTTAGAGTACTCTCTGGAATGGTGGGAATCAGAAACACCTTTTCATTAATATTCTCATATCAGTCCACAACAAGAGTAATCAGAGACACAGTAGAGTTTAAAATGTTTATTTTTAACTACGTGCTCTAAAGTGCAGTACTTTGGTTAATATAAGCAGACAAATGAGTAAAAACAAAACCATCAGTATTGTTACAATACCATAGAAAATGAAGGGAGAAATCATATTACAAATGATAGTGGAAAACAACCATCCTCCCTTCGCTAGTTTCGCTAGTAAACTAGTTTTATGAAACTAATAGAAGGTCTCTAGGCTTGAATGGGGAACCCCATACTGTAAATATCAGCTTAGGTGAATCACATCACAGGATCAGATCTGCTCTCTGTGTCTGGAAAGGTTTTCTCCACGTGTCTGAATCATACATGCAAATGCAATATTAAAGGCACCTGAGTTTCAGATATTTGCGGCTGTGTGCGTGTTTCTAGAGCCTGGGCCGATCAACCTGAATTCAACAGCATACATTGTTATTTGACCTTGACGGCTTCTGCACACAGTGTTCAGAATAAGGTCGCGGTGTACGTTTAGGGCTGTGCACAACAGACCGTTCTCATGTGAAGAAAAAGCAAGCTGTTTTTCTTGTAATAACAGCTACCTGCAGTGTCGTATGCAAAAGCAGCAAAGTGGCAAGATGGTGTTTTACATCTAAAGCGCTTATGCTAACATAGCAATGTGTGCACATAGAACCCCGTCCTCACTACACCCTCCCTTGATCGGACCACGAACAGAATAGGGAATCAATGTAGGAACGCAGAGTTCAAGTTCGAGTGAGACAGAACCAAGGTCCTATATTGCCAATCCATATAATTGTTTAGTGACAGTTCGAAAATTTGTTGGGAAAAGTAAAAAATTAAAACTTCTCTCAGGGGCGTGACACAGCCCAATGTGGAGTAAAAAAGAAAAAAAGAAAAAATCTGGATTTGGACGTGCGAAAGATGGACAACTGCCAATTTAATCCATCAACGTATAGGCACAATAAGTAGCAACTGCCTCCAAGAGGAAGTCATTACAATGCTCAGCAAAAGATTCAGCCATCCAGTCAAGCAAAGTAAATGATCATACATGTTCTTCGATAGCCGGTGCCTCTAGCACAATCAGAGGACAACTTGCGTGTTCTTCAAGATAACTTCTCACCAAGAAGTCATATGCTGCCGCATATATATCCCAATTCCCTAGGACTCCATGTGCCGCTCCACAGGCCATAATCCAGATGCCAGAACAGTCCAACTCATGAGCCACCAAGGGACTCATTAGTAGATCATAATCCGGGACAGGAGACACCGTGTTCGACAGGCACAAATCCAGAGCCCATTCGAATGGACAATCTAGGCAATGGAAAACAGGTTGCAAGCAAGTAAAGTAAGAGAACCGGAAGGATAATCCATAGGCTACGCTTAAAGTGGCCAGTGGTAATGTTCCATAGTATTCAAGCATCCGGTTACGCAGCTGAAGCAGCCGGGGCAGGCTGTCTTGTGATACAGATCGTGCAGCCATTGCGAATTAAGCAAACCAACAGGAGCACACCCGCAGTCAGGGCGAGAATCAATGGTAGCCCGCCGAAGACGCTGGAAAAAATAGAATGAAAAAATGCCGGTATCCCACCACATATTGTTTGGAAGGAGGTCACGAGGCCGAAATGCCCACAACTTTGAAAAAATGCACTAAACCAGTTGTTGACGAGGCATTGAATATAGTATGAATCAGAGCACCAAAATGAAGGGTGAGATCCGTATTTAAAAGCACATGCACCTCGGTGCGGGTGTTTGCCACGTGACGGACGAATGTTTCACAGGAGGAAGTCAGAGCAACTTCTTTTTGAGACAATAGAGCCCTTATTCTGCTCATTTTGTTGAACTCCGCTTTCAAGGTTGGGATGGAAGGCCAGATGGATAAATCCAGTCTCGCATGCGGGGACGGGATAAGGACATTTTTACAACAGACTACGCGTTGTGAGACAGTTACAATGTACGGAATCCCCACTAGCATCCCGCAGCATGCCTCATTATTTAAAATCAAATCACAACCATTAGCTAATAATGTAAAGGTGGGTGTAATTGCTGGCACAGGATATCCCTTCAGAATGCAAGCCAAATTTCGTGCCTGAACGTTGCATGCGCCATGCAATTGGATGTTTCTATAGACTACTGAGTGATCAGGTGTGGAAGTGCATTCCTCTCCTTTCAAATAAACCTATTTACCTTCTCTCAGGCACCTGTATGTAAATGGTAGCAACCAAACTTCATGCAGGAAAGCAGTACCCAGAGGTTCGTATCTGCCTAGGGCATAATGTTTCATACATGAACTGAACTTAAACAATGGAAATGGTAAGGTGATTAAACCATGGATAAGCCACACAGCTGAGTTCGATTCGGCCACAGAGAAAGGTAAAGGTTCCAATTTTTCAATATGCAATAGTGAAACTGTTGTTTATCAGTCAGGTTAAAAGGCAGGAATAAAGATGACGTGTTCATGTAGTCCCAGGGAACTTTCCCAGCCTTCAATGTTTGTAAAGTCCATGCAAACTGCATTATAGAACGCAGTTGATTTTGACCATGGTATAAAACAGACATATCATCCTGAACAATATCCACAACAGATGAAACAATGTTATCTAACGTGTAAACTCTGGAAGAGAGGGTGATAATGCTATTATTGATGACAGCTAGCACTTTTTCTAAATTGGCTTGATCAATAGCCCTTAATCTAGAAGCAGCTTCAATTTGAGATAATTTCCAAACTTCGTTGTAAACAGCATACACCCATCTTTTGGACCTGCCACCCACAGGGCCCTTAACAAAATCATTCAAATCAACTTTGTCATTTAATTTGGATAAATGAAGTTTAACAGATGCCAAGGTGGAATGTTGCA
The DNA here is from genome assembly GCF_964204655.1 of Triturus cristatus. Lineage (NCBI taxonomy): Eukaryota > Metazoa > Chordata > Amphibia > Caudata > Salamandridae > Triturus > Triturus cristatus. The sequence continues at coordinate 878,611,326 of NC_140583.1, forward strand.
GCCAGGTCTGACATAACATCCCTACAGAATAGGTAGTAACGGAATGGAAAGATTCAGATCGGGGGACCACCCTAACCTGTGTATAGCCGAGGTACAGACCCAGAAAACGATGTTGACAGGAATCCGAACTTCTCTGCCATATTAACCATCCCTCAGGATTTAAGATGGAAATGTTGAAGGATGTATTAGTAATAGATGACTGCAAAGCATCAAGGGACAGATCTGTGTGATTATCCCATTTTGGATAAGCGCCCAGATCAGAAATAGTAGGGGAGTTCATTTTCTTTTTAGAAGTAGCCAATCCAAAGCAGGTTGTCTGAAAAGTGGTAGAATTCAAAAACAGCATGTGGTTCGGAATAAGGCATGCATGATGTAGTGCCTCGTTGCCTTGTACCTGCCAAGCTTTAGAACCCCAAACAGATTTAAGATCAATGGTATCTTTCCACAGATCATAGCCCCCTATAGCTAAGTTATCCATAAAGTATTTCGAATACAATAATTTAGTGTGGGTCAGTCTGACTTTGGAAGCTGACTCAGCAGCCAATTTAAAATAAAAGGCTTCAGGGTTTAGATACACTGAAGTCAGTAAAATATGTAAATTTGCTCAAAAGAGTTTTGGAGCTGCCTTCAATTGGTGCTGGACAATGTTCCCATTTTGTATGATTGACAACATTTCTAAATGTATTTGCTTTATGCAGGAAATGATTGCCATAGTGTTGGTAGCAAAATAACTCTCCATAGTTTGCTGTGTCTAAATATAAATCTTCAGCATCAAAAGCAGCATAATATTTCAAATCAGAAAAAAAGCCTCTACGGCTTGGACATCCCAATCATAAGAGTGAAAGTTTTGTTTCACAACATCCCCCATAGAAAAACGAAGTACATTGGGGACATTAATCACCAGATGTGGGACCATGAATTTGAAATTTAACAGCATCCCATACAATCCCATCTAACACAGGCCAGGCAGTAATATTGACAAAAGTCTGGTCCCTCTTCATGATGCGTGACGAGGAGTGGGGTGCCAATGTTCCATCAATGAATCTAATTGTAGATCTTTTGGTGAGATAGTGTCCATTTATTAGACGAAAAAATAAGACCACAAATCCAATTGACATAAACAAAAAAATAGTTATGAGCACCAGCCAAATGTAAGTCCAAGGGGGAATTAAAAAATGTCTTTTAAACCAAGCAGCAAAAATAGAAATTTTCGATGGGGCATTGGAAGTCATAGAGCTAGTGTCAAATGAAAAAAGTGACTGGTCAACTGCACTTGATGGTAAACCAGGCAACGACTCATCTGTGGGATAAGTATACTCAGTATCTTCAACTGGACCACGAGCCGGTGGAGGCAATAATGGATTATTAACTATATGCATCTCAATGGCAATGTCAGGCCTGTTGGTAGTCGCCGGAGCCAAAACAGAATTTCTCAGCATTGCTGGACAAGAGACCGCTGGAGTCATAATAAGAAGAATCGGCCACTCGTTGTAGTTTGACATTGTCAATGGAGATGTACCCGTTATCCTTGCAAGCAGGAAGTGGAGGTAAAATGACTGTTCTTGTACCCTGCACGCCAAGCCCTGGAACCGGTGCACAATAAGAGGGGCCGAACTCCTTCTTGTTCTCCACCTTCTCACGGACCAGGTCACAAACTCGAGGTAGCCAGCCAACTACCGGAATCTGAAGCGCAGCATCAGTTGTGGAGGGCAAGTGTTCCTTTGAAAGACTGTCCCTAGTCTCTTGTAGATTCTGTAATACAGCAGAGTGATCATCTACGTCAAAAGGTGCGGCAGACGCCGCCATGTCTAGACCATCAAGGTCTGGGACAAACATCTTTATGCCAAAGAGCATTTCGTATGGGGTCCGCCCACCCAGAGACCTTCTAGGGAGATTATTAAGTGCACATTGAACGCTATACAAATGGGCCAATCAGTTCCTGCCAGTACCTAGAACCCTAGCTGTCAGGGATTGCTTTAAGTCACGGTTCATTCGCTCCAAAACACCATTGCCCTCAGGCCTGTATGGAGACGAAAAATTGACTTGGACCCCCAAAGATCTCATGGCATCTTTGTACACCTTAGAGGCGAACGCTGGACCTTGGTCAGAATGTAGGGTACCACATGCAAAAGTTCCCACAAAGACACGCAAATCCCTAATGACAGTTCGAGCATCAGCACTCCGTTGTGGCCAGATTCTTAGAAAACGTGTGCACGACTCCACTGCAACTAAGATGTACTTATACGCAGTATCAGAGGAGAAAGGACACAGTGATCTGAATAAACACACCCAAGTGGTTTATTAGATATGCACAACTGTGTTTGTGGTGCACGCGCAGCAGTCAAAGGTTTAATCTGCTGGCAAATGTCACAATTAAGGACATAAGCACAAGTTTGTTTATACAATCCGCGCCACCAGTAACGTTGTTGTAAGATAGGGACAGTCGCAGAAACGCCGGCATGTGCAGAAGCCATACCTTTGTAAGCGGCTGTTATCAAGGAAAGCCTGCAGTCCACGTTGGGAATCAATCTGTCACCAACGACGTTAATTCTCACAAAGGGAACTTTATCAGGACTTAAATGATAAGACTATTTAGAAGGGAAACCCCGAGGGTAATTACCACCCTTCTCTGTTGCAGCAATTGCTGCCAAGATGTCATCATCAATCTTACTTTTGGATCTTGTAACTGCTGCTACTAGATATGTTGCCACTGCTGTTTTCGCTGCTTCGTCAGCTAAACTGTTTCCGACAGCGTGGACACCTACTCGCTGGTGCCCAAGAGTATGAATTACATTCACGAGGGGCAGACGCTGTTTAAGCTCTGCGACTCGAACCCAAAGCATTTTATGCTTGATTGTTCTACCTTTAGAATCACGATACTCATTTTGAGACCAAAAGAATAAATTGTTGTTGTAAGACTGAACACAGTAAAAAGAGTCACTCACTATAAGAGTAGTCACACGAGGGTCAGCAAACTCCAGTGTAAAGCACCAGAGCACGTAGCTCTGCCAACTGGGCGGTACAATCACCCAATGTCTGCGTGTGCACGACATCAGATTTGAATTCACTATTCACGAAAGTACCAGCCACTATTGCGCCGGCCGCCGAATAAGCATGTTTAGAGTCCGTCGCCGGTTGCGCCGAACCGTCAGTGTAAATGATACAATGGTAATCCTCAAGCGGGCGCAAGGACAGAGGAGCTGGATGAACAAATTCATACTGCAAGTACTCCTGAGTCTGTAATGAGGCATCAAAGATCAGATATCAAAGAAGTGGCCCATGGTATCCAACGTGGATGCAAAGCTTTAGAATTCGGTACACTGGCTTTCGTTACTGCCTCTAGGGCAGCATACGGTGTAACAACCAACATGCGTTTCCCTTGCGACAGCGCTCTCTCCTTCAGAATCAACATCTGCACTGCAGTCAAAACTTTTTCAACAGTGGAAAAGCGCATCTCAGTCAAAGTGTACAAGTGCGATTTGTAAGCAATGGGGACTGGGTCGCCCTCATTGAACGTTAAGTACGTGAAACCCACTGCGCCAGGCACAATTCTTATTACCAGGTTTGTGTGGTTATCACGCGTCTAAGTATTTTGAAGCAAGAAGATCAGCCTGCAAAGATTGCAGGATAGCTGAATGTTCTGGCAGCCAGCTCGATTTGGAAAAAGTAGGTTGTACCAAGGCATAAGTACTGATTTGTAAGTACGCCCGAAATTCAAAAATCCCAGCAAAGACTGTAGCTTTTTCAGAGTTGTCGGAGTGCGCAAACATGCGCATTTCTCCAGGAAGTGAGGTGCTAAACCTCGACCTTCGTTGTTGAGTTCATAGCCCAAAAACAACACTGTATACTCTGCAATGTGTGATTTTGCAAAGTTAAATTTGTAACCGAAGTCCGCAAACATAACAATGATGCAGTCAACGCGACACAGATGCGGCCATAATTAGTCGTCTGTGAGATAGGTATCATCAACATACGAGTACGCATCAGGGTCAATGCTCTCTAACAAAGAGACTAAACGTGCGGCAAAGACTTCAGGACTGTTTTTATAGCCCATGGCTAATCTTTTAAACTGTTTCTGTTTGCCGCCAGAAGTAAAGGCTGTCCATTGACTACTAATAGAGGACAGATTATGGCTATACAAGCCATTAGAGATGTCAAGTGTGGTCTTAAACCTTTTTCTCACGAGACTATCAACAAGGGCAGAACTGTCGGTATTCTGTACCACACAGGTCAGACAATGAGAGTTTAAATGCCGGTAATCCAAAACTAGGCGGTACGACCCATCAGGTTTGGTTACAGTGAAAAGAGGATTATTCATGGGTGACACACATGTTTCAATAACACCTTTTTTTAAATTTTTTTTTATTGAAGTCCAAGAAAAAACATATAAATCATACAAAACACATTAAGAGCATTACCAAATATGCCCGGCAATCAGCACCATAATACATGAAGATAAAATACATTCAATTCCGGAAGCAGCAAATCAAAGCTCAACAACCACCTCCATAGGGGTCCTCCATCATAGTAATAGTGATAAATTGATATCAGAAAATCCCCTTTTTTCCTAATCAAAATAGGAGGCCCAAATATTATTGACTTTTTTATAAGACCTCCGATTCTCCTCGCATAAATGAATTCACTTTTTTTCACCCTTTGCATCTTGCGGGACCATTCTACAACTGATGGAACAACTTCGGTTCGCCAATTCTGCAAAAGAAGTGATCTAGCTACTGCTGTGGCAATGTATACTAGTTTAATCATTTGGGGTGAGAGTAAAACCTCCACATCATACCCCAACAGAATCAATCTCTCGGTCCTACTACAATGTAAATCACATTCAGTCTCCAAAATGTCAAAGATATCTTCCCAAAATTTCTGAATTTTTAAGCACGACCACATAATGTGAGACCAATTAGCTATTGGATGATTGATACGTCGGAAACAACATGCTGGATGATCAGGATACATTATATGAAGAAGAGAGGGGGTTCGATAGAGCAATCATTTACTAAAGAATAACATTCTTCGCCAATTTGCACCCCTCAAAGTATGAACATTTAATTTGTTGATCATTAACCAATCCCCAAAAGTCATCACCACATTCTCCTGATTAGCCCCTTTTTTGATTGCTTTATTTCCGAGATCCACGTTCTTAGCAGATGCTAAACACTGTTTCCAAGCCCCCGGTTTTCTGTTGACCGTTTCTATAAACGAATCATTGACTAATTGACTTTGTGCACAGATTAGGGGGATATCTAATTCCAATAAAAATGTATATAAAAAGTTGTAGGATCCCTGAAGAATGAAATCATTTGGAATCCGATTAAACATTTAGATCTTAGTAAGCCAGTTTCCATCTTTTAAGAAATCCGACACCTTATAAAACCCAGCAGCAGCCCATTTCATAGTAAGATCTAAATAGAATGAAATCCCTGCTAGTGAAAAAATCCCTGAGAGTAATATAGTTGAATTTATAGCAGGGATATCATATCTTTTAAACAGTGCCTGACGTTTTTAAAAAAAACAATGTCGACATTTATAACAAACCAATTTAGGTGATTTAAAAATTTGGAGGGGGGATTGAATCTGACTTTCCTTCATCATTAGATGCATCAAACTATTAATAAAGGGATAACCCTGTGGTTGAGGTTTAAATCTAGATAAATATTGTGCAAAATATGCATAATAATAATCCCTTAAATTCGAGAGTGCTAAGCCTCCTTGATCCACATCCTCATATAAAGTGCTAAATGCTATGCGCGGAGTCTTCTTCGCCCATAAAAAAGATGTAAACAAAGACTCAACTCGTTTGAAAAAAGCGCTAGATAAAGTGCATGGAGTAGTTGAGAATAAAAAGTTGAATAAAGGTAGCACCGACATTTTAATTAATGCAACACGACCTAAAATAGAGAGGGGAAGAGAATCCCAGCGTTCAAAAAGACTTTGAATTTTCTGCAAAAGCGGTACATAATTCAATTGATATAAATCCGAAACTGAACATGAAAAATATACGCCAAGATATCTCTTTTGGTTTAGTATTAATACATGAGCGAACATCTCTATGTAAGTCCCCGATGTTTCCGCCACACTGTAAAACTTCAGTTTTGGATTTGTTTATACGATAGCCACCTAAGGCTTCAAAGATTTCAAAAAGCTGAAAATTTTTAATTTGAACCTCCAATTCCGGTTTGATGATAAGCATTATATCATCAGCATATAATTTTACCTTTGCTATTGAGGGAATTAGAGGGCAAATAATCAAGCAATTCCTTATGGCCGCCGCCAAAGGTTCAATAAAGAATGCAAAAAGAACAGGTGAAAGAGGGCACCCCTGCCTTGTGCCTCTCCTCACTTTGACCACCCCAGCGACTAAAGTATTAACAATAATATTTGCTTCTGCCCCTTGGTATAATTTCTGAATCAAAGATATAATTTTAAGAGAAATACCAAATTGATCCAAAATCATAAACAATGTGTCCCAGACTACAAGGTCAAAAGCCTTCTCGGCGTCCAATAATAAAACAAGAGCTGGGATTTTCTGTATCTCAAAGTAGTCAAGGACTTCCGTTAAATATAGAATATTGGTAGCCAATTGTCTGGAGGCAATAAAGCCATTTTGATCCAGATGAATCAAACCATCTGCATACCGATTAAACCGAAGTGATAATAATTTAGTTAAGATTTTATAATCTGAATTTAATAATGTTATCGGCCGGTAGGCGTTTGGATCTTCACTTTTTATCCCCTTTTTTAAAAAGCTTACAATATTGCCTTGATGAAAAGATTCGGGTATTTCTCCCCCCTCTAACATTGCATTCAATAATTGAAGAAACAATTCAGAAAATGAACTAAAAAAGACCTTAAAAAACTCTGATGGTAATCCATCCGGGCCACAAGCTTTGCCATTCGGCAGATTTTTAACAACACTTTCAAGTTCTTCCATTGTGAAAGGGCTGGTCATAGACAGATTATCTAGCTCAGTAAATTTCGGTAGATTATTTTCTAATAAAAATGTTTTAAGGGCATTCAAGTCAAGTCAAGTCAAAAGTTAGCTTTATTCGGTTAAAAATGTTAAAACCATCAAAGCATACGCAATAAAATTCCTTTCACAATTAGTCACATTACTGTGTCATAATTAACACAACTAAGTATATTACAATATAAAAAGTGCTATACAATTGATGAGTACAAAAACACAATAAAAAGTTTGTCACCCAATGGAAAATTAATTATTTTTTATAAAAATTTCAGAAATCATTGCATCAAATTATCGTTAAAATAAAACTTTCTGTTACACTGCGAACATAAAAAGGCAGAAGGGGGCGACTAGGGTAGCAGCATTTTCTTTCTCACAGCCCCTATAATGTAACTCGCCACCCCAAAACATATTGCAGAAGACCCAAGCATTTGTAAATAAACCAGAGCTGGTCTGACCTGTTCAAAATTACAACATCTTAGCAGTGGCAGGATACATTTCTTTCGCTGCAGTACATGAAACTCGCAGAAAAAGATCATATGCAGGGCATTTTGCTCTGATTTGTTGTCACACGGACAAGGCCCTAGAGTCCCATTTTTGGCATACCCCCGGGGGAAAGATAACAACCATGGGAGCATGCCATGTTTGAACCTTTGCAGAACAAACAAATGGAATGGCTTATTTATGTATGTTAAGTACGGCTGAATCTCTCTCCCTGTACTTAACATAACAAAATTTCTAACCAATGGTTTTGCCAATTCCTCCTCTTCCCTTAGGACCATCAACCTGTTTAAGTACTGAGATTTTACTGCCTTAATCGCGATTTTACTTAAGGTCCTAGGGTTTGTAAACAAGTCAAGGGTACCCATTGACTCCATTTGGGTTTTAATATAATGGATCCATGGTATAGCCATGGCCTTGTCCAAGGACAGACAGTCCTGAATAATTAGTTGATTTAAATTCGGAGCTTGCTGTGACCAGATTCTAAGCCATCCTAATATCGGAGCCACAGCAATCTGGTCAGAAATATAACCAGCGCCCAAGTCTTCATGTATGTTAAAGGATGCTGCAGATTGAGGAAGCGATAAGACTTTTCTAAAAAAGACATTTTCTGCCATTTGAATCTCGCTAGATTTAGTATAGCCCCACACCTCACTCCCATACAACACCATGGGCAAACATTTGGCGTTATAGATTTTCATGATGGCCGGTAATGGCTTACAAACTAAACGTTTAGCAAAGCCCAACAGGGCCCCTGTGGCCCTCACTAATGTGTTTTTTTTCAACGAGCGTTGCATTGCCCAGGATCTTCTATCGTCAAAGACAATACCCAAGTATGGGAAGGTAGGTATTTTACTTAGCTCCTGCCCTTTACAGACAAATGATGCCCTTTTCGCCCATCTGCTACCTAATGTCATAGCGTGTGATTTTTTAAAATTAGTTTTCAAATCCAAAGAGTCCATAAAACTAATAAAACAAACCAGAAGTGATTGTAAACCTCTTGCCGTCTTTGCTATCAACACAGCATCGTCTGCGTATAATAGCGCAGGAATCTTTTTATGGCCCACTCACGGGATGTCCTTACATGATGCAATTAAGGCTTCACCCAACTTGTTTATATAAAGTGTAAACAGCAGAGGAGCAAGGATACATCCTTGCCTTACCCCTCGCTTTACTTGCCAGGCGTCCGTCAAGCTCCCGTTCTCATTATAACGCACAGCAGCACTAGTATCTTTATGAATATCGGCTGGGAAGGATATCAGTATGGAATCTAGACCTATATCAGACAGGGCAGTCCAAAGTTTCTGGCGATTTACAAGGTGGAAAGCAGTGGACAGATCCATAAAGGCTAGATGTAAATCCCCCCGCTTTGCGACCTTGTACTTCCCTATGAGGAGGTGTAAGTTGAGGCATTGCCCAACTGTACCTCTTCCTTTTCTGAACCCGTACTGCAAGTCTGAAATGACTTCATTCTCTTCCAACCAGTTTGTCAGCCGCTCCAGGACCACCTTCCCCATGATTTTTGCTGCTGAGTCCAGGAGGGAGATTGGCTGATCCTCTCTTGAACCCTTTTTAAATATGGGAACAATAACTGCTTTGCCACAGGACACTGGGGGGCCCACTATGGTGACTGCATTAAACACAGCAGTAAAAACCTTTGTCCACAAATGCGGATCGGCCCTATAAAGATCTGCCGGCACCCCATCCGGGCCGGGTGCTTTCCCGTGTGCCGTGGACTCAATGGCATTCAAATCCACATTCTGCTGGTGGCCATATATGGAGTCATAGTGCGACACCATGATTTCACCAATATATCCAGGGTCCTTACTTTGTCTAAGAGTTAACGGGCATCTTAAAGCTTTAATATTATTTGAAGCGGCTCGTTCCTTCGCCTGCCATGCTAGGAAACGGCCCGTAAAATTACTTTCCTCATACATTTTTTGCTGTGCATTCTGAAAAATGGATTCCCCCTGAGCATAATATAGAGGTAAGATCATATTTAGCTTGGGTCAGCAGATTTTTATTATTCTGGGAAGGAATCTCAGTGAAGAGGGTATATGCTATTTGCACCTTGTCATCCAAATCCTTCTTAACCTTCTTCATTTTTTAAATATATTCAGAATCCTTTCCAATAGCTAATCCCCTACAAAACGCTTTAAGTGCATCCCAAATCGTTTGAAGCGATGCTGTGCCCATATTTCGGCTCAAAATTTTTCGAATCTCCTCCCTGGAGGCACCTACCCAATTTTCATCATATAGATAATGTCGATTAAAAGACCATTTTTTCGGGATCCTAAATACCTCTGACAGTTTAATTTGTAACCTCAGCATCGCATGAACGGAAAATCCGTTAAACAGAAAAGCCTGATGATTAAAGCCTAACATCCGTGAAACCAGGAAAAAATTGATACGGGATGAAGAACGATGTCTCCCAGACAGCATGTAAATGCAGATTTACTTGGATTAGTCGTTCGCCAGGGATCGTGAAGATCAAGAGTGATACTGTATTGTTGTAAAATTTTATGAGATCTAGGCTTCCACTGCTTACACTTTGATTCAGAGGAATCCAATAAAGGATTCCTAAGGATATTAAAATCGCCCCCTATTATCAGATCCCCTGGTACCAGAATTAACGATTGAAATAACTCCTCATAGACTTTGGGTTTATCTTCTGTTGGTGCATAAAAATTAACAAAAGTTATAGGTTTTTTAAACTGTCTAAGGGTACAAGTTACCCAGCACCAGCGACCATTTTGGTCTTTTTCAAAATTCACTACCTCTGCTTGTAATTTTTTGTTTAAAAATATGGCCGCGCCTCTCAAGGAAGCAGAGGATGAAGAAAACCACCGATATGAAGCCCACGATTGAAACATACGAAAATCCGGCAGCTTAGTATCAGATATGCGTCTCTTGCAGCGTTATCACTGCCGGATTTTCTGTTTTGATCCATAGTTCGATTGCCCGCATCTTATTACAATTATTTAGGCCGTTTACATTAAATGAAATAACCTTCAATGACTCGATGCTAGACATCATAGTTGCTTGACTTAAATTCTGTCAACCCATGGTCCTTCCTCTGAACCAAATTCAACCTATCTACAATAATTTTACAATAATATTCAAAAAACCAACAAATCAAGGACTTCATTTTCCCCCCTATGCTACCCCCCTACCCTTCCCATAATGTGGAACCCCTCCCCAGCACCACACCTTCCACATTTTACCTCCCCCAATTAACCCGGGTGTCTTGATTTTACACCCTCGTGATGTTGCCCCCCCCCTCCCCCTAATTCTTAAAGCTCCAACATCTCATAAATAAATAACAGAATTAAGTTCTGAAAGCAACTTAGAACGCCCACAATTCAGCGATTCTCTTAACCTAGGGTCTCCTTAAATATAGACCACTAAGCAATTTAGGGCCCTACGAAATATCCTTTAACAGCTTCTTGGCTTCCTATAAATCAGAAAGCATTATAAATTTTCCTCTAACCAACACTTTCAATTTAGATTGTTGAGCGATCGAAGCTTGTGCACCTTTTGCTTTAAAAAGATGGAGCATTTTCACAAATTCTTTTCTTCTACGTGCAGCGACAGCTGTTATATCTGAAAAGATCCGGCAACTTGCTGTTTCATTAACAACAAACTGTCTTTGTTGAATAGCTTTAGAGAAAATTGTTTCTTTGACACGAAAGTCTGCAAAATTAGAATGTTCGAGGCAAAGAGGAGTTAGGAAAAGGACGTGACGGCACCCGATGAGCTCTAGTGATTGTAAGATCGCCGTCGAATTCCGGAATCACTTTTTGTTTAATAAAAGAGTTGATCCACTGCAAGGGCTGAGATCCTTCAAGACCCTCTGGAATACCCACAATTCGCAGGTTAGACTTCCTCGAGTGATTCTCCAACTCCTCTAATTTATTGATCAAGATATCTTTATCTTTGACAGCCTCTTTAACTTTCTCTGAAACAATAACCATTTGATCTTCTAATGCTGAAATTCTAGTTTCTGCTTCTTGCAGTTCCGTAGGAATAACACCTTGATATTCCAATTGTTCAAGGATTTCTGCGACGTGAGATCTAGCTTCGCGGCGCATGGGATATTGGGGTTGTGGCTGGGGCATAGACCGTAAAGGAATCTCATGGCTTGGTGACAATTTATCCCACCCAACCTGAGTACGGTACAACGCCGGAGCTAGTGTGTGCTCCGGTGTGTGCAAAAGATGGGAGGATTACCTCCTCCCCTCTGGGAGCTGCCAAAACGAAAGCTGGGGGCCAGTCAGCCTCTGCTAACAGAATGTCATATGTAGAGGTCGAATTTCCCAAAAAATCCCTTTCATGGTACATTGTATGTCACCTTCTATTAAAAAGGCTATGTCATATAATCTGTCAGGGGGAGCCAATCTTGTATCAGTAGTTTCTACAGTAATGAATGTGTCAGTTGCTGTCGCCTTCAGATATGGACGCAGTGCTTGCCGCACTATTGTAACCTCCGCTGCGCTGTCTAGCAGCGTTAGTGCCCATGTTAGGTTCTAAAGCTGCGTTCTCACTATCTGTGGCATACCTTGCTGTTAGTGCAGCAACTTTCTTCCTCTGAAACGGAGGTTTTTGTCGTGCAAATTCGTCCTACTTGCCTTTACCATCAGTCGGACGGGGCTGTTCACGTCCTTGGGCGGCACCCCAACCTTTGCCACGGTCTCCTCCACCGGACTGTGAGACCGATGTTTCCTGTGAAGAACGAGGAGAACGTTGTTCAGGAACCTGAAATCTATCAGGAGACTTAATTCTAGTGCGATCGCGCAAATCATATGTGCGTTCAGTAGTCGCTTGAACCGGCGACGCGGGACGAGACCCCTGTTTCTGTTGCTGCTTCCCCTGTTTCTTAGCTTTCCAATTTTGTTTAGGAAAAGCTGGTCGGTCGTCTTTAGAAGACGTCACCGTCTTAGTTTGCGGTTGCGTTGTTATTTAAACAAAAGGCTTAACCCCTAAACTATTGCGGCCAATGGTCTTATAAGCCTCCGCAATAATCCTTGGTAACTGCCGGGGTTTTTCGACGAGGCACAGCTCATTCGACACTTGAAAGTTAACCGCATCTCCCTTGACGTTAGCAAGGATGAGCATAACCACTACGTTGAACACGCCGAAAAAGCCTCATTCCTAACTCAACCGCCGCCTCCGGACCGTGTTGATCCTGAACATGCTTGATCACAGAGGGCAGTACAGCCATAGACGGGGTGCCGAAGCACTTCGAGTAGACTGCTGTAAACACTTTACCCCAGTTGTCACAATCAGCCACCTCTGGGACTAAGTCTTTCTGCAAACTAATGGTGAGGATCCTGTGTTTTTCCACAGGAGTACAATTCGGCAATACCGCTTCCAGCTGGTCAAATTTCTCAGCAAGCCAATAAGGCATATCGTCCTTATTCTGGGGTGCTTGCCCATTACCGAATTAACCATGACGGGACTAATAGTAATCCCGGCTGGGCCAGCTGGCTGCGCCGCAACCCCAGGTGCCCACACCTGGACATCTGGTCGGACGTATTGCACTAAAGCCCTATGTACCGTAATCAAGGTGGTATGGAGCTGACGTAAGTCATCCAGAGAGGCTTGCAAATAACGTGGATGTGGTGTAAACCCAGCCAAGACTGGCCAAGTGGCCCCTGGAATGGACAAGAGACCCAAACGAATAGGTGTAACCATGTGGGGGAGGGCGCCATTGAACCAAATATGATGTGGCTAAGCAGAAATGGGAATTTCCTGCGTTCTATATGGCGTGTAATTAGCCGGGACTGCCGTAGGAGTGTATGTGTGAAACGTATTATCATCCGCATTCACCTCTGGCAAAGTAACCCAAGAGTAAAATAACTCATAGGGATGTGATGCATCGGTACTCACTACAAAGATAATAGACATCCCATCGTCAGGCACCCGAAACTGCGTCAAATGACGCTGGAGAGGTGCGCGACTATCCGCTGCAATAGCGACTTCTGCCATAAGGACACAGAGAAGAAAAACAATCTATATAAACAGTAGCACAAAACGGGTATAAGATAAAATGAAACCTTTTTAATTGTCAGGCTTGAGAGAACCTATACATTAACTATTTAGGTAGGTTTAAACCGTCACTCCCATTAACCGGAAACAAGAGTGATGGTATTGTGGACTAATATAAGCACTACTAAGGTGTCTCAATCATAAGACCAAAACGTTAGGTGCGCCATGTTGCAGAGATTCTGCTCATGCACAAAACTATGCGCAGGAAACCAGGACCTCAGTGAGTTGTGGTGGACCAAAAAAATTCACCTCAGTACCCGGAACCCCTATCCGAATAGCATCAGTGTCTCATTCGTTCTCCGTATCATCTCGAAGCTACCAATGATTAGACAACCCAGAACAAGCGACTTAGAGTACTCTCAGGAATGGTGGGAATCAGAAACACCTTTTCGTTATTATTCTCATATCAGTCCACAAGAGTAATCAGAGACATGGTAGGTTTTTAAATGTTTATTTTTAACTACGTGCTCAAAGGTGCAGTACTTTGGTTAACATAAGCAGCAGCATTGCTACAATACCATAAAAAATGAAGGGAGAAATCATATTCCAAATGATAGTGGAAAAGAACAACCCTCCCTTCGCTAGTAAACTAGTTTTATGAAACTAATAGAAGATCTCTAGGCTTGAATGGGGAACCCCATACCGTAAATATCAGCTTAGGTGAATCACATCACAGGATCAGCTCTGCTCTCTGTGTTTGCAAAGGTTTTCTCCAAGTGTCTGAATCATGCATGCAAATGCAATATTAAAGGCACCCGAGTTTCAGATATGTGCAGCTGTGTACGTGTTGTGTCTAGAGCGTGGGCCGATCAACCTGAATTCAACAGCATACATTGTTATTTGACCTTGACGGCTTCTGCACACAGTGTTCAGACTAAGGTCGCGGTGTACGTCTAGGGCTGTGAATAACAGACCGTTCCCATGTGAAGAAAAAGCAAGCAAGCAGTTTTTCTTGTAATAACAGCTACCTGCAGTGTCGTGTGCAAAAGCAGCAAAGTGTCAAGATGACGTTTTACATCTAAAGCGCTTATGCTAACATAGCAATGTGTGCACATAGAACCCCGTCCTCACTACAATAGCATGTTGGCTAAGGAAAGTATGACTCTACGTTTAATACATTTAAATTGAGATAATAAAGTATTTACATATTTGCTTCTATTGTATCATCCAAAAAGGAGTAGATAGGAGGCCAGCTTGGGATGATCTTAAGGTTCGTGCTGGTATATATGGTTTAATTATGTGTTGAAGGTTTTTAGGTCCATTGTTATTTATAACCCTATGTGTAATGCATAAGGCTTTAAAGATGCCCCTTTCCTTAACTGGTAGCCAGTGCAGTTACTTTAGAGTTTCTGTAGCAGAGTCCTCTCTCCGTTTATTTAGTGCTAGCTGGGCCGCAAGTACTTGGATCCTCTGGAGCCATTTGAAAAGGTATTCAGGGCTACCTATCAACAGTGAGTTACAGTAGTCCAGTCTGCTCAGTATTGAGGCTTGTATCACAAGTTTCCTGTAGGGTTGAGGGAGCAGGAGGACTATTTTCAGATTCCTAAGTAGTTCGTGGCATACGCCTACTGTTTTGTTGACATGGGATTCCATTGAGAGTTTACTGTCAGTTTGACTACTCAGGTTCCATACTGGGCTCATTGTATCCAGGTCTGGGTTTTTTGCCCCTGACCAGAAGTTGCTTGGGAGTTGCTGTTGTATATTTGCCAGAGCACAACACAGGAAATCTGTTTTTTTTCCTATTGAATTTTGGCATGTTGTCATCCAACCATTCGGACATCTGTTTAAGACAGGCGTGTAGATTATTCAGTTGGGTTGGATCGGACTTGTCTAGGGATATTATTAGTTGTGTGTCTGCGTAGTTTACCAATGATATTACAGTTTTAATGTTCAATGTTAACAGTGGTCTTAGATATATATTAAACAGTATGGTGCTTAGGGCAGAGCCCTGGGGAAGCCCATGCTCAATTTCTTAAATGTCTGATGTAAACGGTGGGAGGGAAATTACCTGTAGTCTATTTGCTAGGTAGGACTTCAGACAGTTGAGCATAGTACCTCTTACACCCGTCTCTTACAAGTGTGTGATCAGGGTTTGGTGGTTGACAGTGTCGAATACAGCGGACAGATCTAGCAAGATCAGTACTGTAGTTTGAAAACTGTCAACTCGCATTCTTATTTCACTTGTGGCCATAACTAGTGCGGTCTCTGTTCCATGGCCAGGCCTCAAGCACATTTGTTCTGGTTCTAATATATTGTTATCTTCCAGCAAGTTAACTAGTGTCATACTAAGGTATTTTTCGAGTACCTTGATTGCGAAGGGGAACCTTGAAATAGGGCGGTAGTCTCTTGGTTGCTGTCTATCTGCCAGGGGCTTCTTCAGGGGAGGAGTTACCAGCGCCTTCTTTCCATATTCCTACTGGGATGGAGTCTAAGGGGGATCCTGAGGAGATTGAGAACACCAGATCTCTGAACTTTGTTTCATCTACCAAATCAACGGTTTCTAGGCTTTTCTTATTAGACCATTTATGTTTTGGATCTAACTTTCTAATAGCTTTGTCAGGTTTTTTGATTTGGTTAGATTCATTCTTATTTTGTATATCTGTTATGATCTGATCAATTTTGTTGTAAAAATAATGAGAGGCTATTGCATATTCAATGTTTTGTCTTATACATTCAGGGGTGGTTAGTTATTTTACCAACTCAAAGACCTTCTTTGATTTGTTGGACGCTTCGAGGATAATGGATGAGAGGTAGGAGGTTCTGGCCTTTCTAATTTCTATTTCATATTCTTTATATGCCCGTTTTAGTGTCGTTGTGTCACTGTCCTCATAAAATGTCATCCATTGTCTCTCACGTTTTCTACATTTTAATTTATTTGAGTTCCCTTAGGGTTTCTGTGAACCATGGAGCTGAATTCCTAGGTTTGTTCTTGATTATGTTTAGAGGAACTACCTTATCTAGGGTATCTACAATGGACTTTTTGATTTTTCGTAGCTTGCATAATTTACCTCTAGTATGGTAGAGTCTAGAAAGCAAATTGTGGTATCAAATATTGTTTTACTTTCAAGGTTTTTTTGCCTAGTCCAAGGTCTTTCGAGAGGTGGGTTTTTACTAATATTATTTTGCTTGTTTCCTTTGGAAGGTAGTTTAAAGCTAAAAGTGATCATATGGTGGGCTGAC
Organism: Triturus cristatus; assembly: GCF_964204655.1. Lineage (NCBI taxonomy): Eukaryota > Metazoa > Chordata > Amphibia > Caudata > Salamandridae > Triturus > Triturus cristatus. The sequence goes on from NC_140583.1 coordinate 878,628,034, forward strand.
CAGCTAACAGGGATGGGAGTATTTACCATTATCATATCCAAGGAAGCGAAAATTAGGTGCAGGATGTTCCCGCCTACATGGGTTGGGCCTCTGACCTACTGTATGAGACCCATACCTTTGCAGGAGTTTAAAAAGTCCACTGTTTGATCTTGAAGGGTATTTTTGGCCCAGATGTTGAAATCACCTAGAATTAGGAAGTTGGAGTGGGACATTACAAAACTAGCTGTTGCTTCAAGGAAGGGTTTGGTGAAGTCCTTCAGCGGACCTGGGGGTCTATAACATAGTAGCCCCGAGAGAATTGCTCCTTCCTTTTCTATAATTGAGAAACCCAATATCTCTATTCCTTGAATTTGCTCCACTTCCAGTTTTGTTAAAGTCCATTTGCGACCCCACCCCTTCTTTTTTGGGTCCTGGATTGGCACAGTGCTTTATAGCCCAGGAGACATACACTTTCCAAGGTAATCCCTGGTTCTTGAGAGAGAAAGGTTTTGTTAGAAGTTAATAACAGATTTACCCCGGCCACGTGTTTCCCCATGGATCTGGTACTAAGCAGCCTGCAGGATATGCGGTTGCTGTTTGTCTTAGTGGGGATTTATGAGTTAATTAGGCTGTTTCTGGCATTAAGAATAGCTATCTCAGGGTCTACACAGGTGCACTGAGCATCGGGGCTAATGGTGTTTAGTTTATGCAACTCTTTGCTACAGTAGGTGATCTTCATTTTACCTGTTATAGGGTATAATCTAAAAACGGCAGCATGGTTGGCGCTGGCCGCTTCCGGGGTGCTGACAGAACCCAGGGATTTGGTAGACCTTTTGGCTGCAGCAGTCAGACCCACTAGCATCCGTCCATCAGGTAAGTGTGCCATATAGCGCTGTAAATATTATTTTCCAAAGAGTTCACAAAAAAACAGTTCATTGTGAATGTAACTTTACAGAAATAGCCACTTTTTCAAAGATCCAATATTGGTGTGTGATATGTTCCCTGCATAATAAGTGATGTCTGTGTTTATTTTGCATGTTTGCTTATTATTCATACTGAATGTTAATTAAGGTGTCCCCTCCTTCTGAAGCTGCTGAATCGAGGATCATGTCTTCTGTCATACAATCAAGGAGCCAGGTTCAGCAACGGATGTCATGGGGATCTCAAAACCACATAGATCTGTGGCTGGAGCTGGTGAGCGTGATTTTGCATTGCCCATTTTCATTGAAAGTCCCAATGCTACAGTGTGAGCAGTCACATATAGGTTTACACAATCTAGATCACGTGTGGAACTTCAGACAGATGCAAAGAAAAATTGTATAAGCAGTTGTGTTGTAGCACCTGAAATACTTTCCTATTTCAACCTCTATCTTTCAGGTGCTGGGGACAAATAGTCGCTTGATAAAACGGAAGCATCCTCTAACAGAGGGCAGAGGGCAATCTGAGGAGGGACCCTACATGTTGACCCGATTATAGGATAGGGTAATATCCATATCCCTATCTCACTTAGCTTGTTTTTAAGTCTATCCATTTGGGGTATCAGAATAAAAGTTATCGTCACCCACCGAGAGATAGATTTAAACTCACACATTAGTTTTTGTATGGAAAACTGCCCCCTCTCCCCTATACAATAGAGGGAACTCATAGCTTGGATGACCAAAAAAAAACTCCGCTCCTCTCCTACAGAAGAGTTGTAGCCCACACTGGGTACCTTGCGGTCCCAGTGTGAAGAGGGGACCCTATGATGAAGCATGTCACCCTAGGGTGAGTGAGGGTTCTAATCTTTTGAGTTTACCTTTTCTTCCTTTTTTGACACATTTCTTTTCCTAGTTACCATCTTTGTACATTAATATGAGATAGAAGGTCTCTGAGGTGCCACATGAGTGCAACTAATTGCACCTACCACATGTGGAAAGTGGGAAAAGTGGTAGAAATCCCTAGAAACTCTTTGCCTTCCTACCAACGTATGTTGCATACCTATGTAGAGATGCACTCTCCTATTTATGCAGCTCAGAACCTGATACAAGCATCAGGACTGTCTTGCCTTAGAAATGCCCACAATGTTACTGGACACCCTCTGGAATGATCCAGTAGCAAAGAAATGTAGAGCTGCTTGATCCTGACATAGGCTAAAAATGGCGTGGGATGCATGTCTTAGAGTCAAGATCCTGTTCCCACTCACAAACCATGTCCAAGATGACATCGGGGTGAAAACGGAATCTGGCGGTAACATCTTGGCTGGTCATCCCAAAGAGGTTGATTCTTTGCCTGAAGATCCTCTCAGCTCTCCTCCTCCTCAGACCATTCTGTCTCATTACAAGGGGTAAACCGACAAACACATTCAGCAACATGTTGTAAGGTTTGTTTGTGCCTGCTCATATTTTATGTCTTGGCTGTTGGGCTAACAACATTCAGCTGGGTCTATAGTATTTGGGATAAGTTTGGAAATCCGAGGTTTGATTAGAGGTTTTGACTTGCGTAAAACATTCACATTTGCACTGGTTGTGGAAAACAGTACATGACAGATAAGTATTTGTTAAATGTGCAACTCAAGAAGAGATGTTGTACCAAATATACTTGTGATGTTCTTGTTGCCACTTGAGGGGTCATATGAATAGGTTATGGCATTGTATGTATCTTACTATATATATCTACACTGTTGTAGATATGTGCATTTTGGCACCACAATTACCCCTCCAAATTCACTCCCATTTTAGCTAACAGTCTTTGTTTTTTCACCTCCAAGTAACGAGTGTCCCTTTGCTCATAGAGTAATCCAATGTTTAGTAATATGTCATCGTACTCTATTTACTGTTACCAACATGCACATGTCGTACACATATGTAACAGCCCAGTGCCTACATATAGCTGGTTTCAATTTCAAGACAGGCATTTTGTACTATGTTGGTTGTACAACTAGATGTCATATCTCATGATGTGTGCATCTAGGCGTATGTGTTGTGACATACATCAATGTTTGCCCTGTTATTTCACTGTGTTGTGGTCTGCCCCGAGTGTGGAGATTCCAGCCCAAGTGCTGAACCTCAAAAGACGTAAAGATGCTACTTGTAAGTCCCATTGTGGATACGGAAAAGTAGTAAAGTTAGAGTTTTGGTCTAAATTAGACTTTCTATTTAGATTGTTTTAATGCCTATCTTTACCATTTGTGAATCACTCTCTATATACTTATTCGGCAGATCTTTATTTACTCAAGATATTACAAATATTTCTATAGTGCAGAAGGCACTGTAGTTCTAGCTGAGCTGTTTACGATGCCATAATACAAAAATACAAATAAGTAAAACTGGGTTTGCATCAAATGTACAGAAATAGGGCCCTAAAATGGCAAAACCTAGGAATAAAGAAACTAATTAGGAGTAAAATATGTTAGCACTAGAACTGGGAATTATTTGTTGTGTTTTGGGAGCACTGAACTAAGGCAAAACTCTTCATTGTCTGTTTTTGAAGTATTTATTTACAATATGCCCATCACCCCATTTGGTACTTCAATTAACCCTGTTCACTGTTACAGTGTAGTTGTACTAGGCCCTCTCCTGCCCCCATAACTATGTGAATCAGTCCATTCTAAGCAAGTACGTGTTTGGGACTAAGCTGACAAATTTGTTTAACAGCTGGCACAGTAGTAGTACATCATATTAACTTTTACATAGCACTTCCTAAATCTGCCCATGCCACAAAGTACTCCGATTTGCAGTAGGTTTGTCATACCCTTTCGGAGTCCATGGTTGGTAGGGTGTTGGATGTAGTTTGGCCAATATGGGGGGGTTTGGTGGAGGTCACATGTAGACCACCTAGGACAACAGCACAATAAGTCCTACAGACACTCTTAAAAGAACTAGAGTATATGCACTATGTGGCACCTACCCAGAAGTGCATAGAGGCCAAACCTAGGTTGACACTGTTAAGAGCTATTATATATACACACTATATGGGGTCAACCCTGGAGGCATTGTTATTTCAATCAAGGTTTTCTATATCACCCATGTGGAAAGGGTCTACTATTGTACAGTTGCACCTCATGAGGGAGGTAAGAAGCAGAAGAAAAATTTAGGTGAGCAGAAATGCATAACTGTGGGTGGTTGAGTAGGTGTGTGAGTGGCTGTATGGGTGAATGAGTGGCTGTATGGGTGACTGGTTGTGTAAGTGGGTGTATGTGTGAGTAAGTGGCTGTTTTAGTGGGTATATGCATACGTGAGTGGGTGGGTGTGAGTGGCTGTATTGGAGAGTGAGTGGTTGTATGGGTGAGTAAGCAGATGTGTGAGTGGTTGTGTGGGTATGTGAATGAGTATGTAAGTGGTTGTATTGGTGAGAGAGTGATCTGTGGGTGGCTGCATGGGTGAGTGAATGTGTGAGTGGTTTTATGAGTGAGTGAGTGGGTATGTGAGTAGACCTATGGATGAATGAATGGCTGTGAGTGTCAGTATGGTTGAGTTAGTGGGTGTGTGAGTGGCTGTATGGGTGAGTGAGTGGTTATGGGAGTGATTATATGTCCGTGAATGGGTATGTGAGTGGTTGTGTGGTTGTATGAATGTGTAAGTGGGTGTGTGCATGGTTCTGTGGATGATGCCATCAGTGATGTCATTTGAGATGTCACCAAGGATGTCATTGACAATGTCATGAGTGATGTGTGAGGTCATAAGCAGTGCACTGCCGGGGCATAAGATCTAGATAGCTCAGATAACTATAACTGCTGAATTTCACTGGTTTTGTATGAGTGAAAACTGAGCCTAACTATAACGTCCCTGTAACCTTTGGTTTTACCAGTGAATTTCTAAAGTTTTTCAAAGTCTATTTTCTAACTATAACGTCCCTGTAACCCTTGAATTTTTTCAGCGAATTCCTAAGGTATTTTAATTTTTAACTATAACCTGTAATCTTTGAGAGTGGGTGAGTGAGTGCCTGAGTTTCTCAGTGGGTGTGTAAGTGTCTGAGTGATTGTCTCAGTGGGCCTGTGAGTAGGTGTGAGAGTGTCTGAGTGGGTTTGCAAGTGCCTTCACGAGTTGGTAATTCAGCCTGTGAGTGGGTGCATGAGTCTCTGTGTGGTTCTGTGAGTGAGTGCATGAGTTTCTCAGTGGGTCTGTGAGTGAGTGCCTGAGTCTCTGAGTAGGTGTGTGAGTGGATGCGTGAGTCTCTGAGTGTGTCTGCGAGTGGATGCATGAGTGTCTAAGTGGGTCTGTGAGTGAATTTGTGAGTGTCTGAGTGGGTCTGTGAGTGGGACTGTGAGTGGGTGTGTGAGTAGCCAGGTCACATGGGAGTGGGGGCCATGTGGCCTCCACCCCCCCGGGGCCCACCATAACTGAATAGGGGAGTGGACAATGCAGCCCCCTTTCAGGGTGGATTTTGACCCCTGGCATTCCATGTCCCCAGGCCGGATCTTAAAATATATACATATTTTTAGTGGGGGAGGGGAGACGAGCAGCACTCCTCCCGGGCAGGTTTGGGCGCCTGGGGATCCCATCCACCAGGGCCCACCCTTTAAATATATATAGGTTATGTGGGAGAGGTGACCTCATACCCCAGGGCCTGGACATGTGTCTGTGGGTACATTAGGAGTCTGCTCCGTGTAAATCCAGGTTCCTGAGTTTGTGCCTACCCAGCGCGACAATACCAGCAGTGTCCTGACCAATCGTAGCAGGACACACAGCTTTTAAACTTGGGCGGGAGAAGCACTTGTGAGATTCCTGGCGGCATCTGAGGAAGTTTTTAGATAAAACGAAAAGCGTCATGCACAACGCCTGAATTAAAAGGAATTTGGCAGCCTACCTGATGTCCCGTGGTGCTCGGTTTACTCTGTAATGGTGAGGGATGTTGGGGTAGAACTTTTGGGCTGCATCCACGAACACCCCTTAGAGCACCCACCCCAATAGAGTCCGGCGGTTTTTGGTGGCACGTTTTGGACTCAAACATTGTGGTAACGCCTGGACATGCCGCATGCCCGAGATCTGCCCGGCCACTATCTAGTGGACTGCGACTCTGTGTGGACATGCTGCTTACTTAGGCGGTATGCACGGGTCCTTTCCGGGATTCTCAGCAGTGGGGTGAGGAACACGGGGAGCTGCCACTTCGCCCATGTGAAAAATCAAGGTCCGCGTTGGGGAGAAGGGAGCAGACGCCACCCACTGGGGTCAGTACTTACATTAAGGTGTCTGCTACATGCAAATTCAGGTTCCTGAGTTTGTGCCTACCCAGCGTGAAGATACCAGCAGTGACCTGACCAATCGTAGTGGGATACACAGCTTTTAAACTTGGGCGGGAGAAGCACTTGTGAGATTCCTGGCGGCATCTGAGGAAAATTTTAGATAAAATGAAACGCGTCATGCACAATGCCTGAATTAAAAGGAATTTGGCAGCCTACCTGGTGTCCCGTGGTGCTCTGTTTCCTCTGTAATGGTCAGGGATGTTGGAGTAGATATATATATATATATTCACTGAACAAACTATAGGTTTCAGGGACGTTATAGTTAGCTGACATTTCACTTGTACAAAACCATAGAAATTCCACCGTTATAGTTAGTTCAGCTAACTATAACTCGCACCCCCGCAATGCACTGCTCATGACGTCACATATTACATCATTCATGGCATGGTCAGTGACATCACTGATGACATCACTGATGACATCTCAAATGACATCACTGATGACATCATCCATTGACTGTGTGTTTCTGTAATTTTTAAATACGTTTTATATATATTCCTAGGAGTGTGTGTGTGGGTGGGTTGGAGGTGTGTGACTCTGTGCATAGATGTGTGAGTGGTTGATTCACTGGGTGTATGGTTTCAAGAGTGCATCTGGAAACAGCTGTATGGGTGTGTTGGTGAGTGAATGGATGTCTCAGTGGTACATGTGCAAGTAACTGCATATGTAAAAGAAAGTATATGTGAATGATGGTGTATATAAATAACTATATGTGAGAGTGAGCGAGAGTGGCTGTATGGATGAGTGTGTACTTGTATCAGTGATTATATAAGAGACTAAGTATGCGTTAGTATCTGTATGAATTAGTGAGGTGGTGTGTGTATAACTGTAAAGGTGAGTAAATGGGAGTGTGATTGATTCTTTGCATGACTGACTAGGTGTGTGAGTAACTCCATGGATGAGTGGCAGTGTGTGAGTGTCTGAATAGTTGTATGAGTGCATATGATAGTTTTGTATTGATGAGTGACTGCATGTATAAGTAATTGTATGGGTGAATTAGTGGATGTGTGTGTAGACCTAGGAATCAGTGAGTGCGTATGTAGTAACTGGTACTGGTGTCTCGATGGTTTTGAAAATGGTAGTCTGTATTTTACCGTGGGTCTATCAAAGGTTATATTAGACTGTGAGGAGGTGCATCACAGTTTCATGTGGATGATGTAATCAGTGATGTCATCAGTGATGTCATTTGAGATGTCATCAGTGATGTCACTGACCATGCCATGAATGATGTAATATGTGACGTCATGAGCAGTGCATTGTGGGGGCGCAAGTACTAACTATAACGGTGAAATGTCTATGGTTTTGTACGTGTGAAATGTCCAGCTAACTATAACGTCCCTGAAACATGTTTTTTTCAGTGAATTTCAAATATTTTTTAAATGCTAATTTCGAACTATAACGTACCTGAAACCTATGTTTTTTTCTGTGAATTTCAATTGTTTTTTAAATGCTAATTTCTAACTATAACGTCTGTAAAACCTATGGTTTTTTCAGTGAATTTCAAAGGTTTTATAAATGCTAATTTCTAACTACAATGTCCCTGAAACCTATATTGTTTTTAAGTAAATTTTAAAAAGACGGGCATACTTTTTGTAGTGTAAAACTAACTGTAACTGTAGTGTGGTATAAGTTATAATTTAACAATGTTTAAAACTTAATTAGCGCTAATTAACATAGAAGTGTGGAAAATGTGTGACGCTGCAGCTATGAAACCGGACTTCGCACAACAACGTTCACAGTTCGATTCCCGGCTTCAGCAGCAGGTTAGCCTACCACTATGTCACTGTGGGCAACACCTTGTTTAATCTTCCCGACGCCCCCGAGCGCCGAGACACCGCTCCGGGGGTAGCTGTACGCTTTACAAATGCTACATTGTTTTTAGTTTAAAACCATAGTGATGAGAAACATTAGCACGTATTTTTTTTTCTTCAATTCTGAACAATATCTTTTTTATATCTTCTATTTAGAATTATGGCAATTAATAGATGTTTTTAGTCATGAGAAAGGAAATGACACAGTTTGACAAATAACAGTTTTTAAGCTCTCCAACGTATGTACATATTAAGGAGCTTATACTTGTGAGAATCGAAATCAAAACCTTTACTGCTTCACATTTTGTAACTTTTGCCAACACATGCACAAGTTAAACAGGGAAAACGTGAGCACATGTCAACTGTAAAATGTGACATCTAAATGGGCGGAGCCGCATCTTCCTTCCATAGACTACTCAATAACCAAAAAGTATATAAACCACACCCGTTGTTCGATTACTTTCGATTTTGCGAGTTATTTACGCGTGTCCATTCTGTAATGCAGGTTCCGTTTTCTAACGTCTGATTCTTCTTTGGCGACAACAAAACATATTACGGAGTTCTAAGTTGTTTGATTATAGCATAGTAGATATTTATAATACGTAGCTATTTGTCAATATTTAAACACTTGTATTCAGAAAAAAGTGTTATTGGTTGTTTTTGCCATTTATATGTAACGTCAGCAGCTTGTTTTCAGAAACAGACAGAATACAGCAAACATTGGTCCTGTTCTGGCTCCTTTGAGCTCATATAGTGCGACTTTGTAGATTATAATTTTGACACTCTACTTGACCTCAGAAGTGTTGGTGACCCGTCGGCGCGAAGACTAAAGATTTATATGTAACGTCAGCAGCTTCTGGTTCTTAGTCCGTTTCCCCCTTGAGATCATATAGTGTGATTATGTATATTACAATAACCACCCATTATGATCTCAGAGGAGTTTATGACCCGTCGGCGCGAAGACTAAAGATTTATATGTAACATCAGCACCTTCTCATTCTTACTCTGTTTCCCCCTTGGGATCATATATTGTGAGTATGTATATTATAATATTAACAGTCATTGTGATCTCAGAGGAGTTTATGACCCGTCGGTGCGAAGATGAAAGATTTCGAAGTCCCGGAGAAACGAAGCTCTGAACATATTCATCGCTGTAAAGCATTTCGTTATTGATCTTGTTTTGTATTGATGACTTTATTTTCCTTTTCCTTTTTGTGTGGCATCAGTGACACTTTGTACATTGTAATAGAGTGTGATATTTTCACACAACAGGAATTGGAGATTTGTCGCCGCCAGGAGTAAACCATCTGAAATACAGCTTACTGACCTTTATAACTTACTTGATCAGATATTTTTACAGTGAGAATATTTTTTGAAATTGCAGTTTAAAAAAAGATAGTTTGCATAGATACTTTCTTAGTGAATATCTTTGATAAACCTTACATTTCTGAATGTTATTTTGCTATTTCTATTTTTGTCTGTTGCGGTTCCTATTCACCTTCTCCCTATAGAAAGTATAGTACCAGTAGTGTATATTATTATACTACTATCCTATATATTCTTAAGAAGTGTATGTGATTTGTTGGCGGAGCAGTGAGCGACCTATAAGCACTACGACAGAACTTTCCCGAATTCTACAGAATAGAAATTGTAAAAAATGATAAAGCGTTCATTTCTATGTTATATAAAGTCATTTGTGTTTAACTGTTTTTTAGTTGTTATTGTTCTTGTGACCTGAGATGATGTACTGCGGGAGTGTTTCTTGTAGCACTTCTTTTCTATTTTATCTAAAAGTAACTCATGCCCTCTTATATTATCAAGAATATGGGGCAACACTTTTACAAACTATAGCCGAAAAAAAGAGAGGGTGTGGCCAGGCTTAAGGGATATTTTATGAATTGTGTTTTTATTTGTCACCCCTTTGATATATACAGCTTCAGTTGCCGAAGAAAGTATATTTGTAATTGCTTCAAACCTAGACTGAAGTTTTTGCTGCGCAACCACAGCTCCCCGTTAGAAAAGTAAACACCACATTATAAGTAAATAGTGCTCCTGGGAAGTATCCCACCCGCAAACTTAATAAAATAAGACTGCAACACACTCTGTTATTTTCCCGCTGGGATTTGTACACCCCACGCCAATGATATAAATGGCCCTTAATATATATAAGAAACTATTTTTACCTTCACAATCCCTGTCCACCACCCTGTGACCACTGTACAGAGTTAATAGTGTTCCTACCCTCCCCGCTACTACTTTGTTTTTGCGTACTCCATTGAAGTGCGTCACAAAATGGTTCACAACAGTGAACCGCTCCCAGCCAATAATGTGCAAGCGTGTACTCGGAACACTTTAGCCAATAAAATGTCCATGGTGTTCCGCAGAGGGGGAGGGACTCGCTGCGAACACTTCTAATTTGAATGCTTCACAGCCAATGAACATTAAGCTTGGGAAGGTCCTGCTTGGAACACGTTACCCAATCAGATGTCTCTGATGCTCCGTGAAGGGGGAGGGAATGGCTGGCAACACTTCTACTTTCAATGGTTTACAGCCAATGAACATTAAGCTTGGGAAGGTCCTGCTTGGAACACGTCAGCCAATCAGATGTCCCTGCTACTCCGCGGACAGGGAGGAAATGGCTGGCAACACTTCTACTTTCAATGTTTCGTAGCCAATGAACTTAACCTCTGGAAGGTCCTGCTTGGAACATGTGAGCCAGTCAGATGTCCTTCCTACTCCACGCAGGGGGAGGGAATGGCTGGCAACACTTCTACTTTTAATGGTTCGCAGCCAATGAACATTGAGCTCGTTGTTGGAACACCTCAGCCAATTAAACGTTAATTTTGTTCCGCGCACAGGAACAGAACACGCCCTCCCACATAAAATTACATTTCGTCTAAGAAAGTGACACTGTCCGTGATAAAAGTGAATACCGCATTATAGGTAAACATTACTGCGCATTATATTAAAGGAAGGCTGCAATACGGCGCATTGTTATTTTCCCGATATGATTTCCACAGCCTACTGAACATTGCCGCAATACCGCACATTAACACTACCTGTGTGTGCACCCTACTCACTGCTTGCCGCAATACGGCGCACTGTTTTCCCGACGTCATTTCTAGACCCTACGAAATTTTGCCTCAATACCGAGCACCGTTGTTCTGCGGATGGGATTTCCACGGCCTGCACAACATTCAAACTCCCTGCCTCTGCATCGTACAGACTGCTTAAACTAAGACCACAGTGTTCCTACTATACCTTCTTATACAATTATGCTCTCTTTTTTCCCCCTATGCCTTTCAACTATGTCACAAAATGGCTGCCAACACTGCCTAGTTTCAACAGTTCGCAGCCAATGAGCCACACGTTCATGCTCGTAACGCCTCAGCCAATCAGATGTCAGAATTCTTAAATATCGATATCTGTAAATTTTGATATTTCTCTAAAACTACTTGAACGGACTTACCCCATTTTAAAAAAAACATGCATTACGGACCAAGACCTTTTTCCCTGCCAAATGTGGTGTAATTCCATTCAGCAGTTTGACCTGTAGCCTTGTCTAAAGTTTCCTATGGAAATTGCATGGAGAAAACATGTTTTGGGACCCCCTTTTTTCTCAGCCCCCCCTTGACGAATCACCGCCAAACTTTCAACATAGGAGCTGATCTGAAAAGAGACGTTTTTGGAAAAATTTCGTAAACACTCGTCAAATGACGCCAAAGTTATAAGCAAATCAAAAAGCGCTTTTCCTATGGAAACATGGTCCTAACTATAACTATCTACTGGCGACCGCCAGTAGAATATATATATATATATATATATATATATTACCTACTGGCGGTCGCCAGTAGGTAGTTATAGTTAGGACCCCTTTTACATAGGAAAACCTCAACATTCTATTTTGAATAACTTTGGCGCCGGTCGATGAATCCTCGCGAATTTCTCAAAATAGGTGGGACGCTACGCTCCGCTCCTACCCTGAAAGTCTCGGGGGGATCCGTCAAGCGGGGGCTGAGATAAAAGGGGGGTCCCAAAACGCATTTTCCCCATGCATTTTTCCATAGGACCTTTAGAACGAGCTACAGCCCGAACGGCTGAACAGAATTACTCGAAATTTGGCAGAGAGGTAGTCCCTAGGTCAAGGAAGTGCCTTTTGTAGGTTTGGTGTAAATCTGTTCAGTAGATTCTGAGAAAATAGCCTTTAAATCAATATATATATCTGAGCCCGCTTACGGTACGCTTACCGTACGCTTACCGTAAGCGTACGGTGGCGTGCGCGAGCGCGATTCTGATTGGCTCTTAGATCTTAGTAAACATTCGAATCGGCCGAAACCAGGAAGCGGCGGCCGCCATTTTGTGTATTTCACTCAGAAAAAAAAGAGTGAAAACAAGAAAAGGGGGCAATGAGGAGAGTTACAGACCCCCTTACATTTGTGAGGGGGTCAAAGAAGGACTGTAAAGTACAAAGAAAACATTTATTGATTTTAAAAAAAAACACGGGGTACGCGTACGGTAAGCTTACGGTAGAAAAAAAAAAAAAAAAAAAATGAAAATCAGATTTAAGTGTTTAGATATTAGGGGGCTCTAAAAAGAGCCATTGTGTTTATGAAATGATTTTTTAGTGGTACCTACAAGTAAGTACCGATGCAGAGTCTAAGGTTCAAGAGGAAGACTCTGTTCCCTTCATCATTGAAGTGCACACCATCTCCTCTATAAATGTCTTGCATGTCATAATGCAAGTTGTTGTGGTAAATGGCACCCATACCATAGTCACGGAGGAAAGCAGAAACAGATTTGTTGACGTGCTTTCTTGCTTTGTCATCGCACCGCGTGCCCACCGTGCGTGCACGGCACTAACTGCGTAAAGTGGGCGCGCGGTGCGCGAAGCGCACCGCGTGCTCACTGTGCGTGCGCGCACGGAACGAACTGCGTTAAGTGGGCGCGCACGCCACGAATGGCGTAAAGTAACTTAGCATTTAAAAAACCGTACAAATTCACTGAAAAAACCATAGGTTTCACACACGTTATAGTTAGGAATTAGCATTTAAAAAACCTTGCAAATTCACTGAAAAAACCATAGGTTTCACACATGTTATAGTTAGCGGAAATTTTACTGATAAAAAACCAATGAAATTCCCCCGTTATAGTTAGTGCAGGCAACTATAACTCACGCGACCGCAATCTTCTGCTGATGACATATGTGTCTTTATGAAAAAAAAATATTTGTAATATATGTATAGCTAAAAATGTATGGAAGAAGACATGGGCAAATAAGTGTCTAAATACAGTATTAGCATCAGCAGAGGATTGCGGTCGCGTGAGTTATAGTTGCCTGCACTAACTATAACGGGGGAATTTCATTGGTTTTTTATCAGTAAAATTTCCGCTAACTATAACATGTGTGAAACCTATGGTTTTTTCAGTGAATATATATATATATATATTATCTACTGGCGGTCGCCAGTAGATAGTTATAGTTAGGACCGAGTTCCCATAGGAAATCTGAAAATTCTATTTTGAATAACTTTGGCGCCGGTTGACTTATCTTCGTGAAATTTTCAAAACTAATGGGGCGCTCCGCTCAGCTCCTACCCTGAAAGTCTCGGGGTGATTCGTCAAGCAGGGGCTGAGAAAAAAGGGGGGTCCCAAAACGCATTTTCCCCTTGCATTTTCCCATAGGACCTTTAGTCGAAGGTACAGCCCGAACGGCTGAACAGAATTACTTGAAATTTGGCAGAGAGGTAGTCCTCAGGTCAGGCATGTGCCTTTTGATTAAATGGTGTAAATCCGTTCAGTAGTTCCTGAGAAAATCTAAAGTAAAATCACATATATATCTGGGCAGAGCCTAACCACACATCTCATCGTGAGATCTGATTGGCTGTCAGCACTTCATCCAAGAAGTGTTGGCAGCCATCTTGGGACCAATATACATGATAGCACCTCATTAAAAAGCATTGCAGTTAATAGAAGGTTTTAAGACTTTAGTTACATTATAAATCATTTGTTGATGGTACCATACTCATTTTAGGAATTGTGGTCTGTTCTAAGGTGATTTTACCATAGAAAATTATAAGATCTACTAAAAATGCCCTGAGATCGCTGAAAAATATTTTATAAAATCTAGTGGGAAAACCATAATTTCCACACGCTTTTCATTAGGTGTTTGCTTTAAAGCGTGTTCAATCTCAGTTGATGGTATGGGCTCCAAATTTAGCTGGAAAAGAAATTTGTATAAGTGTTGAATCTGACTTATTGGGACTGTGTATTGCATCTGATAAATATCTGAGTAATGCTGTACCAAGAGTTTCACTATCTCTTCCTGAGCAAGTACTAAATTTCCTGTTAGAGGACTCTCTAAAGACTTTATTATTGCCTTTTCATTCTTAACTCTTGTGGACCATGCCAGGAACTTGCCAATGTGCTGATTTTCCTCATATATTTTCTGATGGTAGGTATTGGAATTATTTACTTCTTCGAAAATAAAGAAATCTCTAAGATTTTCTTTTGCCATTTCTACTTGGCAAACCTCTGCCTCGATCCCTCCACTTTACTGCATGGCACCAATGGCATTATCTAGAGCTATCTGGAGACTTGCTATCTGATGAGAAAGTTCTTTTCTTTGACTTGCTTGATATGCTATCACTCTCCCTTTTAAAGTTGAATTAAAGCTTCCCAAATTGAAAAATAAGATGCCGTGTTCTGATTGATAATAAAAAACACAGCAATAAATTGTTTCATTTCGGCTACCTTTGAAAGCAGCGATCTATCCAGTTGCCATCTAGGTCTGTCCCTATGCTTTAAACTTATCACTATTTCGAGGGCGACTACGGAGTGATCTAAAAAAGCATTAGCCCTAATTTCGGACAGCCCCCTACTTAACGATTTAGTGACTAAGAAGAAATCAATTCGGGAGGCCGTCCTAAATCTATAAGAAAAGCATGTATATTGTTTGGTTTCTTGATGGTCCTCTCTCCAGGAGTCCACTAGCTGAAAGCTTGACTTGCAAGCTTGAAGTAGTTTTTCGTTCTGGGTTTAAGCTGTTGTTTATTATTAGTTGAGGTCTCTTTAACCAAATTCTGGATAAAATTAAAATCCTCACCTCAGATCAAAGGACTAGATGCCCGCAAGGCAATGTCAAAAATCTTTGAAAGGGAATCTGTCTCATCAGTTGTAGGGCCATAATAATTGATGACATTTTAATCTTGATGACTAGTTGTTGCTTGACTCAAATCCACCTTCCAAATGGATCCCGAATCACTTCCTTCACATCCCACTCAATGCCATTTCCTAGAAAAATTGCGACTCCCCTCACTGCGGCCTGTGCGGACGCAAAAAAAGTATGAGAAAATCTTCGGGGGGGGGGTTGTCAGATTTGGAGTATTGCTTTTTAAATGGTTCTCTTGTAGAAAGTGAACCTCTGGCGAAAGAGATATCAACCAGCCCATTAAGCTGTTACATTTTTTTTGTTTGCTAACCCGTTGACATTGCATGAAAGCATTCTAACTTTGCATTTCTCCAAAGACATCATCCTGGAAGCTTTACATTATAGCATTTAGCACCCTACCTGCCGCAGAACTCGTGTCTAACAGATTTCACCAATGCTTTCTGCCCTGAATATATCTGCTCTTTTTTCCCCAATGCACCCTCTTCACCCTAACTGCCCTCCCTCTAAAAACCCTGTGTGCCCCTCCTTGTACCCTAAGCAGAAACCCACCCCTAGTGAGCCCGCCATACCCCTCCCAGTGTAAAGCTATTTAAGATTGGTGCCATGACATTGCACCCTCGCACCCTTTCACCTTCTGCCCCCCCCCCCCCCCCTTCATCCCCGTCACTGATGCCAATACTCCGGAGCTTCTGAAACCTTGGAAAACAGATGAAACTGCCCATTGGAGAGAACCTTTAATTTTGATTGCTAGGCAATGCTAGCCTGTATCCTTTGTGCTTTATATCGATTGAGCATAATAACAAAGTCCTTTCTGCGTCTGCCTGTGGCAGTGGATAGATCTGAAAAAATCAGATAATGGGGCACTTCTGGTGAAGAAAACTGTCTCTGCTGTATCGCCTTTGATAGAAACAGCTTTTTATTTCGATAATCCCCGAAGTTGACAAGGATTGTCTGTGGAACTTTCAATGTGGCAGAGCGTTGTGTTGGATCTCGGTGAGCTCTCATTAAGGTTAGATCGCCAGAAAACTTGGCAGAACATGGGATTTAATAAATGTCTCCACCCATGGAAGAGGTTGTTGGCCCTCGCAGCTCTCTGGAACCCCAACGATACGAAGATTAGAGTGACGCGAGTGATTTTCTAGTTCTTCGATCTTGTTTTCTAGTAGGACCTGCTGCTTGAGAAATTGGCCAATTTATTTCTGGGTCATGGTGAGCTGGTATTCTAGCTCCAAAATCCTACATTCAGCATCCTTTACTCTCTCAGGAAGCTGCGCTATTGCTTCCTCAATTCTATTTAACCTGACATTGAGGGCAGCAGTCTTTAGTGCTTGAGAGGCCTTCAATTCCCTTATCTCTTCAAGAATAAAATTAAGCATATCTTTGACTTCCAATTGGAGTGAGGCGGCTTTAGTAGGCTGCTGAGAGGCTTGATGCTGCGTTCCATCTCCTTCCATACCCGTTAGTTGCCCATCCAAATCTTTTGGCTGCAGAAACCTGAAAGCTGCCGCCTAAGGACCTTATGAAGATATTTGAAGGTTTGCCTGTACACCCGGTATATCAGAAACATGAAGCAAAGGTGGATTTAGTGAACTTCCTATCTGAGAAATGTCTAAAATATCTGCAATAATCGTAGACTTAGCTTTCTGGAACAAAGGATATTCCTTGAGAAGGGCTGTGTGCTGTTCTAAATCGGATTCATGATTTAGCAGCAATGCTGTTGTGTCTTCACCAGTCCCTTGCTTAGATTTGAGAGCCTCTGTATCCACTAAATTTTGCCCTCTGTCTGCGCTATAGATTCTGGAGACTCAGGATCGGAATATTCAGCAGCATCTGGTGATGTCAAATTACCCTTGTGCTTTCCTATGCCTGGGCCTGTATTTGTAGCCATCATTAGTTCCGTGCATAGCAGGGAGGTATGGTTGGCACGAGGTGCCGCCAGCCCTCTGCATTTTTTAGCCCTTTGCGCCAGCGCTGCAGTCTCAGGTTTGGCCAGGGCACCTGATGCCTTAGAGTGATTCCTCATAATTATTTATGCAACTTGTAGACCTACCCAGCGACCCCCAACTGGGTGGTAAATTTAGCGCTTCACAGAAAACCACAGATTGCGATCAAAAAAGCAGTTACCATCCCAGTTGGAAACCTGGTGGTCCGATGCTGCTGGTGATCCAGTGGGTTTGAAGCCAAACTGAGTTTCTGCAGCACTTTCAGGTTATTAAATATAGCACAAAGAGTTCTGTGATTACTTGAAATGTCTCTGGTGTAATAGATTTTAAAAGCAGACTCCCTCTGTTGCTGTGCTGCTGTGCTGACACCCTCAGCACACACCAGGATGCCCGCAGGAACTGGAGAGAATCCCGAGCAGCCACAAAAAGCCAGCTTCTAATTTCCACAACATCCACAATCTCTACAGTGCCCTCCGAAGTCCACGAGGCCAGGGAAGCGTAACTCGGAGCCAGGGACAGCCAACAACGACTGGCCGCTTGAATCGTGCCTCTATCCGGCCAAGAATCTCCACTCGTGCTGCTCGGCGTGTAGCTCAGCGTCCCGACTGGTGTGTGAGCATCGGACACAAAAGGCGGGGAGGGGCTGCGGTGCTCAGCTGCGGAGCATCTGGGATCTGCCAGCGAGCCCCCACCTGCTGCTTACCTTATTACATTTAATAAGCTCTTAATGTTAGGTGTCTTTGGAATTGTAATGAAAAATCCTGTCTCATAGTAAAGTCGGATTAGAAAGTTGGCATTTTCCTTACTTAGCCATTCGGTAGCTGTAGCCTGTCTCTGGGTCACAGGACTGGGTGTAGCTGACAGTTGGGTTTTGTGTTTTCCTCCTAGACAGCCACACACAATAGCGAGCTGAGGTGTTCCCGGATGGGTCATCACTGGCTGGATGGAAGGTCGGAGCTGGGCACAGCCCTAATTTCACGACTGGGTTGTTTCCTGCCACAACACAGAGTGCTGCATAGACCCTGTAGTTAGTCTGGAGCTAGGACAGGGAAGGCAGGATGCCTGAGGACTCCAAAGGGAAACCTCTAGAAGCTTCTCCCACCTTCCAATGGGAGGGCACAAAGTATATTGGACCTCAAATACCACCTCTTCAGTACACTTCTGTACCTGTGGATACTCTGGCAGGAAGGTGAGCCCTGCTGTGCTGCCCTCTTGACTGGGTGAGAAGGTCTGGACCTGCATCTGTTGAACCCAGGACTCAAAGTGACTCCAAGGACTGGCTGGATAGTCTCCTGACTAGAGCCACAGGAACAGAAGGGCCCAACAAGCTTGAACCCAGCACCAGGACTCTGCCTTCTGAGAGTCTCTACTGCCAAGTGGTGCCACCCCAGTCCAGGACCCTTGAAAGTTGACCTAAGGTGCTCTGCCAGCCTCTGTAAATTCAGCGGAAATTACGCATCTCCTCTGCTGCGCGGCACAATCCCGAGCAGAACCGATGAATTGCTGCTGCTGTATGGATTGGTTCCATCACAAAGATCAGCATCTCTTAGCCCATCGCCTCATTGGAACCACCAGTGCTCGGTGTAGGCCCTCACATCCCTCGTCAATGGCAGTCTCAATGCCGGACTCTGCCGGACTCCGCATCGCAGCTTCACAACTCCTCGGAAGAGAAGCATTGCCCCGGCTGTGCGATGCATCCTTCATCCTTCACATCACAAGCCTTTATCAACCAGATCTTCAACGAGGATCTAGGACCTTGCACCGCAGCCTCGCTGCATCTCGGAACCGACACATTACTTCGACTGCACAACACATCTTTGTTTGCGGGCCCTTGCAACGCTCAGCAAACCAGGATTTCAGGCACTTTGTTCAGCAGGCCTAACACCCTGTTGATCAATGAAAGGTGACTTCATGAGTGCTCTACGCAAGTCTACATGTACTGTTTGTTGCGATCATTCCCTACATCATGGAAAGACAACTATTATCTTCTAAAGTAAGTTTGCTATGCCTGTGATGTGTTTTTCCATTGAATATGTTAGCAATTTTTTAAGTTGGATTCATACTGATATAAAGACCTCTAGGTTTGGATACCCTTTTTGATTTTTCCTCTCCCCGAGTGGTAATTACCTTGATTATTTCAAAATCTGGAATGACATGACAACACTACCTGCCTCTGCTAATTAAGTGGGAATTCTGACATACTTCTTGATTCGCAAAATACCAGGTTAAAAAATATTTTAACCAAAGCACACCTTTCAATATGGCTTTTGGAATGGTCTCCTTGGTCCTTAGATGAGAAAATATTTGTGCTATTAAAGGTTTCCCTGGAACTCTCTGAACCAGACAACTTTAAAGACCTGGCATCATTGCTATCTAAATTCTCACACGGATCAAGTCAGAACTCAGTTGTGGCCTTCAAGAAGCAATATTGTTGTCTATGTGTCTCAGTACCTGGGAGCTCACGTGTCAGAAGCCTATTTTATTTGCCATTCAAATGTACACAAACATTGCACGTGTGATATTTGCTCCTACATTTTGTGCCGGAAACATGAGATCCTGCTCTGTGGGGCAAATGAGTTTGCACCCAATACAGGATTTGTGGCCCCATCATGATCGGGACGGAAGCCTAGACTAGAGCACAGGTGACTGCTGAGTACACACACAGCTGTAACCACAAAACTCGAAAATAGATCAGCCGTCAACTGTTGATGGACCTATCATTCAGAGATCTATTTGGGTTTCTGCTTTGCTGAATCGAAGACCAGTGAGGGTGTTTTTCTTTAAATGTTATACTTCGGCTTTTACATCTTTCAAAAGAAATGAAAGATAGCATGCACAATGAAGTAGTGCATCAAAATAAATGGAAGAGAAATTGTCCGGTTTCAGATAAAATAATAAACCCTACAGCATATCAGTGTGCCATAACAGACGACCAGGTGAACAGTTTAACAAGGCTCCCCACTCAAGCCCGAAGTACTGAAATCTAAAGTCACTGTCAAGTAATGGGGTTGATTTACAGAGGGAAGTGGGAAAAAAGGCTATAAGTAGTCCTACATTTTGAGAAAATTTTAGACAACTCACACAAACCCTTAGGTTTAGTACTCACTAATGTAAAATAATTTTCATCCACTGGAAAAAAAATATTTACGGGCGGAAAAAAAAACCCTTTCCTTATGCTCGCTCTGACTATTTAGTAGTTCATGCTTGCTTCCTACCCAACACACTGGACCCTATTTACTTCTGCCCTTGAAATGGTAGTTTTGTGTGCATATTCAGTGTTGGAATATAACTGTATCGGTAGTGAATACCCACAAATACATGACTGTGGACCGTAGACAATTACACTCCCTAGAATGTCAACATTTTCGCTCCTAACTTTTAAGTTAGCAAATGAAGCAAATCCGCATACTGGTGAATGTTTCAAAACTACACAAACCTCACTTCTGAAATAGGGGTTGTGGTGAGTGCATTTGGGTATACAAAACCATTTAGAAATCCGTGATGGGTGGAAGAGCTAGATTTAATCTGAACCACTGGTACCTGCTGTAGGAGGTAATCTACCATTACGTCGCGGGCATTTCTACGTATTACTATTACTGCACATTTTTTAGTTCGCAGGAACTTTTAGTATGCATGCTTTTACTTAGCATGCTGTTACTATGCTATTACCATTACTTCACAAACTGAAATACTTTGCAGACTATCTACATCGTTGTTTGGAAAAAGAGGCGTTTCCGTTTCCAAACAACATGAGCTGCTCTTAAGACGCTTGAAGAAGGAGAAGAGTGGATCAAGAGTGAAGGTGAAGAGAGGGACCGCAAGGGAAGAGAGGTAAGTGGGTCAGTGTAATTTTTAGGGTTGTGCAGGGGGTTGTGTTTAAGGTTTAAGGGTAATGTTTGTGTAGTGTAATTTGGGTTTAGGGTAGTGACGGGGGTCGAGAAGGGTAGTGTTTTGGAGTAGGGACAGGACTGTGGGTCGGGGGATGGATGTGCAAGGGGTAGTGAATTAGGGTTTAGGTTAGTGGTGTGATGTTTGTGTAGTGTAGGGTAGTGGTTTAGGGTAGTGTCTGGGGTGGTGAAGTGTAGTGTTAGAGTGTAGGGTCCAGGCAGGGGGAAGGGGGAAGGTCGTGTAGAGGGTAGTGTATTAGGGTTTAGGGTAGTGTAGTGGTGTTTGAATAGTGTAGGGTAGTGTAGTGTGTGAGGGTGAAATTTTAGTGCAATTTGTTTAATTAGCATAAACCATTACAGGGAAACAACGTAGCAGTACTAGCGTAGTAATAGAATGCAGAATAAAAGCATTTAAAGTACATTTCTAACCATTTGCGTTATAAATGCATGCGCAGTTAAAACTTGCGAAGTAATGGTTTATGCTAAGTAAAAACATCACACTAAAATCGTGCGAAGTAATGGTATGCGAAGTATCGACATACATTCGCTGTAGGAGCCTTGTGTTTTATCTCGTCTGGTATGATGAGGGGAAAGAAACATTCAAAATACTTTGGGCCACACATACAACTGTTTTTATCCGTTGCCAGCAGACAATCAGGCTGTTTCCAACCGCTAAATAGGTGAGTGCCATGTACAAACCCTAATTTGCGAGCCGGTGACCTATTACTGACTCGCAAAATAGGATCTGTGACTCGCTATTAGGAGGGGAGTGCCAAGGGCATCCCTTCCTAATAGAAACTCACAGTGCCATGTACAAATGTTCTGCGACCAAAATGCGGATGTAAACATTCACATTTTACAGCCAATGGAAAGTTTGTCGTAGACCAGTAGCAAATGGGAAGCGGTCCCCAAGGGACCCCTTCCCCTTTCCGAATGTGAGCCCACGGACCACTGCCTGCTCTTAAAAAATGAAACTGAAACGTTTCATTTTTCTTTTTGAAACGCATCCTGTTTTCCTTTAAGGAAAACGGCTGGATTTCAAAAGAAAAAAAGTTGTTTTATTGAAAAAAGCAGTCACGGACATGGTTGTCTGTTAACCCCAGCAGGCCACCATCCCTATGAGTGCCGGCCATTCCCAAAGGGTCGCAAATTGTGACCTGCCTCATGAATATTAATGAGGCAGGTCCCTTGCGACCCATTTGGCAATCACAGTGTCTCATTCCATTTTGTGAGTCGCAAATTACGACTCGCAAAAAATTGCAATTTGTGACACGCAAAATGGAAAGGTCACTCATCTGGCCCAAGGTGTTGTTCATCTTTAGATGACAACAGCATATTTCCAATTCAAATGTTGCTGCTGCTCAGATAAGAGGGTGGAATCCATTTTTAATGAGTCAGAGCCTCAGGCAAATCAGTCTTATATTCATCGGCAGTGAGTAGTTCCACTGGCAAGGGTTTCTGCTCGTCACTGCTGTGCTTTCTGTAAAGGGCAGTGACGAATAACAAAGATAACCCTGCCTAGCAATGTGTTATATAGTATGCCCCAACATACAGAGTATTCTCTGGCAAAGAACTAAACCAACTACAGTCACAGTACTTTGCAGGCCACACATAAAAAGCATCAGAGGGCATTTGTTGTGTCAAACAATAAGTACAGAGGAGAAAGTCAGCAACTGGCACTGAGGCACATCTATCACTTGCCCAGCCAAGTTACAAATACATGACTGTGGACCGTAGACAATTACACTCCCTGCAAAGGTTGAAGTCAATCTATTGGAATTCTTTTCATCTCTTTCTCTATGTCTCATGAACCTCATTGTACAACCATGTGGCACTCCAGCACACATGTGTATTATGATTCTGTTATATGACTTTTACACCTTCAGCATCTTAAAGCTCTACTCTTTCTACACAGGCCAAAAGAAACCATACCAACTATAGTGTTATAATTGATCAGAGGTTAATGACAAGAATGCACATCAGGCCAAGACCCACCCCAAACATTTTAACTCCTCTAGTTTTGAACTTTGAAGGCACTCAGTCTGGTACAGTTACCTGACACCAAGTAGGCCTAATGCAGCTGCTACCTTTAAGGATCAAGGAATGTCTGTCATAACTAGGGTGACCACTGGACCACCACGGTCACTGTCTCCAATCCTGAACTTTTCCCCTTCAAATGATTGATTTCAGGTGTGTTATTCTAAGTAGTTACATGTAAGAAAAACAAGACTACAATAACAAGAAGCCATGGACTATCAGACCAAAGTCCAGGACTGGAATGGGTGTCCATAATGACCTGGAGTGGGAGTGTGCGCCAGACTAAACTCCAGGTGCCGCTAGTTTGAGGTGAATCAGATTTGTGAGTTTAATTTTCAAGCATCCAATATTGTTGTCTGGATTTAACAACAGCGTACAATCTTTCTGGTGGGGTTCCAATCTGTTGGAGCCAATGGCAAACTTTCATTAGAGCTCAAGGGGAGATTGAATTTGGTAAGAGTATTTAAAGTAAGTAGCCACCTTAAAAAAAAAAAAGACTTAAAGCTTCTAATTGGACACTTAGAAAGTGGAACAATTTAAAGGCCAACCTTGCAACCTTGAGTACTTAACCAACTTCATTGTGTAGTAGGTGGAGACATGTGAGGATCTGATGCATCAAAGATGACACAGGACGCTCATTGGTGTTTTATCTGCTGGGGTGCAGAGGGGGACTTGGTGTGTGCTGCAGGAGTGGAGCTAGCAGGGGGCAAATAGCCAGAGAGGGGAGCCAGCCCTGGAGACAAAGGACATTATAACTGCTCACTGGAAGTAGGATAGTGTAGGGTGCCCGGCTCCAGACTACACACAGGCCCAGGCACTTGGAACATCAGTTTGCAAACTCACTTTCTCTTGTTTGCACATTTCGCTGAGATTGTCACGAGCAGCCTGATGTATTCACTGTTTATATGCTACACCTGGCAATGTGTCCGTTATTATATTCCTTCGTTTTTTATTGTGCACCGTGATTTTTGTTTGGCACGAGGGTCAATCTTTCCTCAAAAATGTTTCAAGAAGTATTCGCCATCAAGAACGTTTTGATCTTTAAAAAAAAGTTGTTGCTATGTGTTCATGACGTTAGACGATCAAAATGGAGTGGCCGGGGATCCTCTGTTATAGCAAGACTGTGGGTTACACTTCAACCATATTAAAAGAATTCTAAGATTTATTTTGTTTAAAGTAAGCTGACAACTGGTATGTTCCACTACTTTAGTATTACGATTTCCCTTTTCTCAGCTTCCTCTGTATTCTCTATTAAACATACTTAGCACTAAGAAACTGCTTACTGCACAAAGTCTATATGAAATCAATTATCCGAAAGTATTATACATTGTTTCAGTATCTCAATTAAAAATGCAGCGTTTTTCTCATCTCATATCGAAGAAATCTCAGTTGACTCTAAGCACTTTTATATAGTGATTTGCTACCGAAATTAACAAGAAAATATTTTGAATGCCAAACAAAATACATCTATTTGACAGGGTTTCTTCATTTAGAAAGAGTTGTCGTGTATATAGCCACTTATAGGGAAATGTGTTTAATAATACACAAGGTCATAGATCTTGACAGCCAAGAACAATTTTATTTTCAATCAAACTGAAATGCATCTATGCTGCACCTGCTCTGACTAAAGAGAAACCCGTTTTATAGACCATTAAAATATGTTACATTTCTCAGTATGATGGAAACGTCCTAGATGCAGAGGGCGAGGATGCCAGCTGCGTGGCAGCTTCCAGCCGATTACCACGGCAACCAACAAAAGCATAGAAATCAATCTTAAGTAGGTAGACTTGAGGGTACAGAACACGGCTGTTCTGTAAAGTGTTCATTGTAGGTAACTAGGTTAACAGCAGCAAAGAAATGGACACGCCATCCTCAATTCGCACCATTTTGTCAACATATGTCAAGCCAGAGTGGATTTGGTAGGTGGACATAGGTCATGTCGATCTTGTCAGATTATGTCAAAGATCAAGTCAGGCAGACTTCAATATCAGCCGATGCACATGTCCAATTTGTCACAATGAGCAAGAGATCACTTTGACTCAGGGATGCATGAGGTGCGTGCAGGATATATTTCCCTCGCTGGACTTATCAGAAACAATTAAAGTAACATTCAAGCAGCAGTTGATACTTAATCTTTTTACTGCAATAAATAAGCATTTTCTCTCACACATTTTAGTACTGTTCATTACTTCCAAAAAGATGTGAGGGTGTATTTGCAGTGGCGTAGCAAGGTCAGGTGGTGACTGGTGCGGACAATTTCTTGTCACCCCGGCTCGACAAAATGGCAAAAATATGTGTTTAAAAAACACTTTTTTGCCATTTTGTCACCGCCCTCAGTGATTTCTTTTCACCCTCGGCTTGACAAAATGGCAAAAATATGTGTTTAAAACACATATTTTGGCCATTTTGTCACCCCCCCTCAGTGATGACACCCGGGGCGGCCCGCACCCACTGCACCCCCCTTCCTACGCCACTGTGTAATTGGAGATTGGCAAACATCACTCCCAGCGAGTAATGGCATTAAACATATTGCACAACTGCACAGCTACAGAACTAATCAGGTGAGCGTTGTCGCCATATTTATCAGTCTGAAGCAACATATTTATTTTCATACACATTTCACATGTAATTAATTAACACACAACGGATGAACTATTGGTGTGTAATACTGACGGAAATAAAACAACCGGAAAAATGTCGCTCGACACAACAAATGTTATGAGCTTCTGAAAAGCAAATTATGAAAAGTGGTAATACATATAAACACTACACCAAAATCGCCAACGAATCCACTTACTGGGGGCTGGACTTCATCACGTGCTTCCAAGCATAACCTTGGCACTTAGTAAGATCGTATAAAGCCCTCTCACTGAGCCACACAACATACGTTTCATTTCAGCCACTGTATCATGAATGGCAAAGCTGGCGCATATCATAGCTGTGTGCATGTTTTTTAAGACATGGTGCCATGAACAGCCACTGCTCCCTGCTCCCGAACGGTGTTGTCTGCGTTATCACCTAAAAGAAACACACTTACGCCCTTTAATGCCACGGGGGCAGTCAATGGGGGACACCCCATCAGGATTATAAGTGCTAGAACACCGGGGTTCCAGTTCTTTCCATCTGTATTCGTCGCCTACTTAAAGCAGGTAAAGTCTGTGTGTGTTAAGTCAGTGGCAAATGGGGGAAACGAGCATGATTCTGCATGAGGAAACTGATTTCTGCATGTTCTTCTCCAAACAAATGTAATCCGTGGTATTTCAATGCCCCTATCCGAAATTACTGATGTCCTGTTATTGGTAACTCAGGAGGGTAATAGCAACCATTTTACAACTGGCTTATAATGTGGCCCTAAGCCATGGGTTTGACACACATTAGGGCCTTTCAAGAAAGCTGATGGTGGACTTCGTTCATATTTAGTTCATGTTTACATAATTCTTTCCAGTCACTCCCCCCAAAACACATTATTATAGAATAAGAAAATTATAGCCACTGAAATTGAGCAGTTAGTAAAAATTATATGTGAACTCAGTTTGTTCCTAAAAAAGAGACCAGAAGATAACTTTTCAGGACAGGAGTCAGAGAGGGTGGAACCAAGACCAAACTCCACATCACAGACACAAAGAGAAACATGGAAACAGATGACAAAGAAAAGAAAAACGTCCAAACTCTCAACAGAGACCATGCTTCAGGAACAAAGATTGAAGTCCATCAAGCAAAGAAGGCAGGTCTGTGGCCATCATAGAAGAGACCGGTCAGAAGAAGAAAGTGATTGAGTCACTGACAACGGTTCTACACTTCAGCAGTTACCTTGCTATCTGGGAAGTTTGATGTGGTTTGGGGTGCCATACTCTGCCCATTTCTGGTCTAGCAGTGGAAATGCTGTCCCACAAGATAGCTTAGGAGTTAAAGGTTGTGGGGGAAAAGAGGGTGGGGTTAATTTCAACAGGGCTGTGGACTATGTTGGAAGGCTTCATCTTATTTTGAATGAGAGGTAGAGCTCAAGGGGAGATGGGATTTGGTTGAGGAAGGGATTCCACGCAATCTCTAATGCAACCTAGTGCAGAAGCCTTGCTTTCCTCAAAAGGAAGATTTGATATGCTGCAACTGGATTTCTTTAAATTTACTTTTTTGTTTAGGTTCTGCGGTCTCAATGGCCATGCTAAAAAGATTAAGGAGTTATCAATCCCTGAAAAGAATCAGCAGGGATATATGCCTTCTACAAGTGTCTCACATGTAGCCATGGATGTTAGGCGGTTCAGGGTTCATCCCAGTCCAATCCTGTGATGGGTAATTTTTTGGGCACTTCACATGGGCTTCTCCTCATAGGATTCCTCAGTAAAAAGAAGGCGTAGGTAGCTTCTAATAAATGAAGTGTTAAAAGGTACTACAACCACGATAGTTGTGGTGTATGCACCCAATGTTGGGTTAGAGTACTTCCTCATGCTCATATTTTTTTTTATATTTAATTTATAAGAATCTCCGACCTACAGCTGTGTGACACTAGTGGCGGGAGGAGACTGAAATTTAAACAACATACATAACATAACATGTGTACTTTTAAAGTGCATGTTCACCCAGAAGGGTATCTTGGTAATGAAATAACGGATGTTTCTGAAACCAAACTCAATGTTACTCATAGATCTCTGAAGGATAAAAGGCTGAGTGGACCTGTTGGGATTCGGACCTGGACCATGATGTCAAACAAAGATCCCTGCATAGATAAATTAGTCCACTGGGTAACCAAAACCCAGCTAAATCCATAATTTAGTTATGGAGGAAAATAAAGGCAAATCAGAGCAAAGTTTGGGGACACAGTAGCCCCAGCAAGATTGGGAGTCCACTGCCTAGTGAAGGATGACCTGTGACATGCCTGAAGGACATTCCAACTCAAGCAGGTTGATTAATGCTACTTCATGGCATACCATAAAGCCTACTCTGCTGTAAAGTCTGTATGATTCTTCCAGAAGTCAAAGCAATCAATAGATGGGGTGGGCCATCAGGTTTTATCCCTCTTAAAAAAACTCTCCAGTGATATGTAAGACAAAGCTAGATCAGCCAATGAGGCACTAGGGCTCACTGGGGCAAATGAATGATGCGGAGATTAAAAATCCAGGGTCGAAAACAGCAATAGCCGAGCAGTGCATGGAATTTTCTTTAAGACTATAGGTAAAATTAACAAATGATGGGAGCATGCTTAAAGAAATCAGAAGATAAGGGTGAAATTGGTATGGTAGAAACTGAGCCAAAACTCAACATAAACATCTACATTCATCACAGATGGAGTGTAACAAAGTATTTTCTTCTCAACTCAAACTTTAACATCTTAATAAAGTGGAACATCCCTTAGGGAGATTGAACAAAACATTCTTTGCAGGGACACCAAAGCTGTGAGTCTTTTAGCAAAAATCATATTGGCACAAAACTAGAAAACATGGAGAAGGTGAAATGGCTCCATCAATACAATCTGTACATGGCTGATGCTCAGTCTACTATGACCTTTCCCATTAAAGAGACCATAGAACATCTTTCTTAATCTCACATTGACCTACTGGAACAATGTGGGGCAACAGAAGAGTTAGTCATGGCAATCAAAATCTTCATATCACTAAAGCACCAGGGGCTGAAGTCTGAATGCTATTGATTTATAGAATTGCCTTGCAACTAGCGAGACTGCCTTGCCACTCTTTACTGCTATATCTTAGAGTCTTCAAAAGTACAATAAGAACCTGAAGGAGTGCAGATCTTATCCATCTGTCTCCTAACTAAATGTAGACATACAGATTTTTACAAAACATCCTAGCAACAGGTCTTGTTGGGTTGGTGGCCCTCGGATACACCCACATAACCACGCTTCATTCACAAAGGTGAGGTAACCAACAGCATCAAAAAAGTGGTGTACCTGATAAAAGCAGCTCATAACCTAAATGGATAAATGCTTCTCTCGATTGATGCTGAAACATCTGTTGATTGGATTGGGTGGGGATATTTAAGACAAGCCAGGTGTTTTGGTCCCACTTTCATGTGTATGATTTAAGTGACTTATGTAGAGCCTAGAGGGACTATTAAGAGTAAAAGTTTAGAATCCCACAAAGTGGTCATTAAAATTAGAAGGAGGCAGGTGTGTAACTTGGCACTGCTCTTTGCCCTGTATGTAGTGAAACACACCTGGAGGATTGCCAGTAGTGAGGCTATTCAGGCATCTGTTTGAGTGCGAGTGTATTTCGTTTGGCACTATTCATTGATGATATTCTAGTTTCCTTTTCACAATCTTCCATATCTCTTCCTGCTCTACTGAATAAATTAGAGTGCTTTGACCTGGTATCTGGCTACATGAAAATAAGTCAGAAGCTATTGCTATTACTGTAATCCTACATATATATCTCCTTCGAGAAATTTTCCCTTCAAGTGGGGCCTAACTTTTAGCTTAGACAGGATAACCCCAAATGAATGTGGAGGGAATAGAGCTTTGGCATTACGTAGACTAAGGTCAAACTATGTAATGAATTGCAGACAAAGATTCCCCTAGGGCTTAACAGGGATGAAGAACTAGATGTGCATTTGAGAATATGTGTACAGGACAGGTCCTTTTCAGAACCAATAAGTACTCATTGGAGTTATTAAAGAGGGGGGCAGATGTAGTTCTTATCTTTTTTATTATATTTTCACATAGTGGCTTTTACGTTTCATCTTAGTACCAATGTAAGCCAATAAACCAATTATGAATATATTGGACCTTAAGATTCAAAGAAGTGAACTGAGCATGCTATGCTTGTAGGACCCCACATCCTTGATTGTGATCGACTAATTCTTGAAATAGGGACCCTGAACATACAATGATGGATGTTTAAGTTCCAATACTACAATTTATTTTCCATGGAAAACCTAGGAAATATTGCAATCACAGGATGCATCAAGATTAGTCCAATATGGCCTAATGAATTAATTATGTATATATAATAGGAAGCACCGAGTATACAATGCACAGTAATTTATAGATTCATCAATGGACTTGGATTTTGGATTCACATGCATTTGATAGAATTGGTTTGGTTTACATTGCAGCAATAATAATGTGGTGTTCACATTATGAACATGGAACACTGACTAGTCCAATCTGACTGACGCAATGATTAATATTGTGCAGCTTATTGAGAACCTCTTTTGGTTTATGTTTCACAAGCACTTAAGAGCAATAGAGTGGATTTACACTAGACAGTGATACAAGCTTGTTAGCGAAACGTATCTGTTTGCTACTGGTGAATACAGAAGCACTTTATATTTCCAAGGAGCGCCCATTTAAAAGTTTATTGATCCGGAACCAATAACCCATGAGGGGTGGAGCACTGAAAGCCAGTTGAGCCCCCGGCATGTTTGTGTGGTGAGACACGAAAATGAAGCACTCACTAAGGATTGTGGGTAAGCCTTTACTGCAACAAGACAAGTTTCAGGCACAGGCGAGGCCTTGTTCACATGTACAGATTATAGACAGACAGTAACAAAACTATAAACATAGAAAAACACTTACAACCTGCGGTTCGCCACTGTGAGTGAAAGCGGCACCATTTTTTGAAGGAACACTCAGAAGTACAATGCGTGTGGATTACCGATGTACCTGCCAACCCTGACATCTGTAAACGTGCCAAGGTAATAATGCGACACCCGGCTAAAGTGGCAAACGAGAAAGGAGACCAGAAGGCGAGAGACATGTCGCTAAGATAATCATATGTGACAAATACCGCTCGGCACAGACATTGGGTAAGGGAGATACATGCAGTGCATTCCAAGTGGTAAACCTTGCACACCTGCCATTATGTGGGGGGCGCTGCCTATACCCACATAAAAAAAAAATCGCTGATGTCTACGCCGCCAGTGTAGCAATGTTACTCAGCCTACGAGGAGAATTCTGGGTATCAGAGTCCCTCAGTGTAGGGAGATGCATCACTTGGATGACATTGAGACGTGAGATTCATGCAGTACACCCCTGGTGGTAAATCGTGCACAACTGCTGTGAATGAAACAGCGTTGCCATTGTCCTCATTAAAAAACAGTGCTAGCATTACACTCTTGACTAGCCTGGGAGGTGAATTATGGGTATCCTAGTCCCTTAATATATGGAACTGTGTCACTCGAGAAACATTGTGTCTATGGCATGAATGTAATGAACTATGCCCTAAATGACCAATTTGGGCAGGATTTGATTCACCTGTGCACTTCCTACTACCACGTTACACTCTTTGCGTTCACATTTTCCCCTCTCGACCTTTTATCATGGAAAGGTACAAACAAAGCACTCAATGCATGCTGCTCCCGGTTCGTGCCATATCAGGCTAGACAGTAATGCAATCCACACCAGGTATCGAAGACCTTTAAACACAGCATTAGCCTATTTTCTTTTAGATATGACACCATCTCAGATAAAATGCATAGAAGTTTTGCTCTTAAACTGCAGAGTGTCACTTTAGCAGTAGTTGAGGCGAAGTGTTTTCTGTATTTTTTTCTTTGGAAACTCTTTGTATCATGAGTGCCATGTTATGGTTGTACACACAGTTGCTTAACAGCCACAATATCAAATCCCTGGCACAGGTGAACATATCTACTGGGTGGATTAGAATTCGAATCTATAGACTTTGAAATGTTCCATAAATCATAAAAGGTATTTTCAAGATGAATCTGTCTCGGAATGGTACCTTAGTGTGCCGTACTGACAAATCAAAAACGCTGTTTTATGACATACCTTGGTGATGGCTGTGAAGACCTTTTCCAGAATAGCATTATGTTGAGCTTTCTGCGGTCCACTGGCCTGTATCTTCAAGCCCAAAGCACATGGTTTGGCAATGAACCTAGAAGACAAAAAACAGATGCCTTTATTGGCACAAAGAGACCCTTTCAAAATTCCTCACGTATTTTTCATATGATAAGATTGAACACAGGCAAGAAGTCACCAATAACAATTTCTTCAAAGTTAGTAAAATATGATAAACAGTTCTACGTAGCTGATTTTGCCATGAAATTAGCCAACAAGAACTTTCATAAAAACACTTGAGGCACAATTTACGCAAGAGAGTGAGTGGGAAATGAAGGGATCCTACAATTGATTGTTAGTGGAGGAGGATGAGCTAAAGGGTGATGACAAGAGAGCTGAAACAAAGCATGTTTCCTGAAACTTTGGATGTTATTGGGTATTACTGTAGGATAGGCAAATTAAAGATACAGGAAAATATTTTAGGGGTGAAATAAGAAGAAGTAAGGCAGATTTGGTCATTATAACAGAAAGTGAAATAAGTGCAGCCCACAGCTAAGTAGAGGTAGCTGCCACCTTTGAACTTGCCATGAGATGCATGACTCCGAAGCATTAGGGAATAGAGAATAATACGCCGCTATATTTGTGACTGCGTTGGTCATGAAATACATAAGGGTAACCTGGATCTGTGGGGCCCACTGCACTCGATTATGAAATAGGAGAGACCCATTTTCATGTTTTTCCTTATGGCCTATAGTCCCCTTCCTAATCCACTGGATATAAGCGTAGACATTGCTGCTCCCTTTACCAGCACATGCTCTAGCCATGGAGTCAGAGCACCAGCACAGTCTATCAATGTTGTGGACTGAAATAGTTAGAAAGAAGGAAAGGCACGAAATCCAATGAAGATTAATACCTCTGAATCATCCATAGTTCAAAAGAAGAGGAGACTTAAGAGTCAATGAAGTTTGATACCTCTCAGTCAATCCAGAAATCTCTAGCTGTCAACTACATGGATTCTTATATTGATCCAGAAACAAAATTACAGTTTACCAAGCAGGATGTTGAGGAGAAGGAACGAGACATGTCAATAAACGAAGGAGATCTAAGAAGTAAATTACAAGGAAAGAAGGCAAAGTAGAGGAGGGGAGTACAGTAATTTCAATGAGGAGAAATTTGAAAGTAGATTTCAATTATATATAGATATATATATATGCTTTTCCTTAAGAAACAAACAGGTCGTGCTGATAACCAAAACTTTGTTCTTCTCCTGCTGAATGTGCTTGCAGCGCTCCTTTCAATTTAGTAAAAGGTGCACAAAAACAGTACGCAAAGTCGTGCTTCAACAGTAAAATTTCAATCAAGAAAATATGAGAAATTATTTTCAAAATGCTGAAGACTGGGTGAGTAAAAATACTGCGGAAGATAGCCTCACATCCAAAAAGACAAGAAGTGGGTGAATTCTATCTGCAGTAAAAAAAACTGGCGAGAATGTTAAACTTTGCATTGCTAATTACAGCATTACAATCCAGAGGTGGAAGGAGCATTTGTTGAACGCAGAATATCATAGTGCAAAGACCATCAGACATAAATATTGTTGACAAAAATATACCTCCTTCAAGATACTAATAGAAGATCTACACCCAATGGGATAATATTTAGTAAATTATATTTTGGACATGATATTTACGCCAGACGAAATTTCTGACTATGATATTCTGACGTACAATACTGTTTTAAGCAGTGGGTAGTTTACTGGCTTCAGTATACCTGACAGGGAGGAGAATCCAGGTCAAGCGAGACACATTCAATCATAGGTCCTGGACATGGAGTGTTATTTTTTGGCAGCACAAATTCAGTTTGTAGCTAGTTGGTTCTTGGATGTAGGAGATTGATGGAAGGTTGCAGGTCATACATAGAAATGGTAGAAATGCTATTCACAGAAAGCCCATGGACCGGGAATGAATGTTATGATACAGCTATTGTATAAAATCTGGACGGTGTTGTTGAGAGTGCAGGGGGTTAAGACACCATTTGCTCCACAAGACATACCACCCCACCCCACTGGGTGCTAACTGAATTTCTGAAAGATATCAAAATATATGGATATTGTGACAATTAATATTGCCTAACCATGAGAAATCTGTACAGGGTAGAATCATTTGTAATGTCTAATGAGGCACATCAGTCTTACTCTATCCCCCTACTGAATTTCCCAGTACGGCAGCTATTACCTTGTACAAAGCTTCATTCACGCCAGCTCCCTTGTAAACTCTATTCACACGGATACATGTGTTTATGTGCTAAGGAGCCATTACATCATTGTGCAGGGCTGTTAGATGTGATGGAACTACCAGCTAGGAACAATCGGGTACCCGAAAGATACTCTTACAGAGCGGCATGGGACAGAACATTGAAATTAGTACAAAAAGCTTAAAGCATTGACATATTCCATATAATACATTTCAATATAAACAGTTCATATAGGACCTCTCAAACTATGCAGAAAATTAACAGTGAAAAGCAAGAAAGTTGCCCTATATCTTGCACTGACGTAACTTCCTGTATACGCTTGACATGGAGCTGTGAGAAAAGAATGCAATTCTGTGCAACATTGATAGATGTAAATAACATACTGGCATGGTTAGCAATTGTCTCTGAAACAAGGCTTCTTAGGGATAACACATTTCAAGATCAAAAGTAAGATCATATATGAGTAACTGAATCGAGCAAAAAGAAGGACATCGATACATTGGCTAAAGTGCAATGTGCCAGAGATAAAGGACTGGAGTTTGGATATAGAGTATATGCTGGCTGAGCAGTTGCACATGACAGTGTCACACATGGATACTAAGCTCGCTGAAGAATTAATAGACTGACAATCATTCTTGAATGTCTTAAGACATTCACTTCACAAACTACCACTCTGGATGAATACAGCTAGTGGCAATGGTCCTATTTCTATTTGGTAAATAAAACTATGGATTTGCAGGTAGTCTCTCTGGTGCAGCTTGACATTTATTTTGACTAATCACACCCTTAAGCGGCACCTGAAAGAAAGCTGAATATAGTGCTTTTTTATTTACAATTTGCTGTGTAGTGGCCGTCACTGGTTGCCTAAAGTTATGTTTTCTAGTCATTTAATTAAATGTATATATTTTTAAGAAAATGCAGCGGTAGGCAAGTGGAAGGCCCTCTGGTTTCAGTAGAAGTGAGTCAAGCAGAAGAAGAAAATTAAGGAAGTTCCTTGCCTGATCCAGTGGGAGGAAAAACTATGATTAGGATTAGCCTGCAAGAACTCATGAAGAGAAGCTTTGAGATGAGAGAGAAGGTAGGGAGTAATAGGGGTTAGTCTTGATCAACCCTGTAGGTAGGCATCTGTAGCCCAGGACCCAGAGTTTGATGATGACCTTAAAAACCTGAGGGTCTATTACCCAGTCGCTCATGTCTCAAAAGTGGCAGGAGTACCAGCCTGCTGATGAGTTGGACAGAACTGTGAGGTATTCCGTGACAACCGCCAGGCTTTTCTAAAGACAGTGCTTACACCCATCACTGGAGAGGTCTTTAAGGTCCTTGGTTTTGCGCTTTCTAGCTTGTTCACATTGGTCACAAGGGAAAAGTTACTCATTTAAAGGAGGACCCAACACCATGTTTTTTACTTGGTCATGCTCCTGAAGGCAAAGGTGCTGGCAAGGAGTTAAAATGCATTCTTGAAATGGCATTCTGCTTAGAGCCAAGAGACTCCAGTAGGAAAGCCATTCTGGGTGGGCCTTAAAATAGACCTACTAGAATCATGTTTGTGATGAAATCAGGTAGGCACCAAGTCCATGCCATTCAAGACCTCCATGTTGGAAAGCTACATGCTAAGCTTGGAGTAGGGTTATTTGCCGCATAGGAACAAACTCATGGGAACAGCAAGGGAGTGCTGTTACTTAGTCCTCTGCTTTTTCTCTTTGAACAATATTTTATTCTTGGAATTATTCGCTATACCTCACTTAATATCTTTTTGTAAATATAGGAAGCTGAAACATTCTGGTTGGTGCAGATAAAAGAGTTTCCACTATTATACACAACACTGAGTGGCAATTTAGTTTAGAGTTTTTAATAACCTTGCTTCTATAAAATGGTTAGTTTAACAAGTGAAATGTGTCTATATTTTGTAAAGTTTGAGTTGACACTTTCATGAATGTTTGATTCTCCAACCACAGCCTGCAGCAAAAGGAAATTCTCATCTTTCCTCCTTTTAGTTAAGGATACTATCTATCCTCACACCATCAGTACTGCAGTAGGCGCAGGCCATTTTCAAGAACTGATGTCTGATCAACCTGCTCCAATAGGTACCAGGATTATGCAGGGCATCAATCAGCCAACTGGTCTCAATTGCCTGTACTTCCCTACATCTAGTGATGAGAATGTCTTTACATACCCTGCTACTAGTGTATGATTCATGTGTTTGGTTTACTGGGATAGGATTTCCATCCCAATTGGACCAGTACAAAATGTCTCCTTCACTATGGAATGCTATTGAGTTCCTCCCAGTGCAATATCTCCCAATCTCAGATTCCGTAAGACTGGCTGTCCCACTCCGCTCTACAGTGTCATCACTATCTGTAACTGTAACATTTAACTGGATGCTGCTTGGTCCCTCACTAAGTCATTCTGCAAACAAATAATCTTAGTGGTCCCTTACCAGGATTTTCACCATATACTTGTCACAATGTATGCTATCACCCTGGTCTCTGTCTAGAGCAGCTTATCCCCACCATTCACTTTGCAGGATATCCTATGCAATCATTTCCCAAAATGCAGCATAGACCTTTAGGTCCCTCCTAAATACGGGAACTCTCAATTCTTCTCCAACTCTAGGGTTCCCCAATCTATGCTGAATATCCCGGCTTTTAACATCCCTATGCATGATCTCCCCCTTCAATCCAACCTTTTGCAAGACCCCTGTGTCAGAACCATCACAAGCACATTCTTTACATTCAGCCCACCCGTGAAATATCTCAATTGTTGTCAGTTATCAAATAATGGCTCGTTTCTCTATTCACATCATTACTTAAATGCCTTTGCACACACTTCGTACTGTAAGCTTTCCATTCAAATGCCACCAATTACAGGATTTTCTGTTCAACCATGACAACTAGTGCCAAATCTATGCACACACAAAAGAACAAGATTTCTTCCCCAGTCACAATAGCCAATACAGATTTCCCCCTTCTGACTTTAATTTACGTTTAAAATTACATTTACTTTACAGAGTCCCACCCATGGTGTTTTCTCCAACTCCCCTGTCATATTAACATTTCAATTCCAGCATCACCCCATGTGAATTATTTCCTAATTAAGCCTGTGCCAACCAGTGCACATAATTGTCTTAATTGCCCATCATAGTACAATTTCTCATTTTACACCCATTCACCTTAATATCTGGAGAAGCAGCTGGGGAGCAGACATAATTTATCCAACTGGCAACAAGGGTGGGATGCTACTGATGCACCTCTACAGTGAGGACATGAGGTACATTTCTGAGCACCTGCCTGCCTGTGCACTATAACTCTGCAGTGTACTTCTGGAGTAGCATATCCAACCTTGGCACAACACACAACCCTGCGATCAACTGCAAGGAGCATTTCATTTCTGGTCATGCTTGCAGAGAATAAATAGAAAGTAGATGCAGGTTCTTATTCTACTCATTCTTAATGCTGGTATGTTTCATCATGTTTCCCTGGCTCTAGTTCTCCTCTGTTTTAGGGTCCAAACAGTTTTGTCAGACCCAAAACAAAAAACTCAGAAATGTAAGATATTGGATCTTCAGAAGAGACCGTAATCTTAAATTATGCAAATAAACACATTTATAAGCCAGTATCTTGCTTTACATCAGAACCTTCTTTTAGGAACAGGCGTTTCTTTCACAGTTTGTGACACGAAAATCGCATCTCTATGTGATCAGTGCTTGCCACAACAAAGCACCCCCATTTTACCAGTTTTTCTGTATCTAGATGTCAGACCTTAGCTCACACTTTTTAAAGGAGGACTGAAGTATGCTTTACTTGGTAATGTACATATGTTATGATTTTACTGTGTTTGTTTCTTTAACTCTGTCATTTTAGTACCAGGAGAGGGGTAAGCCCTTTGGCTGAGACCGCCCTTTGCCTGCTCTGCAAACGCCTGCAAGCGTGAACCCACCGGCTGTTCATTTATCTGTGCCTTGCATTTGATGTCCCAACACCCTCCTTCGATTTTCAGGTGTGCCCGTTTCATTTCCTTTTGGTAAAGCTGCTGCTTAAAGGATTCCTGCCTAGCTGCTCCCTAACCGCCATCAGCCCTTGCGACCTTCTCCCACACGTTCCACTCACTGAGAAGCCATTGTCTCTTCACGAGTGGTTGTTCCTCGTAGCAGCTGGGATCCAGCTTGTGTTGTCACTCTGCTGTGGGAGTCTCCATTTGACGGCTTCAACAGCATTCTCTTTCTGATTGGCTCTCACATGGAATTTGGGAGTGCATGCTTTCGTAGCACGTTCGGGGGCCATCTTTGGTGAGGATCTTTCCCGGAATTTGCTTCACTTCTTCGCACCGCATTGGCATCGGTGATTCGCACACCAACCAGCTGTGCGGCATTTAATTATTTCCTCCGCTTACACCAGCATTCAGGCTACAGCATCGGTGATCCGCACACCTGCTGTGTGGCGGTTATTTTCTTTTCGGCTTCCGTGATCCGCACACCTGCTATGTGGCACTTCACATTCTTCAGCATCAGTGACTCGCGCTTCTACGTTTCTGCAATTACTATTGTGTGGCGCTTTTTTACAATTTTTTTATACATCGTGATCGGCACACCTTACACGCAGGTTTGTTTTTTGTCAATTCTCTTCATACATCGGTGATTCGCACACCTATTGTGCGAAACAGACATCCCTGGCAGCATACTAGTTCTGTTGGCAAGTTTTTACTTTATTTTATTAATTTTAACTGTTGTGATTTCCTTGTTTCTTGCTCCTTTCAACCCTTCAGTTTTCTTCTCTCTGCATTATGGCTAGCAATCACGGGGTCATTCAACCACCATAATTTCTACAGAAAGCAGGTAAACCAGATATCAAGTGGTTGGAATGGCATCACATTTTTGAAAACTATCTTGCAGCTGCTATTGATGCTGACGGGTATACTCCTTCCAAGAAAATGGCTATGTTATTTAAGCATTTAGGTATTGCTGGTCACAGAGGTTTTCCCAATCTTTCTCGTTCTCCAGCACCAGTCTCTGAAGGCACTCCTTGGAATGTTTATTTGGAAGCAAAGGAACGTATGAGGAAACAGTATCCTGTTGTGCTCAATGTTTTATTGGAAAGATTAAACTTTGCTATGTGCATACAATCCTGCGACAAATCCATTGAGGACTACGTTGCCATGCTCAGAGTTCTGGCTGAAAAGTGCAAATTTGGTGCTAATATTGACACTCACATTAGAGACCAATTTGTTTTCTACTGCTTTTCTAAAAAAGTTCAAGAAAGTTTACTAGCTTGCCGCAATCCGACTCTCGCTGAAGTGTTTAGATATTTCCATGAGCATAGAAAGATCTATTGTTAGCTCCAAGGTCTTGTGTAGTCACACTTCTCACTCTCCGTCATCAGTAAATGTTTTATCCGACGATGATGTTGTTTGTGCTGTTAGCAACAAACAAGCTTTTGATAGAACAAGTCAAAAGGGCCAACCTCCTCGCAGAAAGCTTGTTTGGTTTCTGTTTTCGTGTGGCCCCTTTCAAGGTGGGTGTAGAAGTGGAGCCACCTTAAGTAAAGTCAAAATTTCTAATGTCTGCGTGGACGATTCTGAGCTTGAACTACAATAGTGTGGGGAAAATGTTTCCAATGTTTTACTTACTGTAGATATCCCTGATTGTTCTAACGTCACTACAGAAAAAAGATAAAGGGACCCATTGTTGATGCAATGGTTGATGGGAGTCCCATTTCAGTCATGGTTGATTCCGGTGCCCCGGTTATCATTCCTGCTGACTGTACATGTTAAGAATTAAGGCCATCTAGTACTTCTCTGTTGTGCCCTGACATCAATCCCAACACCTTTGGGGAGCAAGATATAAACTTGTTGGGTTTCTTTTGGGGACCAGTTGAATGTTTGAGCAGATCAACTAAAACTAAAGTCTATGTGGCAGTTATTGGCACAGATATATTAGGGTGGAAAGATCTTGCACGCTTGGGAATTATTTTATGCCCTGGGCAAAATCCCCCTATCCTTTTAGGACCACCTCCAAATGATAATTTTGTCTCTAAACTTAGAAGATAATATTGTGTCTAGTCTTATTGAGTCTTTCCCTGAAGTCTTCAAGAATGCTGTTGGAACCTTAAAAGGGTTTGAGCACTGCATCAAGCTCAAGAGTGGTGTTATACTGGTTGTGCACAAAGTGAGACCTGTTCCCCTTAGAATTAGGGATGATCACAAACTTTTATTGAACAAACTAAATCTGAAGGTATCATTGCACCAATTGATGACTCTGAATGGATTTCTCCGGTTGTTTTGGCCAAGAAGAAGACCGGGGATCTTAGATTATGCGTAGATTTGAGATCTTTTAATAATAAGATTCTTGTTGATTGCCACACTCTCCAGCATATCCAGGACATGATAGGCAATATTGGTAATTCTAGGTTCTTCTCCACAATTGATTTACATTTGGCGTATCACCAAATCCAACTTTCTGAGGAATCCCAATCACTTACTGCATTTGTCACTCCTTTTGGTGTTTTTAAATATCTGAGGCTACCATTTGGACTTGCGTCCGTGGCATGTGTTTTTCAGAAGCTTATGGAAAGTTGTTTGGTGATATGCCGCATGTCCAGGCATTCAAAGCTGACATTCTTATCTTTACTGAGACCAACGATGAACATGTACACACTTTACGTAAAGTTCTGGATGTACTACAATCTAGAGGCATGACGGTCAAACCCAATAAGTGCAAACTTTTGGTTTAGAAGATTGAGTATTTGGGACATCTCATCTCTGCGGAAGGGATCAAGCCCAAGTTTTGCAAAGTTGAGGCCATCAAAAATGCTCCTGCGCCAATAGACAAAGATACATTACCTTATTTTCTTGGCCTTAGCGAATACTATGCTAGATTTGTCCCAGGTTATTCTTTAATAGTTCAACCTCTGAGAAATGTACTTAAAAAAGGAGTGAAATTTGTTTGGAGTGACTCGATTTGTGACGTGTTTGAGAAGCTTAAATCTCTGGTTATCAATGCTCCAGCTGTGCGCTTGTTTGAACCTTCTGGTGACTCCTTCATTACTGTGGATGCGAGCCTTAAAGGTCTAGAAGCTGTTTTTGGACAATGGGTAGATGGCCAAGAGAATACCATTGCTTTTGCTTCTAGATCTCTGTCTGGAGCAGAGTGCCATTATAGCACTATCGAAAGAGAGGCCTTAGGAATTGTGTGGGCTGTGCAAAAGTTAAAAACTTATATTTGGGGCAAGACATGCGAAATTGTAACCGATCACAAACCATTGGTGTTTCTTTTAGCAGGTAATGGTTTAGGTAAGGCTTCTGCTCGACTGGTTAGGCTACTATCCAAATTGCAAGAATATGATTTGGAATTCAAGTACATCCAAGGGGCAAGAAATGTCCGTGCTGAATGCTTATCTCACATTCCCTTACCTTTCAATCCTAATACCTTGAATGATTTTGATGATGAGTGTCTTGTTGGTTTGATCAATGTCGTATCTGCCAGTGGCGGAAACTTTTCTCAAGAAGATTGACTTACGGCTATGGAAAAAGATGAAGTATTAAAGAGAGTTGAAAGTTGTGTTAGAAACAAGTGGCCCACTAGTAGGATGCTCTCATCGGAGTTAAGGTCTTTTGCGCAAGTTAGTGATGAACTTTCTTCTGAAAATGGTATTTGCATTCGCAATGGGTTCTTTGTGCCTCCTCTTTTATTAAGAGATAAGATTGTTGCCATTGCTCATGAGGGGCATATGGGCATTTCTGCCATTTCGAAAAAACTCAAACAAATATACTGGTGGTCAGGTCTGGATGCTTTAGTTGCCAATTTTGTGGCAACATATCCTAAATGTGTTGTCTCTGATAAACACTGGAAATGTATCAAAAAACCTTTATTTCCTGTTCCCTTTCCCGAGATGCCTTGGGAGAAGATTGCCTTAGATTTTTTGGGACCCTTCAATCTTCTTCCATCTGATAAGAGATACCTTCGGGTGGCTATTTACTATTTTTCTAAGTGGTTATATTATACATTTGTTGAAGTGGCTAACTCATCCACAGTTATTTATTTTCTAGAGAACATTTTCAAAGTCGAAGGGGCACCTTGTTACATTGTTACTGACAATGCTGTTTCTTTTGTCCCTAAGCAAATGACCAATTTTTGGGAAAAATAGAAATTAAGCATTATCAAGTTGCTTTATATAGCCCATCTTCCAATGGACTGGTTGAGAGGCCCAATATTATCCTAAAGGAGGGCATTCAGACTGCCATAGTAGCCAACATTGATTTTGCTGATTTCCTGCAAGAGGCGGTTTGGGCATATCTCACTTCATCTCATTCTACCACTGGAGTCACTCCTTTCAAAGCTCTCAGGGGGAGGGAAGCAAGATCAAAGTTGATTCCTGAATGGTTTTCTAATCTTAATGCTGGATCCGCTTTGGTTGGTAAAAGTTTTTCAGTGAAGATCAAGGTCTCGTTAGAAGCAAGGTGCTTTCGAAACAAATCATGCAAAAAAAACTGTATGACAGCAACTCAGGAGTCAAACTTGGTAAATGTTCTGTTAATGATTGGGTTCTTATTAAGAAACCTTTTTAGGTTTCCAATGGACAATCTACCTTTTCTCTTCCAGTACGTGTGATTGTATAATCAGGCTGCCTTCTAAATTGCATGACTGCCTTCTTGGCTAATTGTTTTTTCTTTTTTGTTTTGTGGGAGGAAGGGGTGTGTTGTATGCTTTTCTTGTAATGTACATATGTTATGATTTTACTGTGTTTGTTTCTTTAACTCTATTCAGAACCTTGTTCTGTTTGTGGGTTCTGATTCCTTGGAATCCCGAGCACGGGTTGCCTAGCGAGAGTCAGTTGAGTCTCCGCTGGTCAGCCTGCAAGCTGTGTTTCCATGGGTTCCTGTATCATACTTGCTCCTCCATTAAACTACGCTGGTCCTGTTACCTTGTCTCAGCCTCCAGTCATTTCAGCTAAACCCTGATACTACATTTTTCAGACCTTTGCTCACACTTTTTAAAGGAGGACTCCATCTCTGTCAACATATAGCTGGGCCATAACCACATGTTCAATTTGGATCATAGGAAACTTGAACTATAAACCCCTGCCTGAACATCCCTATTGGTTGACTGTGAAAGCAACGATCAGCTCCTCATCTTATGACCCTAACGGGAAGGTTTCAAGGTTGTTCAGTGGAGAAGGCAAAAAGTAATTTGTTGCCGAATCATTCTTTTCACTAATACAAGGCAGTTTTCAGCCATTTGTAGTAAATTCCTCTCATTAGGTGGTCGCTGACCATGAGATGAAGAATTAAACCACAGTGGCACAATGGCAGGAGATTTCATATGCAAAGATGGCACTTTAAAGTCAACTGCAGTAATGGAAAGTATATTGTACATTCCACAAGGCACAGGGACATTAATAAAGGCACCCCTTTGTATAGGACCTTCAAATGTCATTGATTGGCTAGTTGTGTTTTAGGTAACTTGGAGCCCTGAAACATGACGTTTACAGTAGTTCTCTTCCGGAGTGTCAACCTAAATATGTGGCCGCACCTGTTTCACAAAAACCTGAGGTCACAAAGGCATTCATTCAGATAAGTTTCTTATGAAACATATTCATGAAATAATGTGAGCTATATCTAGGGATAATATTCTTGCTGCTAGGAAGAAATGAAGTGAAATGTAGATTCTAGAAGATATCTTGATGTCAGAGTTTTGATGGCATTTCTACCACTGCAACCAACCTTAACTGAATAAGGAAGAAGTTTTCATTTTAATACCAAGAAGTAGATAGAAACAGTGTTGCATCCACGTGATGGAAGACTCTGAGAAAACCACAAACTCACAGAAACTTTACTCTGCTGAAAACCTGATCTTGTGAGCTAACCATGGTTCTACAACTTCACCACATTTACTGCATCTGATCAGTCACAATATTAAAGTTTTTATATCGACCTACAGTCTTAATTTATGTGGAGTTTGATTAGTAAATCTATGCCGACTATATTTTCTTCTCTTGATGATATAGTGGTAGTGAATGTTGTGTAGTCGAAATATGAGCAAGCTGATTTTGTAGACCTCAATACTGTGACATACAACGCAACTAGATATCTCTCATGTGGAAAGTCTTATACTTAATAGCTGGTACACGACAATTTGATTCCAGTACTGTGATTAAGTCAGTAATCTGACTAAAACTGTTTGAGAAAAAGTTGACATCACGACTGATCCCTTACATTAGTAGATAATGTACACTTCATTCAACCATCACAGCAAGGAAATGCTTGGCAGATCTAAACATAGACTTAATGAGAA
Organism: Triturus cristatus; assembly: GCF_964204655.1. Taxonomy (NCBI): domain Eukaryota; kingdom Metazoa; phylum Chordata; class Amphibia; order Caudata; family Salamandridae; genus Triturus; species Triturus cristatus. The sequence continues at coordinate 878,672,360 of NC_140583.1, forward strand.
AATAGGTATTTCATTTGGACATTCATAAATAGAAGCAGGGATACCACCGTTCAAGACAGTTCATTTACAAAGGGCTTGCATTAGAGTTTGGTTCAAATGGTTATGTTGATGAAGTTAGGTTGATGAATTTCAGTGATGAGGTCCTACCAACTGTGACAACAGCTAGCTTCGTGGGTACATAAAATGTACTGATGACTCTGAAATAAATGTCTTAAATGTCCTGGTAGAGCATTTATAACTCTAATGTGAGGCTTTTATTACTGAAATAAAACGTTGTTAGTTCGAAGTGAGCTGCAACCTGAAAAGTGCTGAATCTGCAGAAGGCTAACATGCAAACCTGGGGGTCAATCACACAAAGACGTAGATTTGATTTGGAAAGATTTTAATCTTAAAGTGGCAGTGGCCAGATCTCACAAACAGTTATTTTCAGTGCCATATTTGTGAAACATATAGACAGCAATACCTCTAAATAAATTGCATGGTGTGATGCGGTCTTAACATCAAATACTGCACATTTATTACCAACTCATTATCACACAGATATGATAAACAGAAAGGGAGAGAGTTTGTGCTTGAAAGATACAGTGAAAATGAAAAAAGTCAGAGAAGTGCTGATAAAATCAACAGTGATGCATACACGAGCCCCACAAATACATCTGAACAAATACCATTACATTTTGTGGCCTTTACTTTATTACAGTAGAGTCGCAGATAAATGCCAGTCGGTTGGTGACCCAATTTTTTTTTTAAGATTATACCTGGTGAGAATGCTTCACATCAGACAATCATGTATAAAAGGCAGAAAACCATTCAAAGACGAAGTAATCAATGACCTGGAACTAAAAAACAAAAATTCAAAGAGGAGGTTAAGGCTGATGTCAGAGCCAGTGGGATAGAAGAGGCGCTGTGTTTGGAGAAATGTGTTAATTGATTATAAACATTAAAAAAGGTTAGATCCATATTATCTTTGAAAATATCTTTTTCCACGAAACACAGATCAATATCGCCATGCAACCATAAAAGGTTATCTGCAGAAACACTGTGGATTGAAGTCATAATCTGTGCAGTGTGTATTCTTCATTATAAGACTGAAAGCCATTTCTTTCAAGGGAAGTTAGACATGAACATGCACTGACAATGTCCCACAGAGATTCAAGTTTAAGTTTTTCCTTTATTTGTTTAGAATGTTAATATTTGTCATGTAGCAGTTTTGAAAAATGTAGGTAAGATGTTAGAATTATTAAAAAAAATGTCTTTTATAAATAAAATACATAAATTTGTCATGGTTAATTAAACAAAGCTGGTAGGGACTATAGGTAAAATACTAGTTAATGTCTGTCATATACTAATTAGACTGCAAGCTGAGAGAAACTCTAAGACAAAGACCACTGTATTGATGCCTGCTTTTATAAATCTTTAATACATCAAAAAAGGAGACAAGAACCCAGAAGAGTATGTAAAAAAGGAATTAGCAAAAAAAAAAGGAGATCTCGGAAAATAAGGAAAAAACCAAAGAGTCAACAGTTCAGAACTGCATTAGATTCCTGCAACTAACAGTTTAGCTAAGAATTCTGAAATGCTAAATATGGCACATGGTTTGAAGAAACACTGTTTCTCTGTAGTACAGACATTAATACATGAGTGCTGGATTGAAGTAAAGAGGCAGCATTTGTAATGATCAGTGTAAATTGGACAGAGAAACAATACACTAACAAATGTCACCAAGGGCAAATGGACACTTTGATACAATAAATGCCAAATACAGCCAAAATATATTATATTATTTTAAAGGGATCGCAGCAGCGATCCCATGGCAGTCCGACCTCCCTACTTGTTATAGGGCGGTTGGATCACTGGTGCGGCAGTGCAACCGTGCCGCCACAGTGAGTTTGGAGGTCCATCGGACCGCCAAACTCATAATAAGGCCCTTAGCGATTACACCACCACAACACCTCAGGCTGTTTATACTTAATCAAATTAACCTGCTGAAAAGGATATGTAGGAAAAACAAGCTGGAAGATCAAAATTTGCCTTGCAAATGTAAAAGCAATATTAGAAAAACAGACAACAAAACAGAAGATACCACTAGTGGCCAGTGCCATAATTTGAATCAAGCTAAGATTTTAGGTACTGGAGGCCATGCACAATAGGGAAAGAGGTGGAGATTCAGCAAGTCTATTTTCCCGAAGAGAAAACTTCTGTAAGGACGCAGATGCCTACCCACTACTATCGCCAGAGCGCAGGGGTCAGGCGTAAAGACTGCTGCCTCCGACAGGTCCAAGGAGCTTGCCGGGGTGGCGTTCAGAATCCTATCCCTAAAATGGAGGCTGTCCCTGCAGAAGCACTGCCATTGAGATTAGGATGTCCCTTTCTGACTGCCTTTTTATGGCGGTTTGACTGTCATGAAAAGACAGACGGAAACGGTCTTTGGGGGCCCCAAGCAGAGCCCCATCCCCCATGGGCCACTGCTGAGTGGTACGCCCCACACATCCATTCACTGTGTGCCAGGCACCCTGCAGACACCACATGCTGCCTGGCACATGGTGAATGGATGTGCATAAAGTAATGTTCTGTTGTGCGTCCACGGAAGAAAGGTATTCTATCATAGAATGAGAAGCTCTGGCTTGTGTGTGGGGATTAGAGCCCTATAGTCCGAGCATATTGGGTTTATGCATAACTTTAAGCAGAGATCATAAACCGCTAACTAAAGTCCTAATTATGAAAGGGTTATTGAATGCATTTCCTAATTTAGCTCATATGACCATTAAAGTATTAGACTATAGTTACGATGTACATTTTGAGCCAGATGTTAAGGACAAGATAGCAGATTTTTTGAGCTGGGTTCCTCTTCCCATGAGATCTGCACCTGATGATGAGCAGGCCTCGAAAAATCCACTCGCCCTCTCGCATTTGCAAGTGAAATTTTAGCAGGGCGAGCTATTTTTAGCACTTACTCGACCCTGCTGGTGAGTAAACTTAAGCTGGACGAAACAGGTATTCTGTTCTTCAGAAAGAGTTGTTTTATCTTTACACATTTGCCAACTGCTCAAGGACAGAGGTCAAATGTCAGTTTGTTATTTTACTAATTGTTGCTCAAGTTTTCTTCTTTTTTTATAGTTAATCCTTATTGTCAAGTGAGCTATTTGGCAATAATCGTGAAACAAAATGTAGTAAAATGTCAGTTTTTTTCTATAAAACAACATTTAAAGAGCTTGTAAATGAATAGTACAGTTAGATCAGAAATTATGAAAGAACTTTTTTTGTAAGATTTAAATTGGAGGAAAACAAATCAGAACACTTTATTTGGTGATGTGCAAATGACAAATATTTGCAGAAACTTTAATTCCAAACATTGTACACTATATAGTTTTAAAACCACATGGCAGTGACAAATTCTGTGGCCATTTCAATACAAAATCTGCTGATTGCAAATAACAGGGGGCTGCTACTTCATGCTTTAGTTATGTATTTATTAAAAGTGATAGTTGTTAATCATGATGTGAGAGACATTCCTGGCCAAGCCCTGATGACAATGCATTTAATGAACGAAGAGGCAAGTCTGCAGTCAAGTGTATCTTATATGTGGCTAGATTTACATTCTATATGGAGCTAATGTTTAGTCTATTAAGTCAAACAAAAGCATTATCTGTACAGCAGGCATTGTAAACTGGCGCATTTGAAGGTGCTCTCATATGCAATAAAGAAGAAAATGGCGTCTCAGTGAATTAAAATACTTGCCCAGGATCACATAAATTGAAACCAGTTCATTGGTCAAGAGCATTAAAATTAGGTTGAGTAGATTATTTAAGTCACTAGACCTGCAGGTCTAGAAACATTTTTGGGGATTTTTCGAGCCCTGATGAGTATGAGGAATATTGCATCACAGATGTTGCAAATGGAATTCATGGAGTTCAAGAGGAAGAATGTACTGAGGCTTCACAGAGGGATAGCGCATTGCAAAACATACTGTAAGGGAGTGGTGTTTTTTTACGAGGCCAGATTCACCATACCCACCCCAATCTAAGAAACAGTATGGAAAGTGTTGGAATTTGGAGGGGGGGTAGATTTACTATTCACACTCCAACATAAGCAAAAACAGGGAAAAGTTGTATACTTAACTAATTTTTTTTTACGAGAAACAGAAATAAAGTGTGAATAAAATGTTTTTTTATCAATAATATAAACATTAGAAGAAAAGAAAAAATAATACAAGAATAATAACAATCAAAATTACAATACTAAAAAGTTTAGGAATCAGGTTTACAATAAGCCAAAGTAGGGAAAGTGATGGATATCGAAAAGATTAGATCTACTATTCCCAGTCTAATGTAAGCAAAAGCAGGGAAAGTGTTGTACTCCAAGCCTATTCCTACTCCAAGCCAAGCAACAGTAAGGGAACATGTTGGATTATGAAGGGATTAGGTTTGCTATTATCACTTCAACGTAAGCAAAATCAGGTAAATTCTTGGATTTGGGAGAGGTTAGATTTACTATTTCCACTCCAATCTAGCCAATGTAGGGCAAGTGTTGGAAACTGAAGGGCTTAGACTTACTATTACCACTCCAACATACGCAAAAGCAGGGAATGTTTTAGAAGGGTTAGATATAGCATTCAAATTCCTTATCATTTTTAAAAAAAATGTGTAAATATTTAACAACCCAAAAATATTAAAACTTATTTAAAAAAATATATGCATTATAAATAAATAAACTGAAATGTGAAAGAAAACATAAAACAAAGTAAATAAATTACAAATAAATACAGTCCCTCGCGACTAGAAAACTCCACCAAAATAAATAAAATGAAAAATAAAACAGCAATAACATTGAAATAGAACAAATAAAATGAAAACTAATAATAAAGATAACATTTATTTAAAACATTTTATTATTAACTATACTTGTCAATGATTTAACAAATAATTAAAATACAACTCAATTAAAATAACAATTTAATAAATAGTTACCAATTACATATTTCATTCACATAACACATTTTTAAAAAACAAGAATTTATAATGTAAATTAGTTCCGAGCTTATTCCCCTACAAACCCAATAACCCATTAATAAATAATAAATTAGTAATTAAATAATTGAAACATGTAATTAAACATTAAAAAGCACAAAACTCAATTATAATCACAACCCATAGACTATATTTTTAATTAACATACAAACCCAAGAACCTTCTATGAACGTATAAATTGCTAATTAAATGCATGCAAACTATACTACAAAAATTAAAACAATTATTTTAATATGCATACCTTACATAATGTAATAACAAATATATAATGAATTGATTAAACAACATTAAATACATGTATATTAAAGAAAACATGATATAAAGTGATATTTTAAAGTGATATTATATACATATTTTTATGTAAATTACATTATAAACATACCAAAATGATATTCTTGCATCTATATTTTTTGTTCCTCAGTATTTTTGATGTTACGATATTTTTGACACATTGTTGCACCACAAGTTTGAAATTATGCATTGGTCATTACCCTAGGAATCGCAAAAACACACTTTCATGCAGGCCGTTTTACGATTTCCTAATTGCGAACCGCAAGGATTCGCAATTTGGAAATGGCAAACCGGTTTCATGCATCTGGCCCAAAATTCTTTATTGCTGAGCAAAATCTGTTAGTGTTTCAGACCTGCCTAATTAATATGTGCATGTTACGATGGAGTAAGCATTTAAACTGGGTGTGTGAGATAGCCGTAGATCCAATCACGCCCACATTTCATGGTTTTTCATGGGAAAGTGTTTGTCCACAGGAAAAAAAAATATTTTCGATGTAGGAAAAAAACCAGAAGAACAGTTCTATTCTAATGCACTTTTCTGCTTAATTCCTGCAGATTTTTCAATTTGCAGACAAGGCCCGGGAGCAGGCTCATGTGTACATTCAGAGTTGGAGCACGACTAATGGAATTCAATAATTTGTGTATGTTTCTGTGCATCTTCGGAAATCCCCTGGAAGTTTTTCATCCTTTCAAAACTTTTCTTTGAAAATTGGGTTACCAATATCTTTTCATTGCTTGTTAAATAAAACGTACTCACTGAGGAAAAAGAGTAATTGCTGCAAAGGACAGGGATACACATAGCTGACTGATATACACAATAAAAGATTCAGTTAGCAGATTCCGTGAACCTTGTGTAGCAAACAAACTTTTGAAAGCCCTTGCTACCTGATGATGTAAACACTAATGCAGTGTTTCTCCAATTTTAAATGTGTTTCAGCCATCTTCATAAACCCCATCCCCATTTCTGAAATGAACGATTCAATAAATGATAAACTCGTGTTTCCCTTGCATTTAGAATGCTTCACGCTTACTAAAGCAGTGGGAACTCACAGTAGGCTGTTCAATTTTTAATTATACCTTTCATTTTAGTCAGAGAGAGACACATCCGGTCTGCTCCCTGACCTTGAAAGACCCACTGGGAGGTGCAAATTGCCTATATCTTGCCCATTACTGCCATCTCTCGTTCCTATATTTAACGCATGGTTTATTTTCAGTTTCCACTTAAATCCTTTCAAAAATGTAATTTGACAGACTAAAGAAGCCAAGTGCCACTGATAAAACTACTCACGAATAAATGTTTATTTGATAGGCACAATGGCCTCTATATCAGTGTTAAAATGTTGTTGTCAGCTTTCAGCCAAGCACACACAGATTAACTAAACTCACCAAGATGTTGAATTCTGAGCTCTTTAGCAAGGTTCCACTGCTCAAGACTGCAGTAGGGAATAGAAGCACATTCCTGGCATGTGGTAAGTCACTCTGGCATGTGACATGTTACAGCTTATATAAAACGTACCACTACATGTCAAAGATTTCTGATATCCTGTTCCATGTCTAACCATGGCAAAAACTACCCAATCCTTGCCAGTGGGTGATTTTCAAAAATACACACGTTTCCTTGGATAAAATAATAAAATTGAGGGGGGGGGGTAATCATAATACTATGTTCATTTTGCTTTACACTCCACAAACCCACATTTGTTTTTTAGGAGTGTAAATAAAAAACTCTTCCCCTCTTTCATCGTGGCACTCGCCCCACACATTTCTTTTGTCCCCAGACTTTTCTCTATAATTCATTCCACAAATTAAGGGCTTCCATTCAGAGCAAACCATACTCCTGCCAAATGCCACAGCTGTAGCATAACTGATAGGCCACTTAGGTAAAGTAAATGAATATCCGCAGGTGGGGTTTGAACTCCAGTCAAAATAGTACGCAACCAACATTATTCACCACAGAACCAAGCAGTCGCCCCTGTTAAAGATATAAATAGATGTATTTTTGAGATATAAATAGTGAAGTGGCTCTTCTTATATTATCATGCTCATTTTCTTTTACATGGCATGAACTCACAAGAGGTTTTTTATGCCTGAAAAATAACAACCATTCCTCTCTTTCACTGTAGCACTGACTAGACACATTTCTGTTTATCTCAGACTCTTCCACTAATTCTCTTTGCACAAATCAAGGCTTTACTTTCACAGCACACCATGTCCTTTATTCATATCCCGCTGCATGCCACGGATTTCTGATGTGTCATGATTAATCATGCCAGAAGCCTCTCAAAAATTGCCAGTGGGTGATATAGTTGATAGCTATACAGTTGCATACAGTGGTATAGCATGACTGGAACAAGGAAAACAGGTCCCTGTAACCCTGTTTGTTAGTAAGCCATCCAATGGCACAGTGAGAGTGAGTCTCAGTGCCACTGCACCTGCTGCACTTATGATAGCCACACTATTCCCCATTACTGGGTTTATTTGTAACATTATCAAGCTCATAAGAAGCCCAAATGTATCTGTATCTTGTCAGAATGAAAACAAATTCTGATCACATTTGAGTAAAGGACTCGTACGTGGGGACGATCTTGAACTTTGCTATGGTACATCTAATCTATTCTTACTGTTGTATTTCATTGCCTATGCGGGTTCCACCCCTTGAGAACAGAACAGTGACTTCTCCTGTACTGGCTTCACAATCTGTGAGATCACACAATGGATGAGTTTGTTCATGGAAGATCTTCTCCTATAAATGTGATCATAGATGAATTTTAACTTTGACTTCAGCACACTCTCACACAAGAATGCTAATTTTTTAGTTAGATAAAAACATTGTCAGAAAGATTAATGTATGAAAATTGCTATAAACTTATACCTCACAAACTAAACATGTTTGGCTTTTGTTTAAAATATCAACTGGCCATGGTATGCATTTTTTGTTAGAGTCAAACATTTCCACTAAATATGTCTTCAGTACATACCTTCCAGCCAGTATCAATTTGGAGGTTGCAGAACAAAATGTAGATATGAACACTTTTGAATGTTTAGCAACATTTCAAAAATACTGCTGACTACTACAGCTTACCTGTTATATCAGTTGAGACCAGTGGCGGGTTTGAATACACAGCCACAGCATCAGCGTCCTCTTGCCACACTCATGATTTAGATTAGGTTTTTCCAACTTCTCAATCACAGGTGAATGAGTAGTAGCTCACAGGCATCCTGTGAGTTGCTTACACCTTTGATTCCAGTTAGGAGTTCTGCAGATGACTGCAAGCTAACAATTTGTTCAAATATGTGCCTGGCTCCATAATGAGGTGGCATCTGACAGTGCATGTGTGAACGACTTGATCCTTCTTGATGGTCTTCTTCAGGGCCCGCTTTATGACAGAAGAAGTATTGTACAAGAAAAGGATGCTACATATCTCCAGTCAAGCGCCAAAGACTGGACCATATCATTTGTACCTTACTGTTAGGGCAGGCTGGGATTTCATTTTCTCCTCAGTGTGATTTGGTCAGGTCACCATGGGCTACTCTTAGTCTGGGGCCTGAGAGGGCTTTAGAAACCAACCTGGTCATGGAGACTTATATCTTGTGTTAGTTTTATTATCATTGTTCTCTAAAATAGGAAACTCTAAGTATTTTATTCACTAAAAAAGTTGAATTTCCCGGAAATTAGCACTTAATCCTGCTAGGCCTGGATTCTCGAGGCAAAGTGCAGGAGTTATTGGCCTTTAGAAGGTCAGGATGATTTTTACTGATATGAACTATTTCTCACTAGCAGAGGTTAGAGTCCCCTGATTTACATATTGGTGCTAGTTGGTCCACCTACTCCAAATGGCCCTACTCTACAAAAGTAAATCCCACTCAAACAGTTTGAAAGTTCGCATTCCAAGGCATAGGTAGTCTTGGAAGTTTGTTAACATCCAGGCATATGGAAATAAGTAAGCATTCACAAACTTCTGTACTCCTCTCCTTTCACTTCCTTGAAAGGGTCAGATTTTAACTCCAGTCAAGGACTTGTATAAATCATTTTTTCATGGTGGGAATGAGAATGGATCAACCTCAGATTTGGTGAAAGTGTAGGGGGTGGGCCTTCTCCACTGGGAAAATATTTTCCTCACTTGAAAACAAAAGAGAGACACAGCAAGGAGAGGAAACAGCTGGAAATGTTTCATAACATTACCAGAAATATACAGGGAAACCTGAACCTATTGCAGCTTTCCATGGACATTCCTAGGAATGTTTTTGAATTCAAGAAAGCAGTAAATCTAAACCATTACTTTCTTTGTGAATCCAGCCCTAAATATCTACTAGAGATGGATAAGAAATGGGATTAATTTTGACTCTTCTCAGTGTCTGCAACTTTGTGCCAATGTTTTTAACATTCGGTCAGAAAAGCAATGGATAGAGATTTTGATGGGTCTTATATATTCATCATGCGAGGATTTGTATTGATTATCATACACACAAAGAGAATAACTGAATCGTAAATACACCAAGGATCAATGGCTGGCTGAGGGCAACAAATTCATACTGAAGAGAAGACGTTTAGGGAAGGAGGAATGTTAAAACCACATTTAAAGTAATAAATAAAATTGGTTGAGGTGTGGTAAATAATTTAATTACCGGTACTTAATTTGATGCGGAAAACTAATAAGAACAGCTCAGTAAAATAAGAGGCAGAATCCGTGGTATTAGAGGTTCGGAACGGGCTTTATTCCTATACAAAGGAACATAATTCGAATTATGGGTCTTCTATTCCATCACCACGAAAGTTCAGGAAGGAAGGAACATATATTATTGACAGATAGGCAGTTTTATAGAAAATACATTACAGTGAAACAGATGCAGGAGGCGTAACAGTTGAAAACAGAGATAAAGGCATACATGCGTAACTAAAATGGGTGTAACTAGGCGTAACTAAAGAACGTCATTAGGTATGATGTCACAAATGGGTGGTTTCATGAAAGAATTTCGCAATGTCAGCAAAAATACTTGGCAAAGATGCGCGCGCAGCAGCATGACGTGTGATTTGACGTGCAACTAGGGGGGGAATGGGACTTGACATTTAGCTCTACGTGTGGAGACAAAAGTCTGGGGTTATGTCAACCTAATCCCAAATCATATCTAATATCCTATGTTTAAAGAACTGTGTTATCCAAAAAGAGAGGTCTCTTAGGATAGAATCTTATTCTATACTGACTATACTGACTGTTAGTGCGTGTACAAGCGTCTAAGTGTCTACACTAGATGCGAGGGGGTAGGAATATTCCATGGTAACAGGGCCATGAATTACTTGCATGAGGACAGCGAGGCCTGGCCCTTTGCGCGGTAGCTGGAGGAATGTTTACCTAAACTGCTAGAAAGGAATGCATCGGATGAGGGGCGGAGGAGATAATCTTGAAGGTGAAGTACAGTTTTTGGCAGGCGACGGGCTGGATCAGGCACCGTTAGCCGCGCAGGGAGTAAGACAAAGTTCATGGTCACAGATGCAGGCTCAGACTGGAGCTTTCAGAGGCAGAAGGCAGAAAAGGCTTGGTGGCAGAATCAGGGCCTACTCGCCTGGACTGTAAAATGGGATAAATGAACCATATAAAGCCGGTGGCCTTTCATACTTAGGAGTAGAATATCCGGCCCATTCATGGCGGTTCTGAAAGAGGACATGTTGACGATGGACGCACATGTGTTTGCGTCTTCATAACTGGAACTGGAGGGAACATACATGTACTTGTGACTTATACATGAAACCGTTGGGGTCCAAGATAGGGGACATAACCGACCATAAAAATCCATATTTCCACATTCCCTCCTTGTCCCCTACTTGCCCTTAGGAGATATCAATCTTCATCAATCCATCGATCTGTTCATATAACATCATTTGTTCTTCTTTCTTCTTCCGGGATCTTGAACGAAAACTTGGATGTGGGATACACGAGGTGGCACATAGACCACAAATCGCTGGCCCACATTGTAGACATAAGCAGCAACTGAATAGGATGAGAAAGCCAATACCTAGGAAGGAGAGCATTCTCCATCCCCAGGCTGACAACACGCCCCAGAACCAACCGGACCAAGTCCAGGTGCCTGGACTCTGGTGTATCTGGCTTACAATCTTATGAAGGCGGGTTATGGCTTTATATACCGACGGTGAATTTTCTGGTATGAAAATGCAACAACTTGATCCGATGACCCTACAAGCTCCGCCCCTATCGGCCAGGATGACATCAAGGACAAGACGATTCTGAAGCACAACAATCCGCATAGCAGACTGCTCTTCTGTTAAATTGCCTAAGGCGGAAATAGTTTCGTTCACTACTGCTTCAAGGGTTCTGGTTAATCTACGTATCAACTTACTATTAGTGACTGTACCTATATAGGGGAAGAAACCTTTATTGAAATCTGTGTATTTTTCCCATGCTGTTTCAGTGTAATCGACGATTGGGAGATCTCTCTGCTGTCTATTGTGTACTAAATGAGTATTTCTATGATAATCAGGAGGAGCTAGGAAAACAGGTGGTAGAAGGAATGCTATGTAACAGGTACCATCCCAATCTGGAGGTAGGCGTATATATGCGGTCTGGCCACATATAAAGTAGGAATGACGAGAAGCTCTAAATGTAGACTTGCCTTGATCACTGAATTTTATCACAGTGGTGCATTTACTATGGCCCATGTGTATGGAGCCATTCTTTCTTACGCATAGTTCCCCTTTAACTGGGAATACGGACATGGCGGGCAAGATTGGTGTAGCTTCAGATTCAACGTTCAGGATCATGAGGTTAAGTGTAAAATTACCTAATCCATATACTTCATTTTCTAGATCAGTTCCTGTTCTTTTGGGAAGTCCCTCCTTGTTAGGGTAGCAGACTTTAAGCAAAACTAAGTTCAGGTTTCCCCATACCCAGTTGTCTTGATAAACTGCTGAGTTTGAATCTAAGGAATTAATTAAACTAAACCATGCTCAACAGGAGCCATTGTGTGTGAACGGATAGGGAAAGAGGGGCAAAACTCCCTTATAGTTCTGATAGGGAGGGAGTCGGCCACATATCCAACAATTTGTAGCATTGCTAGTCTGATGGGAATGATGTAACATACTAATAAAAGTGTTGTTGCGCAGCGCAAATCTATATGACAACTCATGCGGAGGAAATTCACTAAAAGAATGTTCAGCAGTAACATTGTAAACATGTTTAGAAATAGGATAATATATGTGCAACAATATACTTGCAGCGATTATTAAAAGACATAAGAAAAACAAAATTAATAACGTCACTGTGCAATGACTACGCAGTGATTTACAGTACGCATGTTTCTTGAGCTGTATTTGATTATTTCTTTCTCTATTCCGGTCCAGAGGATACATGTCAGAGACAAATTCAACCGATTCACCTTGGAGAGGACTTAAACAATCAAATTGTCTGACTGACTGGACCTCAATTTTAGTCTATATAGTTCTGAGTTCGATTGCTCCACCAAGGGGAGCTTTGAGTCTGTCTTTGAGGCAATACAGGGTTTAGTCTCTATCTCGGATGGTAGTCCATAAAATTTCTTGATATGACTTGAGTGTATCCAACCTTTGCGACCTTCGATCTTCACGGCTGTCCTCGTGGTGAGCAGTACAAGTTGAGGCGATTTCCACCTAGGATCCAGCTGAGTCTTCCGGTCAAAATTACGCACTAACACCAAGTCCCCGGGAACTACGTCATGGGGTTTCACCTCGGTGTTGTCGGGAAAGGCTGCAGCTACCTGTGAACGACAAGATTGTAGTGCAGACATCAAGGAAGCCAGGTAATCTGTCAGCATATTACAGTCAACGTCAGTGATTTTACGAGGTATAGGCGTCCCCCACATATTTGGTGGTCTACCAAAGATCACCTCATACGGGGATAGCCCTGTTCGAGAATGTGCTACCATTCTCATGTAAAAGAGTGCAACTGGTAAGGCTACTACCCAATCGACACCTTTCTGTCTACATATTTTGGACAATCTAATTTTCAGAGTTTGATTATGTCGTTCCACGAGACCTGCTGCCTCGGGGTGTCGGACACAGTGAAATCTCCATTGATAGCCTAACAAAAGTGAAACGTGTTTCATTAGTTCGGATGAGAACGGCTGGCCGTTATCTGAGTAGATAACACGTGGTAAACCGTACCGTGGGAAGAATTCTCGAACCAACTGTTTGGCAGTAGTCGGGGCAGTGTAATCTGAAACCGGGTATGCTTCTGTCCAACGGGAAAGAGCACAAACAACTACAAGAACATATTTGAATCCTCGACATCGTTCCATCTGGATATAATCTATCTGGAGGGCTTCAAAAGCGTGATCAGGAGGCTGAAATCCACCCTGTTCTACGGGAATGCTTTTACCTGGGTTAAACTGACAACAGATCATACAGGTACGAACTTTTTGTTTAGCTGCGGCTTGTAAATGTTTGTTGAACCAAATGTGTTGAATGCTGTCTAGCATAGCCTTTTCTCCTAGGTGCGCTGGACTATGTATTGTATTAATGATAACTTGGACCATTGAGTCGGGAAGAAACCATATAGATTTTTCCTTCGTCATCCATCCCTGATCGGTTTGGATCCCTCCTAATTCAGTCCATTTCTTTATTTCTTCTGGTGTAGCATGTGTCTGTATGTCAATTACGTCAAGAGCGGGATCCTTAACCGTCATGCAATGTGTTGGTGTCAGAACTATTGTCTTTGTCATGTCAGATGTGTGAGTTTTATTCTGAGCAGTCTGTTTAGCTGTTTTGTCAGCTAGGTCATTGCCTTGGGAAATGATATCAGTAACTTTCGTATGAGCTTTACATTTCATAATCGATATTGCAGTGGGTAGATGTATTGCATCTAATAAGGCATGAATGAGGGGTCCGTGCTGAATGTGGGCACCGTGAGAAGTTAAATAACCTCTCTCTCGCCACAGTACGCCGAAGTCATGGACGACTCCGAATGCATAACGTGAATCAGTGTATATGTTGACTTTCTTATTTGTGGCTTGAATACAGGCTTGTGTCAGAGCGATGAGCTCTGCTGCTTGAGCTGACAAGGTATTAATACGATTTGTTTCAATGACTTCAGTGTCTGTTGTGACTGCATACGCGGCCACTAGCTCTCCTGTACTTGTTCTCATACATGAACCATCTACATACAACGTCAGGTCTGGATCTGACAATGGGACGTCTGTCAAGTCTTGTCTGGGTTTCGTCGTGATAGTAATAACTTCAATACAATCATGTGCTAGTGGGTCTGTTCCATTTACTGGCAAAAGTGTGGCAGGATTCAATGTACTACAACGTCTGATTTCTATGTGTGGCTGGAACAGTGTTAATTCGTAACCGGTGAGTCTCGCTATAGTCAAGTGTTGTGTCTGTGTGCGGTTCAAGAGAACTTCTACTGCGTGTGGTACTTGTACTGTCAATTGATGTCCTAACACTATGGCATCGCTTTGTCTGATTGCTAAAGCTGTCGCTGCCACTGATTTCAGGCACGCAGGCAGAGCCTGAGCTACGGGATCTAATGTACTAGAGAAATAAGCACATGGTTTATGTGATCCTGCTTGTTCCTGAGTGAGTACTGACAAAGCAGTACCTTCGCGTTCTGTAACAAAGAGTGTAAACTGTTTATTGTAACATGGTGTTGCTAGGACAGGTGCTTGACATAAAGCTTTCTTTAAACTTTCAAAGGCGTGTGTATGTTCTTGAGTCCAAGGGAGGACAGTCGATGTAGCTGCCTCCTGTGTTGTCAACTGAATAAGTGGTTTTGCTAGAAATGCATATTGAGGGATCCACTGCCTACAGTATGAAGTGAGGCCTATAAAAGCCCGTACCTCCTTTTGTGTCTTGGGTATTGGCATGTTAGCAATTAACTGGATGCGATCGGGTGTAAGCTGCCTTCCCTCCTTGGACAGCGAGTGCCCAAGGTAAACAACTCGCTGGACACAGAATTGCAGCTTAGAAGGGGACACCTTGTGCCCCTTTTCGGCCAAAAATTGTAAAACCGTCAGTGAGGCTTTTTCACATTCAGGTTCGCTTCTAGCGGTGATCAGCAGATCATCGACATATTGAAGCAGGGCAGTGTTGACTGGCATGTGGATACTGTCAAGTTCTCGTTTCAGTGCTTGGCTATAGATGCTGGGGCTTTCTGTGAATCCTTGAGGTGCGCGTGTGAATTTAAAGCTTCGTCCATTTAAACTAAATCCGAACAAGTATTGGCTTTCCGGATCTATTGGAACGCTGAAAAAGGCATTCTTGAGATCAATTACAGTAAAGAATGTTGCTTCGGAATCAATGGCTGTCAGTAATGAAGAAATGTCTGGAACTACGGGGTATTGTGGTACAATACATTTATTTAATTCGCGCAGATCAATAACCAATCGATATACTGGCGGGGCTTTTGGATCAGTTCGTTTAAGGATCGGAATTATCGGGGAATTACATACATTGGAGTCGGTTTCCACAACCACTCCTTGGGTAATAAGCTCGTCAATGATTTGCAGTAAAGCCAATACAGCATCTGGTGGTAACTTGTATTGTCGCATACGTGGTAGTACCACTCCTGTCTTTAGTGTGACTCGATATGGTGTAATGTTCATGCAACCAACATCTGTAGGGCCTTGCGCCCATAAATGTGTGGGTAAAGTCTGCAGTCGGTGATCCATGTCTCGGGACACATAGTGCCCTTTGAAATCACGTAAAAACAATCTTACTCCTTCCGGAGAACAACATATTATAGCTCCTAGAGCTTTCAATGTTTTTATACCTAACAGGTTTTCTGGACATGATTTAGTAAGCAATAAATCTGTAGTTCGTGTCAAGGGACCAATCGTAAGTGGAAGAGGCTGTGATACCTCGTTAATGATAGGTTTTCCTGAAAAACCAAGGGAAATATTCTGTGAGCCTGAGAGGGGTGCCCCTGGAACTTCACTACGTTTTATGGTTGTTCGGCTTGCCCCTGTATCAAGTAAAATTTTTCTATCTTGGCCTAATAGTTCACTGTGTACATAAGGTCCTTCTTGATCTACAGGGACCACGATAAGGGGTAAGCCAACTTCCCTCTCTAGGCTGTTTCATGAGTATCGTTGATAATCAGGATAGTCATACTGTGCGGTCTGGTACATCTGTCGTGTCGTTGTTGGTGTGGCAGCAATAGGCTGCGGTGGTGGAGCTGGCATAGACTGTTGCGGAGCTGGCATGGCCTGTGCATGCTGCGGTGCTCCTTGTTGGTTCTGATCCTGTCTAAGTGGCCGTGGTCTTTCTTTTGTATTACCTATGGCGATATTATGTTTTAAAACTGGACAATCGTGTACATAATGACCTGGCTGTTTACAATAGTTGCATGTCCCTTTTACAGAACCTGCTGAAACACTGGACTGTGTCATACCCTTTTTATGACCGTCAGCTGGAACTGTCTGGGAAACTAGCATTTTCATTTTTGTGTCTTTCATGCGTCTGTGTTCATGTTCTTGTTCCTCTCTAATTCTATTGTGATGGTACTGTAGCATTTGTAACATTTGTGACGGAGTGTTACCTTGCCAGGTACTCTCGAATTTCAATACTCTATTCTTAACTTGGGGCAGGGCATTTTCAACTAATTTTGTCACAAACCGATGTGGATAAGATTCGCTACTTGCTTTTATTCCACTATTTATACCAAAACATTTTTCGAATCGGGCATAAAAGTCACTAGTGTCTTCATCTTGCTTTTGTTTACAGGCTGAGATTGCACCCCAGTCTTCCTTTTTCGTAGTTAATAAACGTGGCAGTACCTGTACTAATAAACCTGGTAGTATTTTGGTCTTTTCCCCAAGCCCTAAACCTGGACCTCGAGCTGTTTCTTCGTTTTCTAATGCTGTCCAATCTATCTTTTGGTCTCCCACCTCCCAATCCTTTTCTTTGAGTTTTTCATAAATGCCCGCAGGCATTAATACCTTTAATATTTTCATAATGTCAGGATAGGTATACTCTCCCATGAGCAACATGTCTTTAATTTCACGGTGGAAACCCGCTGGGTCTTTGTCATGACTGGGTACCACTTTCTTCATTTCTAATAGTTCCATTTTAGATATGGGTGTGTATACAAACACACGTTTAAACTGATTGTCATCACCTTTTATCGGGTGGACTTCGCGTAAGGGATTCTGTCTATCCATATAATACGTCGTTCTTTCCTTGATGGGCAGTGAGACATGTTCGGGGCATACAAAAAGAATGTACTGCTTTCTGGATTCTAGTATTTCTCTAATTAACTCAGTACCTGAACCTCTCCATTTATTCGTGAGTAATTCAGTTAACATATCAGGTAAGGGACCAGGATCGGAGTGTTGGCTTTTATATAATATAAGGAGTTGTTGAATCATGTAGATACCAGCTAAACGCTGTTCATCTGGGGTGAGGTTCAAAAACGTGTGTGCTAGTGTATCATCACTATATTTTCCGGGACTGTCAACCCAGTGAACGGCTGACCTGGCTAATTCTTGTTCGTCCATAGAATCGAGTATATGATAACCCCTTCGTTCTCGGAGTAATTTGTCAGCGGCTTGGAACGAATGTTCGGGGGACCTTATATTTATTATAGGGGTTTGGAAATTTCTGTTATTTTCTGGACGTATTGGACATATCGGATCAGTAAAGCATCTAGTATTATTACAAGATCTTCCTCTACCTACATAGGCCATAGTTTCTAACTGTCCTGTGGGCAGTTCTAATTCTTCCTCCTCCTCGTTTTGTTCAAGCTGGTCTACCGCCAATCTTTCTTCGTGTATTCGTTCTACTTCTTTGCGGATCTTTCGGCACATAGCTACTATACTTAGTAGTTTATCATGTCTCCCCTCTGATATATTCCGACTCCATGTGGTAAGAATTCGCATTTCTTCCGGATTTACCCCAGGTCGGTCTTGATTTCTGACCACACAATTTATGAGGAAACGTAACAGTTCTCCCTGTATCTCCACTTTCTGGTACTCCATGGCTCTATTAATACTTTCAGAATCTCGCCCTGACTGGACAAAGTGATATATCTTTTCTAAATGTGTAGTCATTCCTGGTAGCCTCCCTAAATATATTGCAGCTCGTCGGATACGTAATGAGGCCAGCAGCATTTCGTCCTTTTTGCCGGGGACAGGGTCATATCTACAATCTACTAGAAGTTCCTTAAGCATGTCGGGAGTTACTAGTTTGGGCGTACGTTGGTGGGCTAATTCTTGAAAGGAAAGTTTATTTACTCTGGGTGGCGTGGAAAAAATGTTTGTTGTACCTCCTGTAGCACCGCCTGGGGTGCTGGGTGTGAAAGGATTCGTTGAACGTGATATAGCAACCATAGGTGTGGGTACAGCTGTAGAAACAGATGTGCTTGCCGGAACTTGTGTCGGAGTTTGTTGTTGCGGAGGTACAGTCGGAGGGTCTTGGCGTTGAACCCCCTCGGCAGGCGGTCTATGTGGTGCAGTATTAGCATACTCGGGAGCTGTGTCGTCTAAATAAGAGGAAAGGAAAACATCTTCTGCGGTTCTGGGATGCCCTTTGGGATGTGCTTTTATCGGAAACAACGGAGGTGGCAAGTCTTTTGGTATCTCCAGAGTAGCCTTAGGTAACCCTTCGGCCAGAAGAGGATACATACCATTCATAAGGGCATTTCTTTGTCTGTCTACTTGTTCTGCTTTTGCTCGGGTACCTTCTTCAATTAATAGATTTTCTCGGACTTTATTTGAATTCTCCTTACTCTTCTCTTCCTGTCTGCGTGCTTTTTCTGTACGTCTATACGATTCTTTACGCCATAATTCAATGGCATCTTTCTGTGATTGTCTAGCTTTCTTTTTCCATAATTCTTCCTCTACTTTCATGATGCAATCTGCATCCCAGGTCCCAGCTGCGGGCCACCTCTGACTTTCTGGCAATTCCTTGGTGTAGTCTACCCATAAATCAAGAAATAATATGGCGTCTAGGCCATGTTTATGATACATGAAGTACCCTGGAGTGTCCCTAGGAGGAATGGGAACAGCTTCTTCGAGTACCCCTTTTCTAGTTTTGATCTGTCTTAATTTCGAAAAGAGCGGCATATTGAGAACTGATCTGATACCTAATTTTGAACACGTTTAATACAACAAAACACAATAATGAACAGTCATTCACACCACAATATGCAGAACGTATTTAAAACATTTAACATTTAATGAACAACAATGATGGCCATTTAGGGAACTAGTCACTAAGCATAATACTCGGCACTAACTAGGTAATTCTGAATTATATACTAGACATACTAGATATACTGCTAAACAGTACAGATACACTGCTGAAACAGTGCAGACCGGATTTGTGTACCCAAACCCGTCTTGACCGGCACAACCTATGTGCACGTCAGAACGCCTCCCCGGCAATGGTACTCACCGGGTAGCTCGGAACGGAAGGCCTCGGAACTGAACTGAACTGGACTCGGACCGGACTGGACTCGAAACTTCGGAACTTCGGAACCTGGTGGGCCTCTGTATACCTCGGATCTTACTCTCTCAGCTAGGCTCTGGTCGGGATACTTCGCACTTCTCACCGCCTCGTCTGGGTGTTGATCGCAGCCTCAGTTACCCCCGCTCGGCAGGAGGGAGATACAGGAAATCCTGTGGGTACGCGTTGTTGTCCGTCCAGCTGTGGCAGGAGACCGGGCCTGCAACGCACCTCCGGCGCGTGAGATGAGAAAGTGTCCCTGTTCGGGCGCCATATATGTGGTAAATAATTTAATTACCGGTACTTAATTTGATGCGCAAAACTAATAAGAACAGCTCAGTAAAATAAGAGGCAGAATCCGTGGTATTAGAGGTTCGGAACGGGCTTTATTCCTATACAAAGGAACATAATTCGAATTATGGGTCTTCTATTCCATCACCACGAAAGTTCAGGAAGGAAGGAACATATATTATTGACAGATAGGCAGTTTTATAGAAAATACATTACAGTGAAACAGATGCAGGAGGCGTAACAGTTGAAAACAGAGATAAAGGCATACATGCGTAACTAAAATGGGTGTAACTAGGCGTAACTAAAGAACGTCATTAGGTATGATGTCACAAATGGGTGGTTTCATGAAAGAATTTCGCAATGTCAGCAAAAATACTTGGCAAAGATGCGCGCGCAGCAGCATGACGTGTGATTTGACGTGCAACTAGGGGGGGAATGGGACTTGACATTTAGCTCTACGTGTGGAGACAAAAGTCTGGGGTTATGTCAACCTAATCCCAAATCATATCTAATATCCTATGTTTAAAGAACTGTGTTATCCAAAAAGAGAGGTCTCTTAGGATAGAATCTTATTCTATACTGACTATACTGACTGTTAGTGCGTGTACAAGCGTCTAAGTGTCTACACTAGATGCGAGGGGGTAGGAATATTCCATGGTAACAGGGCCATGAATTACTTGCATGAGGACAGCGAGGCCTGGCCCTTTGCGCGGTAGCTGGAGGAATGTTTACCTAAACTGCTAGAAAGGAATGCATCGGATGAGGGGCGGAGGAGATAATCTTGAAGGTGAAGTACAGTTTTTGGCAGGCGACGGGCTGGATCAGGCACCGTTAGCCGCGCAGGGAGTAAGACAAAGTTCATGGTCACAGATGCAGGCTCAGACTGGAACTTTCAGAGGCAGAAGGCAGAAAAGGCTTGGTGGCAGAATCAGGGCCTACTCGCCTGGACTGTAAAATGGGATAAATGAACCATATAAAGCCGGTGGCCTTTCATACTTAGGAGTAGAATATCCGGCCCATTCATGGCGGTTCTGAAAGAGGACATGTTGACGATGGACGCACATGTGTTTGCGTCTTCATAACTGGAACTGGAGGGAACATACATGTACTTGTGACTTATACATGAAACCGTTGGGGTCCAAGATAGGGGACATAACCGACCATAAAAATCCATATTTCCACAGATGAAGTGATGTTGTAATTATTTGCTCATCTTCATGCTTGGTCTAAACCTAATTCACCACCTCTGAAGAATTACCTAACACCTTGGGAAATATATACCCAGACCATCGTAAAAGAAAGCATGCAAATGTGAAACAGGCGAACCGTATATATATATATATTTATACTCTTGAATGAATAGATATAAGACCCTTCTGATTTCTTTTAACCAGGAAGATTGCTAGTTTTGCCAGTTTTTGCAAAAGTGGGATTAGGAGAAACCTGTAGAATTGTATATATCTCCTGGTAGCAGCTTATGCAGGGTGTATTGTTACCTTATCGTTACCTGCCTTCATATGATTTGTGGGACAGATGTACAATCCCTATTCGCAAACTAAGTTTGTGCAAAGGGCATACCAACAGGTATGTGAATGGGGATGCAAAAAGGACCAGAGAAAGGGCTCTGTCTATCACTACGCTTGCACCCTATGAGATCAGGTATACCGCAGTACAGAATCCATGGAGTGCAGGCACAGAAAGGGTGTACAATGCTGGGGCAGGGCACCTCACTTAATAAGGATAAGCCTGACTGGGATTCATCCTTACAGGTGGAATGAGGGGATATCTGTCTACTTCGATCACTTAATTCTCTTGACAACAATGATAAAACTAAAAGGCAGCTGACTAAATGGATGACACAACATCCCCCTTGGTTTGCCAGTGAGGTGCCCTACAATTCCTTGGGATTAGACATACTGTCAGGCACATGCTCATTTAGCACTTTAACAAATGCTACTCTCATCCTTTTTAAGCTGAATCCTTTAAAACTGGCGCAGATAAGAAACAGGTCTAAAAATGGTGAATATATTCATGAAGGTTTCCTGTATTCGCTGATTATTACTCTGTGGTCACCTACCCTCACATTCCTACATTTTATTATAGTAAGGAATATAAACCAGATACTTGATGTTATGCAAACTATCTCCTAAAGCAGATCTAGATTTTTAGAATCTGGCAATCGTGCTTACTAAAGTTCCTCTGCTTCTTCTTTGTCCAAAATGAAGAATTTAGGCATGACTGTGTTTGTATTTGTCAGTATAGACCAAGGATCCCTCATGATTCAATTTCCTGCCTTTTCTGACTAATGCTATGCACATTTTGTTTGGTGTTAATGTAAAAACATACTTCAGCTGAACTGCTTACCTGAGATGATCTTCATGGATTTAATTACCAGACCAGAGGCTACCATTATGCAATAACCTTTTATTGCTGCCCCCAACATTGCAGCACTTTAAAGAATATCCAATACATTATAAGTAAAACATTCCAACATAGAATGTCGCAATATCATATAGCTCCATGACAACTGTGGCTCTCATTCTCTTTTATTCACTGCTCCTCAAACAGCTAAGTACATTTCAATTTCTTTCTAAACACAGCAATGCCTTAATATATTTAGTTTATGGGAAGATACTTATAAAGTAAGCGTGCAAGCGTTATATTTCCCTTTCAATTTATGGTTGGGTGCTGATGCCTTTGAGCTTCTTTATTTCCCATTAAATTATGAAGGCTGAGCTTCGTTTCAGGATCTCACAACAGCACTGCAGCAGACTGCGCACCACGGCTAACTTAATAAAACACAACTGCACCCTCCAAAAACAGTAGGAAAAGTGTCTGCCGCTGCCTCATACTCTGCCAAGACCCAACCAGCAATTAGGTGCTGATGGGCCTTGGAGAGGCAGACTCTGCGTATTACCCGACCAGTGATTACATGCCGGCGGGCCTCAAAGATGGAGCGCAGCAATCCGTGTACGGAAGTGCCCTCCTGCTGACCTCACATATGAGGCAGTGGGAGAGAACGTTATGCGATTAGGGACAAACGCCCCAAATAGGCAACACCTGAAACAGAAATAGGACAACGGGATTGGAACCGTTGTCTTCAAACAAAGAATGTTGCTTGGCAGCGGGCAGGACGAAACAGCACTCTGCAACCACCTCATCAGCTGCTGATATGTTTTAAATAATTACTGACCAATGGCTAATGGAAAATAAGCTTACTCGTAAAAACATATATATATATATATATGTATAAAATATAAATAATTATAAGAAGCCAATAAAGGAGAACGCATTTTGGAGAATCAAGTCCCTATTATCCTACTAAGGTTAATGAATAAGGGAGAAATATTTATATATTTTAAAACTGTACCGGTACCCTAACCAAGTAAGGATGTCAGAAAGTGGCATACAAGACAACATGAATACACCCCATAATCAAGATATGATTAAAAAAAGAATTGAGAGGGAATTTAAGTCTACCATAAAGGAGGTGGTAGAGGCTGTGCTTGGTAAACGACAGAGGGAAAATATAACTGAAGAAGACTTCCTGGTATCTTCACAAGATGATGCACGCCTCCCTAAAAGGAGAGGTAAGGCCTCAAAAAATCTAAACACCTCTCAGATGGGGCAAACGCCATGGGCAGCCTGAGCGTTGCATGTGATCTAGATCATTCATTGAGTAGCCAGAGCACTACAGGTGACTAGGATGTCCATAGAGACACAATAAGGAAGAGCAGCCTTCTTGGCGCAAAGAGCATGGGTGGCCCCGTGACACAAAAGGAACAACTAGCCTTCATGGCACAAGAGAACACAGACTTGTAACTGATGAGGAATACTCCTTTGAAACAGATTCGGTTGAAGAGTTCGAGGAATATATATTTCACCCATTGGAAACGTTTGATAATGATTTCCTAGATGGCCATCTACGACAAGTGTCCACATCAAAGTCCATAAGAGACCCTTGCGGTGTCGAAATGTTTAACCCCACCCATATCACACACCCTAGAAGGCTTGAATGGTGGCCTATGGACCACAGCATGGCCTTTATCAAGAACTGGAAGCATATTCCACTTGACAAAGAGACACGTAATCTAATGCGGTCAGAAGGCCCAAGACCCTTTCTAGATAACAAGGCTGGAATGACTCCAAACTTAGACCCTGAGTTGATGACCTTCTTATTTAAAACAGGAAAGGACTATAGAAAGGGTCTAGAACGCTGTCTTAAACAGTGTGAAGCTAGAGTACTCGATATTTAAGACCCACTAGCCAAGATATTGGACTTGGCTGAGGAAGTTTCATTCAAAGAAATACCAGTGGATGTCGAACTGCTCTGAGGATGGAGCCAACGATTTCTGTGTTAACTAGGCAACGCTAATGCTGCGTTAACCTTGGAAAGGCGAAGAGCTCTTCTGATGAGAATAAACCCCATATTGGGTGACCTGGCCAACAAGGATTCCCAAGGAGGCACTAACAGCCTTCATTTTGGAGAAAATGTTATCAAAACACTGGGGAAATAGATCTCTACATTCTCCGCTTATAGCAAACCTCAGAGCAACATTTGACGCATGTTTTAAGAAAAACATTTTTTAGAGTTTTATATAGCGCGAACTAGACCCGAAGATATCAGGTATCAGAGCGCTTTACATAGCACCAGTTCCATTACAAAAGGACACATTCATTTATGCTAGGCACGGGGAGATTAAGTGATTTGCCCAGAATCATAGGATGTTGAGCGTCGTTGCCGAGACTCGAACCTGGTTCCCCAGCTTCTACATCGACCGCTCTAGCCGTAAGGCTACATCCTCTCCCATGTTTAACTATAGAGTTTTTGGCAGGGCCGACAGGAGGGGACTGGCTTTCGGCCATGGTCAACAAAGGTCCCAATTCTACCTAAGCAATGAGCAATGGGGTTATGGAAGAGGCTACGGTGGAAGCAACAACTTCTTTCCACAAAGCGTTCGAAACCCCCATTTACTCAGATGGCGGCAGACATCAGGGATCTGGTGATCAAGGTAAGAGTTTGTCCTCAGACTGGTTCTACCTACTCAAAAGGTAGGGCGAAGACTACGTTATTTCCCAGAGACATGGTCAAACATAACAAAAGATTAATGGGTCTTACAAAGCATGCAGGGGTTCAAAATAGACTTTTGCGAAACGTGTTACTAACCGAAGAAACCAAAAGTACTTTTCATAGACTGGGAACATTCTACTCTAATAGATTCAGAGGTAACACAAATGTTACACAAAGTAGCAATCCGCAATTTAACCAATTCAAAGGGAGGTTTTGTAAATACGGTTTATCTAGTGAAAAAGACAGACAAGGACTGGTGATCAGTCATAAATTTGAAAGATTTAAACACATTTTTGGTTTACAGAGACTTCAAGAGGGAAGGAATCCACCTTCTAAGGGGCATCTTGCGAGAGGGAGACTGGCTTGTGAATTTAGATGTCAAAGATGCTTACTTCACAGTCCCGATGGACCCACACAGTCAGAAGTTTTTACATTTCAGCTAGAAGGGCACCCTATATCAGTTCTGTTGTCTTCCTTTTGGTCTTTCCTCAGCCCCCTGGTGTTTTACCAAGGTCTACGACCAGTTGTGGCCTCCCCGAGAAGAAGGGGAGTAAGACTAATAATATATTTAGACGTCATACAGATAACGTCTCAAGAGTGAGAAGAATTACTGACACATATGAAGTAGTAAAAAGACACTCTTAGAGGAGTTCGGCTTCATTATCAATTTAGAGAAATCTATTCAAATCCCAACGCAGAATTTGGAATTCTTGGGTTTCCAGGGAGGTACCATCAAGTCTCAGTTGCTTCTACCTCAAAAGAAGTTAGCAAAAATAAAGAAAGAAGTAGCTTATGTTCTTTCGGAAGATGTGGTGAGTCTAAAAGGTTTGGCGAGAGTAGTCGGATTACTGTTCTCCTCAATACAAGCTGTCTTCCCAGGGCTCTTGCATTACAGGGCTCTTCAGAGACTGAAGTCCTTGGGTCTAAGGAGCCGTCTTTGGTATTCAGATTCAGTCCCATTATCCCACGATACTTGAGAGGAGCTCCATTGATGCCTGAGCAATCTGGACAGCTGAAATTGGAACGCAATTTTCGGAAACAACCAACAGTTTACAATAGAATCGGAGGCTAGCAACCAGGGCTGGGGTGCAAAGTTGGGAGAGATAGAGAGAGGGGGAAAATGGTCCAGAGAGGAACTTTCTTTATACAATAAATTGATTAGAAATGTTAGCAGGCCTAAATGCCCTAAAGAACAGCGTTGTCCTAATCTGACTAGACAACGGCCTGGGGGGAGCAACGTCAAAGAAACTCGCTGACCTAGCCAAAAGAATCTGGTATTTTTTGGTTGGGGTCAAAAGGTCCTATTGAAGATCCTATTGAAGGCGGACCTTATTCCAGGCCTCCTGAACAAAAGAGCAGACAGGAACTCGAGGTATCTCCGGGATTCCAGAGACTGGAAATTGAACATGAAGTTCTTCAAGAAAATTAAGGAATTATGGGGCCCTTTCACAGTAGACCTGTTTGCAAGCAGACTGACATACCAGCTAGACAGATTTTATAAATGGAGACCAGACTCCAAGGCCATAGCAGTAGATGCTCTACTCCAGAACTGGAAAGGAGAGAACAGTTATATTTGCCCTCCTTTCACACTAATTCAAGCTGGTGAACCAGGTTCGAGTCTCTGCAACAACGCTCAACATACTGTGATTGTGGGCAAATCACTTAATCTCCCCGTGCCTAACAAAAAAGAAATGAATGTGTTCTTCTGTAACGAAACTGGTGCTCATGTAAAGCGCTCTGATACCGGATATCCCGGGTCTAGTTCGCGCTATATAAAACTCTAAAAAAAAATTAAAAAAGGATTCCAGATTATTCTAGTGACACCATTTTGGAACACACAAGTATGATTTATTGGAGTGATGGAGCCATCAATGGGTTCTCTGTGCCTATTTCCAGGCATTGTAGGCCTGTTAGAAGGACAGGATGGTGAGAAACACCCTCTAATTCAAGAGAGAAATATAAACCTTTTTTTGGGAGGATTTCAGGAAATCCAAAAGATACGTAGGGCTTTCAGGAGAGGCTAAGGACTTATTGAATGAGTCATGGGCATCAGGCACTAGGAAAGAAATACAGGAGTATGGAAGTATTGATTTAGTTGGTGTTTGGAACGGAATTTGGATCCCGTGGTTGCTCCATTAGTGGAAGTGGCAAATTATCTCTCAAATTTGTTTAAGTTGGGTCTGTCTTACAGAAAGGTAAACTGCTACAGATGTGGTATTTCGGCTGGACATGCTTTAGTGAATGATTTTGCAATTGGTAACAACCCCTTGATTTGCAGGGTAATGAAGGGTGTAAGCCTTAGACGTCCGCCTAAGGCCAGGTACAATTCCTTATGGAATGTCAACTTAGTATTTGATCTATTTGTATCTTGGCAGGATAATCACTTTCTCTCTAGAAGACAAATATCATTCAAACTGGCAACCTAACTATATTTAATTTCATTTAGAAGGGTATCAGATGTAAAAGCCCTATAAACTTCTAATAGGTACTACACTAGAGATGGGGGTTCATTTTGACATATGGAAAAGAACAAAAACTATGTCAGAAAACATATTTCACCGACCTTTGAAAGCTGTCAGAAGTTATGCGTGGTAAGTTGTATGAAAGTTTACGAACAAACCATGTTAGAATTGAGACCAGATGCTGAAGAACAATTACTAATTTAATACGTTAAACCTTTAAGAGCAGCTACCATTTCTAGATGGGTAAGGACAGTGATGTCTGAGACATAACTAGATTCAGAGCACACTCATCAAGAGCAGCAATGGCCAGTAAGGGGTTTTGGGCAGCAGGTACACTCGCCAATCTAATTAAAGTCGCAGACTGATCACACGCTAGCACTTTTGCTAACTTCTACCTTAGACCTGTAGAACATGTGAGCAATGTGGCATTGAAAAGCGTTAAACATGCATAATAGTAACCTCCGGTCTTGTAATAAAATGGAGATTCGCCAATTAATTTGCGGAGAGAATCTTGATTGAAGACAACGGAGGCTAACATTATTCCTCCTGCCATGCCCTATTTTTCTATACGGTCAAGTTCTGAACATTTCTATGCTTAAAATTTTGCGAATATTTATTACAGTATTATTGGATTTAAATATTGGTAGATTAATGCTATTGTTTACAACTTTTAGTGATTTCGCAGCTTTCTATTTCATTCATGATTTGAGTTGGAACACGAAATGTTATTTCCAATCGGTTTCACTTGGCATCCATCTTACTTCAGATAACTCTCTGCTTCCAGACAAAACTGATGTAAAAGGTGGTTTTCGGTGCAGCTTTAAGAGGAAGAGCCACAGTTGTCATGCAGTTTATGATGTTGTGACATTCTATGCTTGAATGTTTTACTTATGATGTATTGAATATTCTTTAAACTGCTGCAATGTTGGGGGCAGCAATAAGAGGTGATTGCATAATGTTAGCCTCCGTTCTCTTTAATGAAATCAAGATTCTCTCAGCAAGTTAATTGGAGAATCGCCATTCTCGTTTGCCTTAGAATATTTTCACATTTCTTCGACCCACCCTGACAAGACTGGCATGGCTGGTCATGGTTGATTCTTGGATAGGTGTTAGAGTTTTTGGTGAATGCTTATCCATTGGGTAATAGGTTCATTATCAAAACACTGAGGCTAACATTATGCCTCCTATGTTCAACTAGCCATAGCTGAGACCTAAAAGATATCTGCTGACATGGAGCAGTACTATTTGTACTGAATCATTTTTCATAAAGGACAGTTCAAAACAGGGCAGAAGAGACTCAGGGAGTCTCGAAAACTAATGTTCTTTACCATGGTTGAATTCATTGAGTTGGCCAAATTATTAAATATGGAAAACCACACACCATCAAGATTTTGAAACAGAGCAGTCACTGGTGCCATACTTTCTTACAGGCCAAAAACTGCATTTTTATGCACCACTGGGGATGGTACAAAAGGTCAGCATTTTCTGCTGCCTCCAGTGTTGTTTTCTCTTTATTGTGGATAAGCTGGTAGAAACAGCGATGATTAATAATGGATTCTGTCTAAAGCAACATATAAGATATATATACATACTACCTGCTAACGCTAATATGCTGAAATCCAAAAGTTTTATCTATTATCCAAATGATTTGGTGATTCCATATACTTTCGGAAAATCGTTCCCTTAATTTATATGGTAGGATTATGGTGCTCTGTGAATGTTATGTTATGTTATGTTATGTTAAATGGGACTTTTATAGCGCAACGGCTACTCCAAAGGAGTGTCCCGGCGCTTTTGTGCTCCAGACCAAAGAAAGAGCTGGAAAACATAACAGTAAAAAGAGCAGGGGCCTAAAGAGGGGGCAGATTATCCAGTGAACAGCCAGGTTTTTAAGTCTTTTCTGAAGGCAAGCAGGTTAGCGGTGTTTCGCAAGGACACCGGTAAGGAATTCCATAGCTGCGGAGCAAGAAAGCTAAAGGACCGGCCGCCTAGCCGAGCCCTTTTGATGCGTGGCACCCGAGCCAAAGCCAAAGCTTCTGACCTGAGGGATCGTACAGGTCGATAGAAGTCCAGCCTCCTCTGAAGATATTTGGCACCATTGCCATGCAAGGCCTTATGAGCGAGAGTCATGGCCTTGAAAAGTATCCTCTTCCGCACCGGAAGCCAGTGAAGGGATACGAGGAGATTGGAGGCACTGGTGCGGCGGTGCAGGCCAAAAATTGCACGAGCAGCAGCGTTCTGAGTAACCTGCAAACGCTGGAGGAGGTATTCAGGCAGACCCAGATATAGGACATTTGCATAGTCCAATCTGGACCCTATGAGTGCCTGAACAGTGATCCTCCGATGTTCCTCCGAGAGAAGGGGAAAGAACTTGCGCAACATTCTGAGTATCCCAAAGCATGTTCCCGTAAGAGTGGAAACCTGGGATTTGAGCGAGAGCTCGTTGTCAATTTTAACCCCCAGGTTCTTAGCCCACTTAGAGGACTGAGTGGGAGGGAACATGTCAGCAGGCCACCATCCCTGCCAATCTGGTTCTGATGGGCATCCGAAGAATAGTATTCCGGATTTGTCCGAGTTGCATTTGAGGCTGTTGTGTGAAAACCAGCTAAAGACAGCCCCAAGGCACTCGCAGATCCTTTCTCCATCGAACTCTTCGCTCTTACGACAGGTGAATAGAAGCTGGGTGTCGTCAGCATAAGAGACGATCCGGGCCCCATAGGACTCCGCCAGTGTCGCCAGAGGGGTCATAAGGATGTTAAATAGAGTGGGACTCAGTACAGAGCCCTGAGGCACTCCGACTCCCAATGGCGGCATCTCGGCGGACCCGGGTGGGACCCAGACCGTCTGCCGGCGGTTGGCCAGAAAGGAACGAAACCAGTTGAGCACCGTCCCCCCTAGACCGATGTTATGAAGTCTAGTGAGGAGATCCTCGTGGGGAACGGTGTCAAACGCCGCCGACAGGTCTAACATGACTAACATCACCCTGCCTCCTGTGTCCAGCACCTCCTTCACGATCTCCGAGACTTCCAGGAGCGCCGTCTCGGTGCTTAAGTTGGAACGAAAGCCCGATTGGGATTCATGAAGTAACTCATTAGACTCCAGGAAGTTAGAAAGCACGCTGTGCACGTGTTTCTCCAGGATCTTGGTCAGTGCTGGAAGGAGCGAGATTGGCCTATAATTAGAAGGCGCCTCTGGATCAAGATTGGGCTTCTTGATCAGGGGGATGACCATGGCTTGCTTCCAGGCCTGGGGCAGAAAACCCTGACTCAGGGATAAATTGAGGATAGGATTAGCTATGGGATTAATGACATCTGCCATTTCCGCTAAGAATTTTGCTGGACACGGATCTAATGGTGAGCCTGATTTAAGGTTCCTCATCAAGGCTAAGGATGCGGCAACCGTAAGGGGAGGAAAGTCTAGCAAAGCTGGGCCAGGAGGAGACAGGAAGACTGTCTCCGTCGGCATCGTAGATAAATCATCTAACGCTCTCGACGGGAAAGAATCCTGAATTAGCCTGATTTTGGTGGTGAAGAAATTGGCAATAGTGTTAGCCCAGGTCTCCACCGGGGCACCCTGAGTAGAGGTTGTCCGGGGGCTGGTAAATTCACGTACAATTGAAAAAATCTCCTTACAGGAGTTAGCTGCGTCTTCAATCCTTTTAGCGAAGTAACATTTCTTGCCCTGTAAAATAAGATCGTGGTAGGACTTCATCATGATTTTATAGCGTTGTTTGGCTTCAGGCTCATACTGGACTCTCCACGCCCGCTCAGCAGCTTTACATTGCCTACGAGCGTGGGCTAAATCCTCCGTAAACCAGGGGGCAGAGACCCGCCGGGCAGCAGATCTGGGTGGCTGTGAGGGTGCGAGCTCATTTAGTCTGGCAAGAAGCCAGGATTGTAGGCTCTCCAGATCTTTCTCCAGGTCGCCAGTACAGGAAACAGGGTGATCTGCCAGGGCATGCGTTAGCATGTCTGGGGTCACCCGGTGGAATGCCCTATAGCTGCTGCCCTGCTGCCTCATGACACTGGCCGGAGAGGTCACAGTAGAAGGTATTTCAAAGTGGGCAAGATAATGATCAGACCAGACGACTGGCAGAAGAGTTACAGCCATGATAGGTGTGGTGGAAAACACCTGATCGAGTGTGTGGCCTTTGTTGTGGGTCGGACCAGAAAGATAGGGGGAAAGGCCTAGAGTGGATGCAATATCCAGCAATTTGATGGCGTCCTGGTCATTATGGTCGTCCATATGGAAATTAAAATCTCCCGCCAGTAGGCACAGCTCCGATCTAAGGACAAGGATCGACATGGCCTGCTGGACATCATCAAGAAAGGATCCCACTGGGCCCGGAGGTCTGTAAACAATCAGACCCTTCAGCGCTTGTTGCGGCGATAGGGAGATGGTAAAGGCTAAAGAGTCCGCCCCTGCGATGGTGTGAGTATGCGTGACCGTGCACGGAAAAGATTTTTTAACAACCAAGGCAACTCCTCCTCCCCTACCCTTGTCTCTGTCCTGTCGATGGATGGTATAGTCCGTGGGGATGGCTGCCACAATGTCCGGGAGGGAGGAATCATTCAGCCATGTTTCAGTAAGCATCAGACAGGTAGGACTGGTCGTTGAGAGGAGATCAAAAATCTCTTGAGTGTGTCGGTGCAACGACCTCGTATTGAGGAGTAAACAAAGGTGTTTTATGCTACACTCCTTAGCAGGGATAGGGGAAGGGAAGGAGCGAACAGGGTGCCAATGGCAAGCAGGGCACGTATGTTTACCCTTATATCGGCCAGGAAAAACCGTGTAACACGACGCATTCCAATTACGCAAAGAGTATAGCTCCTGAGCGGAGTAGGAGAGCATAGGGGCCAGCGGTACCAGCCACGCCAGACGCTTCCGGGACGCTGACGGGCGCAGACGGGCAGGACTCTAGCACGACTCCGGCGCAGGTCCGGCGCATCCGCTGGTCGCGGCCGCTGCGCGGAGCCGTAAGTGCCTGTTTTTATAGTCCTTGTCTATGGCCTCCCCAACCCAGCCCAAACGAAGATGGCCGCCAAAACCGGCGTCCAGCCCTCGGCATCAACACTCAGCCGAGGGTGGGACCGGAGCTGCAGGGAGGGGGGAAAAAAGAGTTTTTAAGCGCTGCTGAGCGCTGGGGGGTCTCTACACACTGCTGCAGGCTAGAAAATACAATTAGCAAGCACAGGTGAAAAAACGAGTAAAATCACGAAAATTAGTTTAAAATTGAAAGAAAAGCAGGAGACCTCCCGGCTTCCGCCTCAGGAGGGGAAAGGTGTGTGCAGAGTCTGATATTACCGCTTTCCAAGTCTCAGGTGCCTTTTATAGTCCTTGTCTATGGCCTCCCCAACCCAACCCAAACGAAGATGGCCGCCAAAACCGGCGTCCAGCCCTCGGCATCAACACTCAGCCGAGGGTGGGACCGGAGCTGCAGGGAGGGGGGAAAACACATACATTTGATCTTGGACTTAACAAAATGCAATTTTCAGGATAAAGAGCTAATAAAATGTGGCCAATTGTTTGCTTATATTTCTGCAGAATTGCAAATTCCTTCAAGAATAGAAAGGAAGCCTCGAGAAAGGACTGGAAAAATACTAGAGGCCTCATTAGTTCAAATAATGTGTTGAATTTTAAGGTGCTGATAACATATCTTGCAGTTTGCAAGAAAGCTTTAAATTATATGCATGTCTAATTTATGTCTAATTTATTATTTGTATGAAAAAAAATAGACTTTCCTTTATGCTATAATGATAACAAGAGGAGATGATAATATATGAGGGAAGTAATTAATGTAATTGGTAGCAATGGTGCAAAGTGAGATAACATAACCTGTTTGATCTACACCCCACAAAGCAGTCAAACAGAACCTATGTCTAGAAACAGGTAGGTAATTTGTACTCCAGCAGATGGCTATCAACTTCCCCGGGTAGGTGTAGGTTCTCACCACTACTGACCCGATGTGGGACCATTCTGCTTACTTGTTCCACCGGAATGATGGGGCCAAAGATACCAAAAGTGCTTCTGCTTATATCGTGGAAGTTCTTTTCAGCAAAGAATCATGGCCTGGCCGGCTGCCGTATCATGGTAGCCCACTCTGCAATGTTTTTTTCCAGAGGCAAACTCTCCTAAGCACGGGTTTCTTCCGGCAAACAAAAAAGGAATGTCCCTGATACAGAGGTGGCATTCTTGACGCTCGACAAGTAAATTTCAGCAGCATACTACTATGGAAATGAATGATAGAACGCCCGTCCAAAATAGGACACACTTTCCAACAATCATGCACTAGTGACCTTTTGTGGTTGGGTTACCTGTCAGGATTTTTTGATATTGGAGTCAGCTTGGCCTTCACTATCAGAAACCGGATGCTTGCCCTACCTTTAAATGAAGAGGAGAACCATGGGTTTGGGGAGCTAGGTGGGGAGGGGGAAAGTGCTTCACCTATTTACGAAAGAACGTCTGTGCCACCAAACTCTAAAGAAGGATCAAAACATGATAACTCTTCAGTTTGGATTATCTTTTACAGATTCTGCTTGTTATCAACACTTCAAGGGTAATACCGCCCTGGCCTACTAACAACATGAAAACAAAAACATTTTCAGCAACAGATTTCATTTTAGACAGGGGCCTTGGACAGGACAACATATATTAACAATACACATTACTACACATGCACAGCATAAAGACATTTCCACTGCTCTCTTGGGAATGCTTTTAACTGCTTAATGACTTCATAATGGCAAGGGAGGTACTACTTCACAGGAATGGAAGAAACAAGGCATGCACTCATTTGGTCTCCAATAAATGAATGAATTTACCAGTAGTTGTATTTGAAAAATTACATTTCCCTCAAACACGCATATATATCAAAATACATAGGCTTCAATTAGAGCTTACATTAAAAACAGTTCCTCCCTCGCCAACACATAGCCCACTGCACCATGCATCATCGCCAGAAATTAATCCAGGTACAACACGAAGGGCCTCATTACGATGTCGTTCAGAAAGGCTCCAAAGCGAATTTAGATTTTCCTAACCCGTGTCCGAACCCACGTCTCCGACCGACTCGGAAACATTTACGACAGATCAATTACGATGGAAGGTAACCGTTCGGTCATTCCGAATCGGTTCTGACTGGCAGTCGGAGAATCCGAGTCAGTCAGAGCCGAATCGTATATCTCTATGGACAGCGTTTAAGACCGATGTATTATGATGTTGGATTCAGATAGCCTTTCCCAATCGGTCTGTCCGACACGGAGCGGCTATCGGAAACTGACTTTGGGGGCCCGTAGCAGGCCCCCCTTCACTCGGAGGCCTCTGGTTGGGGACCGAGGGGGTCCCCTCTGTACAACCATGCACAGTGGGCAGGCACCATGGGGTGCCTGTGACAGGGTCAGGTTTTTCCGCAACCACCTCTTTTTTCAATGGCAGGCTGTATTGTCGGTCGGAACACAGACTCCCATTGAAGTCAACTCTCTGAACCAGAGTCAGTCGGAACCGATTCTGACAAGGAGTCTGTTGGATTGCTTTCCAACCGACATCGTAATGAGGCCGTAAGTCTCAAATTTTCTAGATCATGAAGTAAATATTTCAGCACCTTTAAATGAGCAAATTCCTTTTTTCAAAACCATCATAATGGACTTTGCAACAAATTCTCTGTGGATTTGCAGAGTGAGGCCATATTTTCTATTATGAATTCCTTATTCTAACCGAAGTGATCTTTGACAATGTTTACTAAAGTTTAAATATGAAGGACAAGAAAAGAGAAAATGATTTTCATCTTCTGTACTATGATAAAAGCACTGACGCCATTCTGAATTGCCCTATTGCTTTTTAGATGAAAAAAGATGCAAAGGCAAAGCGCTTCAATGAAACTGTAACTAGATATCTACTATGGTTATAAGATTTGATCTATATAAGCCTCATGTTAACTAATAACTTTAAGCAGGCTTTGAAAAATCATACAAATGTTACTAGACCTGCAGGTCTAGTGACTTAAATAATCTACTCAACCTATTTGTAATGCCCTTGACCCCTAAACTGTTTCAAATGATGTGATCGTGGACAAATATTTTAATTCATTGAACCGCCATTTTCTTCATTGTCACATATATATGAGAGCACCTCCAAATGTGCGAGATCAGCATGTCTGTTGTACAAAAAACTCTTTTGTTTAATTTAATAGACCAAACTTTTTTTCCAGATACAATACAAATCGAGCCACATATAGGATACATATGACACCCGACTTGCCTCTTAGTTCATTAACAGCATTGTCATCAGGGCGGGGGCAAAAATGTTTCTTAAATCATGGTCACTTTTAAAAAATACACACCTAAAGCATGAAGTGGTAGCACACTGTCATTTGTAATCAACAGATTTAACATTGAAATGGCCACAAACTTTCCCCTAGACATGCGGCTTTACTGATAAAATTATATAGTGTACAAACAATAATGTTTTCAAATTGAGTTTCTGAAAATATATATCACTTTGCACATCACCAAGTTTGTTTTGCTCATATTTAACTGTTTGTTTGCATCACACTTCTTAAGTACAAAACAAATGTGCTTTTGTAATTACAGATATATTTTGAAATATTTGTAATATTAATTTACAGGCTATTTATTTAAATATTATGAGTTAGAGAAAAATAACTGACATCTTCAGACAGCTCAGGTGACAAAAACCTCTAACACTAGTAAGAGAGAGAAAAAGAAACATCATTTTCCAAGCAGCAATAAGTTAAAAGACAAACTGACATTTGACCTCTGTCCTTGAACAGACACGAAATGTGTCAAGATAAAAATAAGATTTAATGGCATCTCTATTGCTTGTTCACTTTCTGAATGAACAGAAACACCTGTTCCTTTCCAGACTTAGTTTACTTGCCAGATGGGACTAGTAGGTGCTAAAAATAGCTCGACCTGATTACATTTTACAGGTGAGTAGATTTTTCAAGGCCTGCTTTAACAGAAATACATAGGACTCAAGAAACTGCGGAGGATGGAATTAGAAAGGTAAAATGTAATATTCTCACAATATCTACCTTTTAGTACACCCACTTGCAGAACACTCATGATTTGCTTGTCACATGAGTGCAGAAAGGATATGAAAGGATATGAAAGTTATAAGGCCCAACCCAATTTGTCATCAATTTGAGTGAATAACCAGAGAAAGGTTTCAAAATTAGTCAACTGCAACAAAATGTGTAATGTCGTTAGATACATAGTAGTGGAGCTGTTAGTCCATACAGGTTATTAGCTGCCACATGCACCCCAGCACCATCCTTACTATATTAATTGGGTCCGTTGGAACAGAGTACATATCTTTTTCAGGAAAGCCTCTTTCACCTTAGGTAACAACTGTGGCTCCACATGCCTCAACAGATGGGGACCTATTACGATGTAGGGCGGACACCGTCTCTGAAACGGGACCGACCGACCTCCGACCGTCTCTTTATGATGCGACCCTACATTTCCCTATGAGCATGGGAGCATGTGCTACAGCTGTAATTTGGCCGTAGTACATGCTCCCATAGAGAAATGTGAGGGGGTGTTAATGCCTGCACCCAGTGGCAGACATCTTAAGGGGGGCCCCCCAAACACGCTTTCCGTCAGGGTTTTCCTGTCGGAAAGGCTGTCATGGAAACCCTGCCCGAAACCATGCACCGCAATCCGGATGGCGTAAACCGCCGCCCATTTGGATTACGGGCCGGTTCCGACTGGCCGACGGGCTCCTTGAGCCAGTCGGAAGCCAGCCCGAATGACCGGCCGGTTTCAATTCTGACCGGCTGAATCAAAACCTGAGGTTGGAGCCCTTACGACCGACATCGTAATAGGCCCCTTAGTGTGCATTTACAGCACTTTTGGCCCCAAACAGCACTCAAGGACGCAACAATGGGTCAGACCCCACTTCGTAGTTGTAGGCCGAAAAGATCTGGCCATAGAGTGCATGTTCATACTTAGTATGTACCCAATTTATACATTCATTCATGGATTAAGTCCAGATTACTTCAAGGAGACATTTTTTTGCCTCTGTATTGTCTTTTTCTCACTGACTACAAAAAACTATACACCTTTTTAGTCACCTAAACTCTCAAGGAGATAGTTTATATTTAATGACATTAGCTAATATATTGACATAAAATTCTGGACACAGGATTAGCATGCACTCAATTTTCAATTGCTGTTTCCAAGTACAAAAACAGTATTTAGATATATCCTGCTTGCATATAAGAGGTGACATAATCGTTGTGTCATCCAAAGGAGCAGAAGCTGCCCAAGATGCCAAGATTTACTCATGAATAATAAATATATATTAGCTACATGCCAGAAACCTGCTGCAATATGAGCTTGAATATTTTAAAACGACTCAGAGCCAGATGAACAGATTAAAATAAACATAAATGGTCCGGCAACATGCAGAAAGTAATCTTTGTTCTAATAAATGTTTCACACATTACATTACAAAATAGAAACTAACAATTTGCATTTCTTTTTGGATGAACAGATACTCAATTATATAATCCTCTTTGACATAACCATCTGCCCCCTCCAGTATCCATTTATTTATTTATTTATTTATCACATTTATAGAGCGCACTGTTACCCGGAGGTGTCCTGGCGCTGAATCCATCTGATCGTACTGCTTTCCTGAACATTAAACCTTATTGTACTTTATTGTAACAATTATGACCCCCAAAGCAGTTTTGATTACATGGATATGGGACTACTCAATTTGTTGTGCTTGGCTGCTGGGGTGTGGGTTTAGAAGTGGCTTGTGGGGGGAACCGTTTTGGTATCATGTGTGAGGCTTGGAGGGCAACCTTTTGGCTGCACTCATGGTGAAAGTGAAGGGAAGAGGAGTAAGAGACAGAGTCAAGCTTTGCACGTGCATGCTGCTCATTTGCTTATTGCAGAGATTGCAAAGGTACCAATGTGCAGAATGGCTTGTATGGAAATATTTTGATCACACACATGTATGGGAAGAGTTTGATTTCATGCGTGATACCTGGTAGGTGTTCCAATCATGATGCAGTAAGCATGCTTACTGCACTTGGAAATAGCTGTGTCTACAACGCGAGAGAGGATTTACAGATTTGACCATTATCCACTTTTAGGAGATCCATCTGTTTGTGAACAGCAAGGTCTTTACCATCTTCCTGAATTCCAGATGATCCTGAAATGTCCACGTCTTTGCTGTCAATGAGTTCCAGATCTTGGCTGTCTGACCACAGAAAGAAGTACCATAAACGCTAGTATCCTTGAAGGGTGGGCAGCCCGGGGGCCCGATCTTTGACATTGGGATTTTGAGTGCTTTGCTCTGACACCATCGTTGGCACTCCGGATAAAGCAGGGAGCTTTGAAACTTCTTTCTGTTCATAGGCAACCAGTGGAGTGCTCTTCATATGACCCCGTGTTGAGATCACTTGCATAACAAAGCCACAACTGCACCAAGGGTTATGTGGCCTGGGCCCTCCAATAACATCCGCCATGAGTGAAAATAAAGTGCAGGGCATAGTGAAAAAGGCACTTCTGGTAACTTGTTTTACTTGAGGCCGTAGGGACAGTTGAGAATACACGAACACTCAGATGCCTGATTTGATTAGAAGTGAGGAGCTTGGCGACACTCTGGCTATCGCCTGCATAGTTGTAGCCAGTTAGACTGAAGGACTTGAAGAGATCTGTGCTGCAATGAAGAGGACTGCAGGAATGACAAATCCTTTTCAGGACTGTGTTCTGATTCTTTGACAAAATCTCTCATGTGCTAAATAAATGAGGGATGCAGTTGTGCTAGTAAAATTGTCCTCAATGACCCCTTTTCAATTTGCCTGGATTAAAACAAAACAATGCATTTGGCTTGCTGTATTTCTACTGTTGCAGCACTCCACTGCAATGCAACTCTACAGAGAAGATATTAAATATTCTCCAGAAGCGGGTTAATCGAGGGGGCGCACAGGGGAACCCCTTAGTTTTAAAGAGGCAGCTTTCAAATAGAGGGTTTAGAAGTACCTTGTGTACGCTCCTACGTACCGCTTTCTGATACTCAGTGCATCCCTTTGACAATGACCACAGGAGAATGCCCTTGAGTTACTGGAAAAATGAAGGAGCAACCACAGGAAGGAGCCAAGAATATCAGGCAAAATTGGATCGGACAACTTCCATCAAAGGGCACCTTTTCTCACCCGGAACTTGTGCACGGAGGATGTCTTTCTTGACTGAGTGCTCCTTCCTTGCATATTTGTATTTTTTTCCAGAGCTTTATATAGCGCGTACTAACCCGAGATATCGGGTATCAGAGCGCTTTACATGGGCACCAGTTTCGTTACATGAGATCACATTCATTTTTGGTAGGCACGGGGAGATTAAGTGATTTGCCCAGATTCACAGGATGTTGAGCGTCGTTGCCGAGACTCGAACCCGGTTCCCCAGCTTCTAGGTCAACCGGTCTAACTGTAAGGCTACATCCTCTCCCCATATGCCCTACCATTCCTTGTTTGGAGAATGACAGGACCTCCATTTTCTTTTTCTCTTAACTGTGCTGTTGCTGTATAACTAACTTGCAAACACCCTGCTAATTTCCATAATAAGTGTTATGTTTGGTTAGGCAACAAATTCTGAGCAAGTGGGGAAACACGGGTTGATCCCACTGGTAACCCCCATCCTAGAGTGTGTGGGAGCTCAGCCACAGCTCCCCTCAAGATTCTGACCTCCTTCTAATGTCAGGCCGCCAGTATACATTTCTCATTGAATCGCTCTTAATGTGAACTTAGATGGGACAGTGACAGCCAGTGCTAGGTCTCTCCAGTTCAGCCACCAATAATCAAAGTACCGGATAGTAAATGAAAAACTGAAAAGCCGCCAGTTAAGTTACGTTCTCCATTTTTAACAAGCTCAACTTGTATCACAAGATCAGTGCAGTTAACTCTTTGCAACACGTGCTTACTGCAGATTGACGCAAGCTGTGAATACTGTGTAATGAGCACCCTACATAGAGTGGATTGTAAACACATGTCTTGTTATGTCATTAGCAGGGTTTAGACAGGAAGTACCGTTACGCTATATATATATTGTGTAAGATGGCAAAGTTACCAGTCATGACTTATTGTCATGTGACCATAATTAACCTCATTAGTGATGCAGTCAAGGTTAAATGGTTTCCAAAACCTCGATTTTCAGAACTTAAGTGACACCCGTTGGTCCATTTACTTTTAATTCGATCTTGGCAATGATTTTTATTATTTGTGCCAAATAAAATCAATCAATGTATCTAACACCTATATATTTATTTATCTATCATGTGAACAATGCTTACGACAGACTCATAAAGCCAAATACCGCTGCAAAGGCTAAAAAGTAGGGGTTGGCAAATTTATAAAGTTTTTCCCTTGCGAATTCCCATATTTCTTGCAAACACTATGATTACTACTTGGGATTCTCTAAGTTTTCTGAATGTGCTTTTTTAAAAAAAATAAAAACAAAATTGGGAATTTTAAGCCTTTATAAAGTTTTTGTTAGAAAGGAAAGATCCCCCCAGTTTCAAAGTCACCAGGAAAACGTTTTTAAAGTTAAGACATGAGAAAGGGAGTTTCAATTTTCAGTGCACTAGGAATCGCCAAGAAATATTACCATTTTGCATGAAAAAAGACAAGTTGGCGTAAGCGTATTGAATCGCTGCAGTCTA
Organism: Triturus cristatus; assembly: GCF_964204655.1. Lineage (NCBI taxonomy): Eukaryota > Metazoa > Chordata > Amphibia > Caudata > Salamandridae > Triturus > Triturus cristatus. Next base: position 878,713,625 of record NC_140583.1, read on the forward strand.
CGGGTGTGCCAGCAATAGGAAATGAGGAAAGACTTCAATTCTGTAATATAAACTTTACACACCCCTACGAAAAACTTGGTAATATACTAATACTTAATAAACAATACTTTGTGCTAGACGTTTGAATTACTTTGGAATTATGAGAACATGTCACTTTATTTTCACCATATTTAATTATTTTGTGGCAATTCAGAGTAGATGTGATGGGCAATATGCATCTTAACTTTATATCTACAATTTCTATGTATACTGAATGAGCTGTGCGCACATCGTTAAAACAAACGTGGGAGAGCTCAGTGTACCTTTAAATGTTCAAACGCAGCGAAGAGCCCTTTAAAAACTATGGACACGAGTCCTTAAACTGAAAATAGTCTGGAACAAGGTAGGCTTCAATGCTCATGTTTCTGCAAACCACTTAGCACTGACCTTTTCTGCCGTATGGCATTTGAAAGCTATGATTGTGAACACTAAAATGACACCGTCCGTGAGCTGCAACGCCCAGAGATTTTTCAGCCTGGCATTTTTCCGTTCCTATTACGGTTCCTTCGGCTCCCACCCCTTTGCCGCCGCGGTTTAGCAAGAATCTGAAATGAAAGACTGTCCAAGCAAAGGTGCGCCCAGCACATGCTATAGATGTTCTTGCATCACCTTAAAAAATGGTGAAAGGTGCTAAGGGGGATTTAAGAAAGGGTGGCACCTTTCAAGTGGAGCATGAAGTATGGCAAAAACAATTTCTAAATAAATAAACATATAGAAAACACTCATAGGGTTTTTTTGGCCTCACTTAAGGTTCAGTGTTCCCCACACTCACCCACGCGTCCTGGACATCATTTTACAAAACTGCAATGGTGGGATCTGCCCTGAAAAGATGGAGTGTCAGAGGCAGGTTGACATATACCTTCCTCTCCAACATTACAACGTTTGTCTTTTGTTTTTCATGTTTTAAATATAGCGTATTATGCCCTCGAGTTTAATGTTGCAATGGTAATATAGCCTTTCTGCTCAGGGTGTAGATGCCTCTTTCCATTGATAATTGAGCCCGTCAGCTGCTCGACCAATAACTCCGGGAAAGAGCCCTTAACATTCAGAATAGCCCTCAAAAGTGGGCTATAATACACAGAACCCTGCAACCCTTGTATAAAAACCTGTCTCTAAGGGCCATATGTAGGTAATTTCTATTTACCGATTCCTAAATACCGAATTTTACCGATTCGGTATTTAAGAATCGGTAAATAGAATGTAGGTAAAAAAAAAATCGGTAAATTTTACCGATTCGGTAATATTTGTTATTACAGATTCGGTATTTACCTAATCGGTAATAAGGCATACCTTCCCATTCATTACTATGGGCCTGGAGGCCCATAGGAATGAATGGGAAGCCATTCACTATTACCAATTCGGTAAATACCGAATCGGTAATAGGGGGAGCATATTCAAGGGTGGCAGGGTGTCACATTGACACCCTGTTGCACCCCTGAATCGTGCATGTGTGCACATGTGGCGCACAAGGGCATGTATGTCTGCCACATGGCACTTTTAGAAAAGCACAAAATTGCTTTTGAAAAGGTATTCGGTATTTACCATCAACTTGTAGTTGGTGGTAAATAACGAATCCTTAAACCAAAAATGCACTCACTTGAGTGCTCCCTACATAGGATTTAAGGATTCGGATTCTGAAAATATCGATTCGGTAAATTACTGAATCCTTAAAACCTGCCTCCTACATTAGAAAGGGCTAAATACCGGTCGGTAACGGGAAAATTACCGATTTTCGGCCGTTACCGACCGGTATTTAGCTATCTACATATGGCCCTAAATCTCTTATGACAATCTGTTTGTGACATCACTAGCTATAGGAAAATGATACCGTTACTCAAATGTAATAAATGATTACAGTGGAGTTGTGAAGTCATAATGCCTGGCGTCACAGCCAGCAGATAGTGTGAAATTAAGGTTCTTTGGATAAAGTACCACCTGCTGTACATTATAAGGGTACAGCAAGTCACCAAGCAGTTTCGTGACAATACAGAGGAACAAGGTCAAAGGCCTTTTTAAAGTCATGGAACTTGGACATGACCTGCAATGTCCTTTTAACGTACGGCAGAGGGTATTTTATTTCTTATAATACATGGTCCCACACTCTCTCCTCCCATAAATCTCTTACATCCTTTGTGTCTAGCTCTTTCAAATGAAAAAGATAGTATGGTTGTACACTGAAGAATAAAAGTGAAATTTGTAGTGCAAAATTAAATACACCTAAAAGCAGTCAGTAGCTTGTTACAAAAAAGTTCAATTTAATGTATGTGAGATTAAAAACCCTGCAGCTCAGAAAGTGTGAAAGCATGCAGAAATACTATCGTTCCTCTAAGTACCTAGAGCACGCAAATAGCGTGCAATAATGAAACACGTGTAAATGATTATCTCCTTTATGCTAATCGCTGTTAATTTCGTAAAGTGAGTTTTCATAATTTTAAGTGGAACTGTATTGACTCTCCGTGACCTGCCTTTGACATTGGCTGCAGGTTCTAGCATCAGACATTATGACGTCGCAAATCGGCTGCAATAATATATTAAGTTTAAGCAGCTACATCATTGTGTTATTACAGGTGTCATAGATGTCACATCTGAGCTGCAATAAGGGCATTGGAGAGGCTTTTATACAGAGATTGTAGAACCCCATCTATTGTAGAAAAACAACAACTGTGTCTTAAACAAGGACAATGAGAAATTGCTTTTCTGCTCATCTGATCTTTTTTTCTCAAATGAAGAGGTATTAGCAGAAAGTGGATATTTAGGAAAACATGTAGTTTTAGCATGGTTGTAGTTCATTACACAAAAGCACGGCACTGTCTCCACATTGCTACACATTGTGAATTGTTGCTACTTTCTAAATTGATTTGTATTAAACTGCGTATATTACATTTTTACAACAAATTATTAGCTACATACTACTATGTTTAATTTCACACACAAACGACATTATTCTACACAGTGATATTCCTTCATATAAAGCAGCATGAGATAAAATATTTAGCCGTTTTGGTGGAAGGGTAATATTGTGTTGTTACATTATAAACAATACCCCACCACACATTATACATTAAAATAATATTACAAGTCATATTGAGTGCTATGATCTTAAAATAGACCTCAGTTTTAGGCCTCTCTATGTGCAGAAGAATCTGTGAAACATGCACACACATATTTTGATAGAATGCATCAATGTTTTATTCTGAAAATATTTAATTTTAATTTTATGGGCGATATTTAGAGGTTAGCTGGTGGGATATTTTGTTAATATATTGCAAATATCCTATCCGCATATTACAATTGCAATAAGCTTTAATTCTCCGGTATATCCGTCACATTTGCGATAGAGTATCCTGCCTGCCAAACTAAAAATAAGGCTGTATGTTTACTTATAGCCAAAAAATTGATCAGCAGACCACCATGAACTCATATATGACTGTAACGATTATACTTTTACAGGTGCCCATGTTGCAACTGTTTCGATGTATTTTTGGGAAAATATGTGTCACTCACATAGTTTTGAAAATACAGTGCATTGCCTTTACAAAAACAAACATTTACTTTGTCATTTGATAAAGTAACTGCTTTCTTTTTTACAAATTTCTTCGAAAAACCCAAATGTCACCCAGATATTTTGTGGAAAAACATCAGAAAAAGTCCACACACTTTGAATACCTGGCTAATTTTGTGCCGAAAAAACATAAAAGACAGTAAAACAACTTGGTGTCATTCATATTAGCAGTTACCAAGGTTTCACTGCAAAAATACCAGCAAGCATTGACATAGTCAATAGGTCTCGCCTTTGGGACCTTATAGGTGTTTAGCCATGCCGCCCTGAGTACTGGCATACTCTTGGGTCTTGTAGTCCTGGTGCATCACAGGGAGCCCGTGTTAATGGAGAGCCCCAGATTTAAGCATGTGTCCCTAGTGAGGCGCATGTTGATTGCCCTTTCCCTTGCCATCCTAAGCTGTTTGTGGGATGTACATGCCCCAACTGACGTAAAAAATAGCCAGTACAGTGTATTGGTCTCTTTGACCTTACAAGCTGTGAAAGTTGCGAGAGCACCGCTATGATGTCACAAACAATGTAATGCAACGTTTTGTCTGGGTACTACCCAACTGCTGGTACAATACACCATGCGCCTCCTCCGACATCTCCAACAGCAATGGAGGGCATCGTTCTAAGCTTATGACATCACAAACAGGTGTGGTAATTAAGCAGTCTAAGCTTGTGACATCACAAGCACAAGTTGGAATGGAGCATGTTAGGATCGTAACATCACAAACAAGCATTACAATGAAGCGTGCAAAGCTAATGACATCATAAAGAGACGGTGATATGCACCGTTCTAAGCTCATGACATCACAAACAGCCATTGGAGTGACGCAGTCTAACCTCATGACATCACAAACAACCATTACATTTAAGCATTCTAATATGAAGATATCACAAGCCGCCGATGGAATGATTCATTCTAAGCTCATCAAATCACAAACAACCGTTGGAAGGGAGCGCTCTAAGCCTATGACATCACAGCCAGTGGGCAGTACGCTGTAAGTCTGACATCACAAAGCCAGTGTAATGCAGGGTTGTGAGCCATGACCTCACGTGTTTGGAATGTAGCGTTCTAAGCCTATGACATCAGTCATTAGAATGTAGCGTGAGGTATGCCAGGAATGAGGAGTGAGGCGGGAGGGAGAGAGAGTAAGGGAAAGAGTGAGAAAGAGAGAGGAGGAGAGAGAGAGCTAGAGTGGGGGAGAGTGAGAGCGAGAGAGAGAAAGAGAGAGCGGGAGAGACAGAGAGAAAGAGAGAGAGAGAAAGCGAGAGGAGAGAGAGAGAGCGAGAGAGAGAGAGAGACAGAGCGAGAGAGAGAGACAGAGAGAGAGAGTCCATGAGTGCTACGTGCGTGCCCGCGCAGTCTGCTCATTTTCAAGCACTGCACTCGTGCTTGTGGCGCGCCCTCTGCTCGCTCTCGCAAGGTGGATGCCGCCACAAGCACGAGTGTGTGCCTGAAAATGACCAGAGCGACGGCTAAAGGTTCTTCTATGCAGCGCATGTGCGTGCGTAGGCGAGACCTAAAAAAGAGCCTACCTTCAACTCTTATCGAGTCGAAGAAACACTTCATAGCACTGCTAGGAAATAAATAAAGGGAAAGTAAGCCCTATTTCTGTGACACGAGAATTTCAGCTAGGTGAAGCAATGGAAAGGTATCCCCACCTTGCAAAAAAGTATTGGCTAACTTCAGTTATATAAAAGTACACAATGGGACAATTCAAAAAGATGTTTTCTCTGTAAACATATGTTGAGAGACAAACATACCTCAATGTATGCCTTCAGGCATTCACAAAAGGATTCCTGCCAGGCATAAATGGCCATGGCCACGGAGTTGTTCACAGTAGTAAATCCACCACAAGGAAAGTGGGTGGAATATGGAGTATTTAGCTGTACAACCTGAACATTTGTGGGCATTCTTTCCTAGCCGTTCAGACTATGGAAATGGCCAGAGATATATTCCAGCCAACTGCTGGATTAACTTCCCTTTCAGGGTGGGAGGGGAAAGGATCATCCCCAGATTAGGGAGGGGTGTATCGGAAATAAGTGTGCATTTACAGAGCATGTTCCACTCCCGTTTTATATAATTCTAAGTTTTGTACAGTTAAGCACAAAGGAACATTGGCGGCTGGTAGGAGACTGTGGTAGCGGGGTGGGGGAAGGTGGCGGGGGTAAGAAATAAATAAAAAATACAACTTACCTGCCAGTCAAAGTTGCTCACCGCTGCCTCCAGCCGCCGCCTCTCTCAGTAACCAGGAACAGGAAGCACCCAGGCTTCCCGAAAACCACTGACCAATCACAAAGCTGCTGATAGCAGCATCGTGATTGGTCTGAGAGCCGTGGTTCAGTGCTCAGAGAGAGAGTGGAAGCCCGGGCATGTTCTCCACCCAGCCTGTAATACATCCTGGGCGGAGAACATGCAAACTTCACATGACTGTTTGCCAAACAGTTATGCGCACTTTAGAGTGGAGCAACCACTCCTCCTCCCTGTGACGCGGGGAGCTCAGCCCCGCCCCGCCCTAACCTGGCAGCAACTACAATTCAAAAAATAAAATGATAATAACGCTCCGTTATCATATTTTTTTCCTTTGCACTTCTTTGAAGCAGTGAGGCTGCAGGGAAATAGGATCCAGGGAGGCTATGTCACATGATATTTGCATTAGTACACCTGGAAACCTACACAGCTGTGCAGCTTTCCCAGCATACTCTTTAGGATGTATGAATTGTAGAAACTTAAAAATCTATAACCATACCTAAACATACTTTTGCAGCTGAAGATTTTCTACTTTCATTGTGAATCGGCTTCATTATGCTAAAGTACAATACATTAATGTGCTTCTAACAATTTATCCTGCTTTTATATTTGCTGGTGGTTTTGACCCCGAGGTGGTCTGATATTAGCCTACAGTGCTCCTTGTGTGCTTAGGTGATATGGTTTGGGAGATAATTGTTAACATATTTTGTATTACCAATGCTGTTTCATATTAATTGATTATTTGTAAATCCATTGCTCTTGTTCACAAATTGGCACCCTTGCAAACGAAACTGTCTAATATAATTTGCCATTAAATCTATGACATGTAACTGGAATAATACTAAATTGTTTTGTCTTCTACTCGTTGGCTCAGATATGCTCTCAAGGAAAGGGGGAAATGTTTATTTTAACACATTGCCTACATCTTCAAATGCATTTGATTTATTTTCGCGTCAATTTGCTGTTTATGTTCTTTATTTGTCTACAACGAATTCACAGTGGAATACAAGATTTAATTAATATTAATTTCTCTAATTAGGCCACTGTAGGGTGGATAATTGAAGTTTCATTGTTATTTGTATTATTAATGTAGTTATCTTTTATTACCAAAGTGCTATGTTAGACTTTTAACATGCAGTGTAGTTCTTAATTATTTGAGGAGACCAGGACACTTTGCTGCTTCCACAACTGTCCTGGTCTGCAGCTTACTTCCTCTAAGGTTCACGGAAACAGAAAGGTAACCAATACAGTAATCTATTCAGTATATTGGCAGCCCTTTTCTATTCCCAGCACCCCAATGGAAACAAATGAAGGGCTGTGAATGTGGCAAGTCCCTGTCCAGGCTGATAGTACAGCCTATGGGCAAGCAGCTATTGGAGGGGGTTGATGACTCCTTTGGACATAGGTGCTTGATGCAGTTGATAATACCGAGGAAGTTAAGCCCTGCCTTCCTGCTCACACCCTCTCCTCATCCAGGCTCTCAAGAAATACATTTTTGGGGTTGGAACTTTTATTTTTACAAATCATATAGCAATGCTATGGTAACGTTTTGTGTAAGCAATAAACAGAAAATCAAGTATTAGATTAAGTTTGTGTTCTTTGGAAAACAGTCTGCAAAAGCACATTGCAAACTGGAGAAGCAAAGGTAGAGAAGGTCTTGTAAGACTGCAGTGAATGCATGACAATAAATAAAAAGAGGTCAGAGAAGGTCATTGGATACTGCAAACTGACAATGCTGTTGGATGCAAAGTTGACGTGCTCTTTTTGGAGAAATAAGATTTTGTGGACAAAAACCTTTGTTCAGACCCATTGTAATTTAATAGGTTGGGAGTCCTTTTATGACCACTGGTTTTTAATACAATAATGATCTCTCAGCTAATATTTGGTGCATGTAAATGGTAGTTCTAGAAGAAAACACATTTTGACACCATCAATGGATCACTTTTGAAAGAGACTGTCGAAATCCCAAAATCTATCCCTACCCAGCTTTTTAAGATTAGAAGTATCTTGTTTTTTTCTAATAGACCTTTTGAAGGATCCATCAGTGAGGTTGGTGCTCTATGATCTGCTTCATACCACTGAAGGGGGCATATTGGCCTCGTTCGCACTGATAATCCTTTTAGTAATATCAGAAAAAGAGTTGAAAGACTACCACAACTGGATACCTGTTCAGTGGCTCTAAAATTGGGGGCACATTACTACTCTTTACAAAGGGACAGTTGGAGTTTTTAGGGATGGCACTAGTTAAGACTAGGGGTGGGTGATATATTCCGCTCCGCTGGCTAAATTTGCAGAATTTTGGCCACTCCATGTTAAGCTTGAGACATGGAGTTTTGGCCAAATTCCGCCAACCGCCACGTGGCAGAGTTTTTATTCTCACGCAGCTCGAAACGACAGGTTAGCAACTGAGATTTGGCGTCCCCTACACAATTTTTTGGTTGCTAGGAGGGCACCTGCAAGATTTCTCCATCGCGGGTGGTCACGATTGTTCAGGATCATAAAGCTGCTGCTCAAGTAGAACATCTATTCGAGCTGCAGCAAAATCAACTGGAGAAGCTGCACCCTCTGGCATGCCGTATAGTGCCGTTTGCACTGATTTTTCAGAGCGAAAAGAGCTCCCGGCACTAATTCACCACGTGAGCAGTGCGACCTGCCTATTTCCACCGGTTAGCAGAATTCCGCTGAACCTTGCTGTGTTTTGTTTGCAACTCCGCGGAGTGAAACTCTGTGATTTCCAGCCAGGCCTAGTTAAAACCTTTTGATCTTAGCAAAATTTTGTAATTACTATGCTTCCTTATTGGTGTACATCATTGGGCAATAGAACAGCCTACCGTAGTCATGTGACAGCATTGTCTTCTTTCACAAGGAGTACTTTTTGAAAACAACATTTTTGCTTTTCGACAATTTTCTTTCTGGAAGCTTCTCCAACAATACAGTTTTATAAAAAACCATGACAAAATGAAACGAGCATTGACATAGTAAAAAGGCTTTGCTTTGCCAATGGTGTGCTTGGTTAGGCTTTGCTATTTTGGCTTGATTGATCAAGATACAGTTCACATTTGTCATTGAACAATGTTTAATTGTTGGCAATAGAGAGACAGTTCTTGAGAAGTCATAATGTTTAATTGCAATGCTGAAAAAACATGCCGTCCTATTTTTTCCTGTTTTTAATTTTTTTTGCTTCTATTTGAACGCACACCTACGATGGGTGAATTATTATTACTTTTAAGTTTTTTTTGACTTAGCTCAAATGGAAGCTACATATGTGTATTATAATTTGTTAGTAATTGAAGTTACTGAAGCTGCTTAGCAATTAGCCGAGTTTCATATTTGTTTTTGTCTTATGCAGGCATCTGTTTGTCAGCTGTCCTTCATCATTGACCTTCTAAGCTGCTGCCTTTGATTGCTGCTTTACTAGCAGCTCTGGGACTGCTCGTGGGTCTGCTTGAGATCACTTGATGCTTCTCACTGCCTGGGACATATTTTGTTTTTGTGTCACGTATGCGTTTTTGCATCTGAGACAATTATTTTTGATATTTGTCTAACGTGACCTTGCAGTTTGCTAATAAGGGAAAACGAGCTGGTATGAAACACAAAATATGCAAACTTAGTATATTAATTATTAATTCTTGATAATATATTAGTGTTTGGGGTTTCTGAAGAAGCACATCACAAAATGTGCAAAACCTGACTCACTTAAGCAAGCTACACCTTTGTCTTAGCCAAACCACAATACCTGACCTTGGGCCAGCTACCACCTATTCTCTGCCCCATTAAAAATATAATCTTGGGTGAGGATGGTCTGCTAATAAGCACAAGACCATGTTGTCCATAGCCTACAATTCACATGCACAGGCCAGCCCTCAACACATATGTGTTTAAATTCACATTATCTAAGCAATAGTCCTTTTTAGGTCGAGCCTGAGCCACCGCGCATGCGCTGCTCTGGCGATCTGCTGTAGTGGAGTAGAGAATAGAAGCCCCGCTCAATCTCCGCCCATATTTGCCATTGGCTTGAGTCATTGTCCGTCCAAGATGCTGGCTTCTGATTCATAAATAGGCTTCTTAGTCCCTCATTAGTATTGCCTCCTCTTCATTTGTCACCTCTCATGGTGACTGGTCCCTTTTCTTCGGTTGTTACACGGTACGTGTTATTTAGATTGTGAGCACTATTTTCTTTATCCAGTTTCTCTTACTTCAGGCAGGACTTGCTTTGGCGCCGTCTTTACAACCCCGCCCTCCATCCCCTTGTCGTGCATTCTTTACCCCCTGGCCTCACTCCTGTTGTCCGTGCCTTCTCCCTCCCCTCCCCCCGTTGTCCGTGATGCCTACCATTTGCAATAGGCCTCGCATTTATGTGAGTTTGAGCTATTGGCATTGTAAATGACAATGCCTTTTATTTATGTTTTGATTTTTAAAACATAAATAAATCGCATTGTCATTTGCAATGCCATTAGCTTAAACTCGTATAAATGTGAGACCTATTGCATTACAAATGCTTTTTCAATATGTCCGTCAGCTCACAATCCCGGGTACTAGCGACCACTTCTAATTTCCAAGGCACGTAGCGTCAAAGGCATGGTCATAGCAATAGAAGAAAGACTGTAGCGGGATGGCTTACGCACTGTAAACCGGCTAATTGTAACATTAAGAATGGCTGCGGAGGCAAGAGGTGCCCCATTCTTTTCTCGTTCATTGAACTGCAGTGAGCCTAACTAGCGTGCGCCATGGTAGACAAAGTTGAAAACTTTGTCAGCCGCCCTTTTCAGGGGTCTTAGCCGCAGCCATGCACCAAAAAACGCCGTGGGAGATGAGTGAACGAGCGGGGAGAATCACTGAGCACTTGTTACATTGTATGGGCATAGGTTGCAGTAGCACTAAGCAACAGAAAGGTGCCCATTCAATCTTTGAAAAGAGTCTTCCACTGCGCACCAGTACGTGTCATTGCTTTTCAGAAACTTGAACCGTTTGAGCTAGAAACAATTTTTTTCCTTAAAATCTGAAGATCATACAGCAGATGATGGCTTATGCGGCAAGTGCTGCAAATCCATATTAATGTTGGGAAAACACTGCAGCCGCACAATCACATAATTTCAGTGGCACGGATCATAGACCAGTGATTCAAAAACTTCTACGACCCTCAACCCAACGTTTTAGAACAACAAACTTCCGTGACTCAATTACCTTTTAATGGATATGAGGCGGGGCTAATTTTTAGGTTGAGTCTGGGCAGCACATGCGCTTCTCTGCAAGGCATGCTGTATTAGAGTATGGACTTATAGCTCCGCCACATTTTTCATTGGCTTGTGTGGTTGTCCTTTGTAAATGCTGGCTTCTGAATAGTTCATAGGCTTGTTAGTCCCTCCTAAGTACTTCTTTCTCTGTCTTCATTTGTAACCTCCCATGCGGACTGGCCCTTTTACTTCTGATGTTACATGGTATGTCTTATTTAGTCTGTTGGCACTATTTTCTTTAATGAGTTTCTCCTACTGCAGGCACAGCATGCTTTTCCCCCAACATTCAGCGCGCCATGCGCGCTTTGACTTGCCAAGCAGCCCGGGGCAATGGTGGCTGCTTCTTTGCAAGAAAATAAGTCTAAGATGTTGGAGCGATGAATGCAGGCAATACCCCCTCCTGTTTTACCCCGTCTATCATTTCTGATAATGGAGTAGTCAGGTGGGATTAAGATGTCAAGAATTGGGGAGAAAGCATCATTGAGCCATGTTTCAGTGATAATTAGAATGTCCAGCTTATGCACAATGATGATATCTGAAATATCAGCTGCATGTTTCACAGCTGATCTACAGTTGAGTAGCATCGAGTTGATGTGCAGGTTGAAAGGGACCACTTCTTGACAAGAGGTAGTTATGTGAAGTAGGTTCTCTATGTTCACCTTTCTGAGCTTAAGGCTTGGTTCCCTGTTAGGGTCCGCAATGATTGAGGGGATGTTGAGAGGTTAGTTGGGGTGGGAGGCCATCCTTGAGTTAGTGTAGGACATTCTGTGTACGGCCAAGTTCAAGTGTATGGCCAAATTAAAGGTTGAAGTGTAATGTCATGACTAACTTTCCTTACTGCCTTTCACATGTTGATGTCGATAAAGTGTGATGCTGTGAATAATTTTGATATATCCAAGGAGGATACTTTTACTCTCGTAATGGTCTGTGGTGAAGTACCTGGATTGATGTGAATAAAAAAGGCTATGCCCTGTGATCATGCTGGCGCAACTGTTATTACAGAAGGAGACACACAACCTCCTGCAGACCATTCAGTAATACCAAAAAGCCCTCGGGGTGAAAACAACCGTTATATCCTCAGTGCAGATGGTATTGATGCAGCGTTTTGGGTATATCCTCTTACCGGTTGTCCTTCGATGGACTTTTCTAATCCGGCGAACAGGCACGAAGAGTTAACATTACATCAATCAATATCAATTAACAGTGTAACCCATTTGGTTACACAGTAAGGACACAATAAGGACTAGCAATCAGTGACTATATTTAAGAAGGTTTATTACAAGTTAACAATCAAGTTAAGGAAGACTATTATTAGCATCATTCCTATAAATGTACAGAACAACAACTGGGAAGCTCAGCCTCCAGAAGAAATTGGGTTGGACTAGTATTAGGCAAACAAGCAATTCAGTCACAGCAATACAAAAGATTAACAAAAGTATCTGATGCTCAGAGAAGAGTCTCAGATTTTTTCGTCTATACATGGGTAAGTCTAAGTTACCTAAATCAGGGGGTCATTACGATGTTGGTCGGACGAGCGTCCAACCGCCAACCCCACGGGCAGGGAACCGCTGGACAATATGTCGTCAGTCCCACCGCCAAATTACAATGTGCCCTGGCAAAGGGCTGCAGCACAAGCCACGGTGTCATTTAGCACTTTCAGCACATTCATGCACTGTGTGCCAGACACATTACAGTGGCCCACGGGGGACACGGGCCCTGCTTGGGGCCCCAGAACTCCTTTTTGGGCTATCTCTTCATGGCAGTGGGACTTCCATGAACAGGCAGTCGGATAGGGACATTGTTATCTTGACAGCGGAGACTGAGCAGGCACTGTCTCCATTCTGTATCACGATTCGGACCACTGCACCGTCAGGATCAGTAGATCCTGTCGGAGGTGGTGGTCCGTCCGTCGACAGTCAAGGGTCCGACCAACTGCATTGTTAATGCGGGGTCAGCTTGAATGGCTGTCTGTCAATGGGACTGCCACTGACGGCCTGTTGGTGGCAGTCCTACCGGCACCGTCCAAGTCCAAGCTAAGAGGATGGTTTTTTTGGAACCCAAAGAATCTAAAAAAAAATCAGAGAAATTCCACAGCTGACAAATAGAACAAGCAAGACAATTAATTCGGAAGGTGTCAGCATTGGAGAAACTCGGTCAAGAGTGTTCTTTTTCAGGGATCCTATAGTCCTTCTCCTTTTTCACATTGCAGACTACAACATTCACAAAGTATTCCGCTCTCTCTCTCTCTATCGCTAGTACAGTAATGTATCTATTCTTCAACTAACAATGCGTGTGAATACCTGCAAGAAATGTGAAGGTAGCAGAAAATGGGAAACAGTATTTTATGCAGCATAGATATATAGGCCTAGTCAGGACAACTTAAAGTATTAACTCAATGGTGCACATTTAATATGGATGTGCACATTTAATACAAATTAATGCAAATTGTCAGTACATTAGAACCATATTACATGTGGCGTACAGTAAATTCTTAAATGTATATTTTTGCAATATATGAAACATTAGTGCACACATCACATAAATCTAATTCATTTCTGATATAAATGAATTTTCATAACATGACTCTACTCAAATATCTAAACAGTCAATTTTATTTAATGTATTAAGGCACATATTATGTAAATCAAACACATTTTATAATGAGTACAGGTTTGCTAAGTAAGGCTGGTTTATTACTATACAGTTAAAGCACACAGTATGAATAAGTTTGGTAATCCTACAGTGCATGCACTTTGGTAATAATACCAAGATGAACACTTATTTTTAATGTTGCTAGACCACACAAGAAGCATGTGCTAAATGCACGTTTATGTTATGTATTGGTGACATGTAAAGTTTTAGCCAAAATTGCGCCGCACCAGTATTTACCTTAACTTTACCTTCAAGTGCGGCAAACACGTAATTAGGAATAACCTGAGATGAAGTCAAGAAACTAGACTCACAATGTGAGCTGAAATATATTCTAAAAACACAGTGTTGTACAGTAATTGTGGAGGTGCAGTCTGCCCTTCCAGTTACCATTATGATTAAATGATGGGGCTGTGCAGTAGGATTACTTGTCCATACAGTTTGGATATAGGCCTCAACGCTTTCTTGGCCAGACCACATGCTGTCAGCACCACTGACTCCTATGCCACATGTGTATCAATAAAACTCTGAATAAAAATCTAAATTCATATGTTACAATTGGTGGCAGAAAAAATATAGAAATGAATGTGTATATGTAGTTCTTTTGAAACACACAAATCAGGAGACAGTTCTTGATTATCCAATATGATGTTGAAAAGTGGGAATTGAGTAAGGCTGAAATAAATGAACCGCATGGCATCCCAAGGTCCAGGCAGAAATTGTATTAGCTCATGCAGATGTCCCTGCTGAGACAATTGCACACTGCCAGAGCTCACAGGGATTTCTGAACAACAATAAAGAAGATTAGAAGGAACAGCTGTGTTGATTAGTCTGTCTCAGCCAAGAAAGGTTTTTCTGTACTTTTGTTCAGCTTCTTTTCTCAGTATCTCTGTTCCCAGTCTATGTTACTGCAGTTGTCTATGTACTTTCTTGCCCATTAGCTTCAATTGTGGGCGAAGAATGTGTCTGAGGTAGGCAGTTATGCATTCGTTTTTTCAGAAAGTGAAATTGAGGAGTTTAAAAGAGACGTGCCACTTCCCTTACTTATTTAAAAGTCCATCATGATAGATATTCCCTAAATTGACTATTAAAGAAATCTGTTGTAACATGTTAACACTTTCTATCTATGGAGCAAATATACATAGCCCACTTGCGGAGAGTTCTATACATACTGAGAGGAAGCACAGAAGGTAGATGCTACTGCTGCATGTGTGGAGTAAATATACGGGAACCTGCCTAAATCTTCTATTTGAAATATTCTGTATAAACAACTCCCCTCTCAGTGAATGCTCGCTATCATCAGAAATGTCGAAATCTCTTGCTTTACAGCTGAAAAAAACCTATTCAGGACCGTACTATCCTTGGGAGGTTAGGATCTGATGCTAGGACATTGGCATTAAAAACTGTTAACACAAACAGGGCCTCATTTATGAGGACGATACATAGTGCAGTGCAACAAGTCACTTTGCTGCGCTGCACTACATGACAGGGAAAGGCCAGAAATGCACTCTATTTAAGGAAATACAGCAAAATACTGGCCTTTCTCTTGCGATGGCGCCCTCTTGACAGCCTAAAGCCAACGCAGGCACTCTTGAAACATGGTGCAAGGGTGCCTGTGATTCATGCAGGAATTTTTGTGTGCGTGGAGGGGCACCTTCCTGAACAAAACCAATCCTGGGAGGCATTTTCCTCTTTCTAAGTGTGCGAAGAATGCAGATATTTCTCCTTGTTACGCCTCCCCTGCAAAGGTGCAAGTTTTTTGTTCATTCCCAGGTTTACAAGTTCTTGTAAATCTGGGGATGTGTCAAAATCCATTGTAGATGCGTGGGAACACCCACATCACACCCATGGAGCGTCTACGGAGGGCAGAGTAACGCAATGCAGCGATTTGCGCTGCGTTAGTCCAGATTTTGAAGCCATTCAGATCCACGCAAAGTGGCTTTGCGTGTCTTCAGAAATCTGACGTAGAGGTTTGCGTTGCACATGTACCACACTGTGTGGTGTGAATGTGATGCACCCTCTCATGCATTGGGAAGCCCTAGGTATTCATGGTGCTCAAACTACTTGAGAACAGAAAAGTAAAGTAATCTCGGCGAGGTGTTGTAGGAGTGCTTTTCAAAAAGGAAGCAGCTCTCCCTTAAAGAAAATGAACTATCCAAGTTTCTTACCTTATGTTTTGTATAATTTATACAGCAATTTAAGCTTGCCAGCTTTTAGTTTTTAGCTCTACTGTATACTCCTTTGTGTCTAGACCAGGATGGTATTGCACCAATCCAACGCTCCAATGCTGTGCCTAAAATATTTTTCATTTATTAGCTCCATGCCGATAACATTATAGATATTCTCGAGCTCAAAATAAATTTTTTGTTAAATGGCGAAAGACTTTATCATGTCTCTAGCTCTGTGTAGATAGCAATTCGAACACTTGTTTTCTTAGACGTTATTCTATAAAAACATATATTTGTGGTGGACAGAGGAGTCTGTGATAAAACTCAAAGACTCATTGTTGAAGACGAGGGGATGTGAAATCCCACTAAAGATAATTTGAGAAAGCGTGGACATTACAAGTACAGAGGCATTAACAGAGAAGAACTGATATTCTATTGTGTAAACATTCATTGTGATTTACAGAGATGCCACTCAATAACGCAGCTCAGTTATAGATCTGCTGTATGGTTTAGTACCTTACAGTTTAGATTTTATTGGTTTGCTGGTGTTTGGAGATGCCCTTTGGTGTCTCTATATCTTTCAGCTTCAAGAACATTTCATAAGTCAGGGCTTTAAAAAAAAATTTCAACTCAGACATGTTACATACTTTGATACAGTAAGGTAAGTCCCGGACAAAAAAAATTTAAATTTAGAAGCAACCTACTCTGAACATTATGATTCTGCACTTTTCTATGCTTGGCCCCAGAGCAGCTTTTGGATCAAATCATACTTTTGTATTTTCTAAATCAGCAACTATTCTAACTACTGTGACTGGTTTGCATTTAGTACTTTGAGAAAACATGCATTTGTTATTAAATTTTCTTGTGCAAATTGTTGATGCACGAATTCTGTAAACATTAGTACTCAAGGGAGCCAAAAAGAACCTGCCAGAATGTTCAAACCAGCCTTACACCACTGAAGACCACGCCTGCATTTCATCTGTGGTTGAATCAGGGCAGCCATTTTGCTCTGAAAAGCCCACTGATAAAATTCCAGAACGTCTGAATGATTACTCTGGCATTGAATCTAGGTGGGTTCTAGTTTTCAGTACATTATGAGAGCTTCAAAACCCATGTAACATATTTCTGCTCTATTAGAACATATATGAAGCTGGTAGGCAGTGTGTTAAGAATATTTAATAAATCAATTAATAAGTAAGTGCAATTTCTGTTGTATGTAATCTTTGGTGTACTATGTTTTGTTTTGAGTCATGGTTGATGCATTTGAAGTCATTTTCATTTGAAATTTAATCCCCGAGGTAACATTTTTGGTCAGGGCATTTGGCAATATCTTACTAGAAGTCCTCTATTTCTCATCTTAAAACGTTTCTATGCATAAATATGTTTGTGTTTAAAAGGCATTTGCGTTCCTGTTGACTACTTATTCTGAATTATTTACATAGCATCGTCATGTCATGTACCTTTTGAAATAGTTGAGAAAGGAACTCTGGGTCTCCGGACCTCTGCCGTCACCTCACCGACTTACGATGGAGCACTTTGAATTTATGTGCTGCACCTAGCTGTTTCCCTTCAGGTTTGACTCAGTAGCGGAGGCAGACTGAACCTCCACACCATAGACTACAGGATAAGATGTAATAATATGGTATTGGTTGTTTAGGTTTTTCTGCACAGCCTAGAACTTCATTTGTTTTTTTCACAATAATGAATTAAATTCACTGCCCATTTCAAGATTGTCCAATATTGAGCAGAGATCATTCTGTAAGTTATAGTAAATCTGCGATTTAGGAGCCGTTGCATTCTTACATATTACATACCTTTTCTCTGGGTGCATGCATTTATATTTGCTAGGATTCCTAACCATTGCCCCAGCCCACCTGTAAGATGATTGTTACTTTCTTGAATTTGTTGTTGTGAAATTTACTAAGGGTAAACTTGAATGAGTCATTTCTAGATGTGTTGAGAACATAGGGGAAAGGCTTTCTTCATTAGAAAATATGTTTTTCCCATGGAGAATAAAAAAAGAAAGGTGTGCTTCCGCACAGTGGTCTTGAATACTAATTTCTAAACAATGTACATTTCTGCATAGAGGGGAAGGAGGCCCATGGGGAATTGTCATATAAGGTGACCACATCTGTTTGAAATAACTATCTTTAGCTTGGTATTCTGCCAGATTTTTGCCTTAAGTTCTTTGTTAGCTTTAGAACAATGCACACTTTGCTCCTGGTAATCAGTAGTAAAGTGCTGTGCTCTCTGTAATTGGTATACACCTGACTGACACATTTAAATTACTTATATGATACTAGTATATGGTGCAACGTGTACCCAGACCCTGTAAATTAATTGCTATTAGTAAGTGCAGCACTCATTGTGTCACCCACTACAGTCACTTTGTAAAGCGTGTCCCCAGACCGGACACTGCAGCCTGACTGGCCGGTTTTTAAACTGCCAAATCACCCTGTCAAAATCCCCAATTTTAACAGGTCTAAATCTTCCTTTTAAATATGTATAAGTCATCTCTAAGGTAGGCCTTATTGCCGAATATGGCAAGGTGCATGGCATTCAAAAGTAGGCCAAGGAAAATTAATGTTACACATGTCCTTACAGTGAAAAGGCCCAAAATCCCTTTTTACTGTGGCAAAATCATATACCCCATAGGAGAGCACTGGATTACTTTACAAGACCTCATAATGACAATTTCGGGATGGAAGCAGGTAAATTACTTATTTTAATATTTATACAAAGTCCAATTTATTGGTGAAATTGAATTTTGACAAACTATGCTGGAACAGGTACGTTTAGAAACATTATCTCTCACTGCCTAAACCTCTAGAGGCCTTTCTGAAATGATTCAACTGTCACCTGACTGCTGATATCTCCCCTGTTGTGAGATGTGGACTGCTCCCAGACAGTGGACAACGGGCTTGGGTGTGGGGAGATGTTGTATATTCCTTGACAGGATGGTCTTGGGGCTACGCCCAAGGGCTAGTTACACATCAAAAAGGTCTACACTGCCACAAGAAGATGGACCTGACTCGAGGTCTGCCCTCTTCCTTTGTCCCTCTCATCAGTGTGGCTACAACCCCAACAATAAAATTAAAATTCCTGAGATTCCGCTTTATAAACATCCAACTGCAGGAGTTCAAAGGCCCTTGGAATTCTAAATAAAGCTCTCTTAACTTTAGACTCTGCAACTATCCTAATGAATCTCTGAATCATATGGTCTGTCTCTGCCCCAGGCTGAGTGATGTCCGTAGTAAATATTTGTTACCTTCCTTCAGGCAGCTATCCTTGTGAACTTTAAAAGAGGCTAGCGGGGCTTGCTTCCAGTTACAATCGAACTCCTTTATCGTGAAACTGATACCATTTTTGAACATTACATAAGATAGACTAAACACAAAAGACAGCATAACTCACCGATTAATTCTTTCAAATCACCTACCCAACAACAGTACCGTAATGTCAATAAGATCAGTCAAGATGGAACATATTGAATGCATGTGTTTTCAGGTGCTTTCTAAGTAAAACGATGCTGAAACTAACAACAGGCAGGGTGGAATGAAAGAGAGAACCAGCCCTGGCAATGTAATATACCAACTCAAATTCCTCCAAGCAAGTGAGTTACTCAAGATAGCACTATTCCCACATGAAATTGGGATTGCCTTGTGCTTTTTCTGACTTGCCTGAAAATAAAGCATATTGCCTTGTTATTTAAGTGAGAACCATAAACCTATATCACATTTAAACTGTAAGCTTTTCTTAATTAAAGATTGAGAAAACATATATCACAGCATTAGTGTTGGTGTACACATCTCAAACATTACTAACTTACAGTGTATACAATTTCCACTCCCCTGCATTGAGGCCTTCTATGCATTATCATCTGGTATTACTAATTAAATGTGCACAATATTTATATATTGTCTACTCCGCACTGCAAGCCCCATACATTATAGGCTACAGGGGGCCACTGGCTTGCCATATTCCCCTATTTTCATTCCCGTTCCTCTCAAATGATCTTACATAAATACACTATTCATCCCTAGATGCAAGCAAATTTGTCTCAAAGTTAAGAGGAAATTGGAAAATCTTACAACAAATATAGGTAACAATTATGGAGTATTTACTTTCCCTAAAATCAGATTTCTTTTTTGGTTGCCAATGATTGTTCCACAATTTAAAAAGAAAAAAAAAACGTACAGTACTAATCTAACACTATCTTTAGATTGTCATCACCAAAACACATTCATTGGCTGTGAAAAAGCTCTGCAGAGGCAAGCTAAATTAGCACGTTTGTTGATAGGGGAGTCTTTAAAGGTATGAATCAGTTTACATTCTCCAGGAGAGGCGGACAAGATGGAGGATAGGAGGAGTCTTTAAGAGGTAGATAAAGATACAACAATCTTTCGGCTTAGTCTTTTTTACCTGAACTATATTAACTGAACAGAAGGTATTTTCTCATTCCGAACTGTGCTCAAAAAAGACATCACAAAAATCTGTGACTTTCGAAACACCGTGACACTTGCAGATAAAGAATCTAAGGAGTAAGAAAATACAAATAAAGTGATGTAAATTTGCTTTGGGATGTGTTAGATTTTTGCACTTTGTAATTTACCTTTGTTGTTTATGTTCTAAGGTAGTACATACCCATGGCTTTTTTTGCTTAAATAAAATGCTTTCAGAGCAATAACAAATAGGACCCAATAGATATATCTGATGACAATTCATCTCAGGGGTATATAAACAGTAGATAATGCTGCCCACGTTTGGACAACAAAAAATAAAAAAACTAATGATATTCATTTTGATAGTTGCATGTTTTCCACCATAATCCATTTGCTGCTACGGGACAGATAAACTATCAGTGAACCATAGAGGGATGAAAACAAACATTTCATCTGAACTGATGTCATCATCATGAGATATTAAATTACATAAAATTCATACTAACAGAACTATTGCCTCAATGCTCTTTGAACTTCAAATGACTCCAAATGCATGGTAAAGGCCATTGAGGTAGAGGAAAGGAAACGCCTTCATGGATATAGCAGGCAAATATGTAGAATGGTTCCTAAATGAACATAGTGTCCATGAAAAGCGTTTGAAACCTGTGTAATATAAGAGATAAAGTACCCCCTGCCGTACACGATAAAGACATTGTTTTAAACAGCTGATTCAGTTATGGTCCTTGACCTGGTCTCCCTTTCCTCTTGGCTGCTGGCTCTGGCAGCAGTCACTGTGACATCAGAACTCGACTGTAATAACTTATAATAGTCAAGTTCTGGCATCTTTTCTTTATAATCGGCAACTAAATGCGTCACAAGTTGCTGATTCTGTACAATATAGGAATATTGCAAGTCACCGAGGAGTTCCATAACCATATGGAGGAACGATGCCGATGGTCGAGTTTCTTTATAAGGTTAGGGAACTCTGAGGTGACTTGCAATAGCCTTCTCATGTACGCCAGGGGCTTGATCTCATAAAGATGGTTGCATCATCACCTTTCCTACAAACCATTTAAAACCTTGGTGTGTAGCTCTTTCTTATGAAAGAGTAAGCATGTTTGCAAACATGAAGAAAAATATAAAACCTGTTGTGCAAACTTAACCACATGAAAAAACCTGTTGGATATGTGTGGCAAACAGATATTAGAAACAGTACAATACAGGTCAGTTAAAATAAAAAGCTGCAGTAGCTCAGAAGGTGTAGAAACAGACAGAAAGATTCTACCTTTTCTTTATCTAAGGAGTGCAAAAATCCATTGCAAGCTATTAAAGTAGAGCAGAAAAAGGAAAATCTAAGTTCATTTTCGTTGCTTTAAACAGCTGCTTCAATTATGCTCTATGACCTGACCTGCACTTCGCTGCTGGCTCTGGAAGCAGGCATTGTGACGTCAGGCCTCTACTGTAATGACTTATAAATAGTCGAGTTCCAACATTTTTTCTTCATAATCAGCGAATGAGTGTGTTACAAGTTGCCGATTATAAAGAAATCAGAGACTCCCATTTATGCAGGGATTATAAAATCCCATGCATAATAAAGAAATTAAATATTGGCATTTATACATGGATTACAGAATCCCATGTATTATAGCCTTATAGGCCGCCGTAGCAGGCTATACCGGCTGTTAAAGGCCCACTGCAGCGTTAAAGGCCCGAGCCGAAGGCGAGGGACTTTAACAAAGCCGAGGGACTTTAAAAGCCGGTATCGCCCTGCTACGAAGGGCTATAAGGCTATTAGAACATTCTGCCACTAGAGGGCAGAAAGTTCTAACAAAACAAGGCCTTCAGGGAGCGCGAGGGGATTGAAATCCCCTCAGGCTCCCTGAAGTCTTCGTTCACAGGCAGAGCTGTGAACAAAGAAACATTGGAATGTTGGTGCCCCTGGCTTATACCAGCCATTATAAGCCCGGAGCACTCCATTGTTTTCAAATAGGCTCCCAACATTCCAATGTTCTAATATAACTTTCTTAACAAGGATCCATGTCAGGGGATATGTGTCAGAAACAAACTCTGTGCTGGGTGCACAGGGATTGCCTCTGCACCCGTGGGCGACGTATTACAATATTGCCACCAGGACAGAGAAGTAAGCCAACACTGTATGTAGGTACATTCAAGAAACTCTACGCCCCGTGAAGCCTGGCAGAACAGTGGTATCTAGGATGAGGTATTCAAACTCCAACAAAATCCACAATGAAAGGTTGCCACAGTCCTTTTTGTATTGTTCAGCCTGCCCTTTTCTGCATGCACAGAGCTCTCATACTTATGTGCAGGACAATATCGTTGCCAGGGATTTAAGTCACCTGCTTCCTTTGAAATCATTGTGCCACACATGCAGTGTGATGAGCACTTGGTGTGTTAGTACAGAGAAACACACCTTTTCAACGCAAGGGTGCTTAAGTGGCCAGGCTATATGGTGCACAGCTGTCAGTGTCTCACTCTGACTTTGCTTAAGGTCCTTTGCCTGTTTTTGTGTCTCTCAGTTACTTTTCAACAGTTTGAGTTGCATATGTGAAAGTAACATTCTCACCCTACACCAAAACGGCTACCAAAGTGCAACATGAAAAGGGTTTAGCCTGCAAACCCAGTATGTATCCAAAAGAAGGCGACAGCCACGGTCCAGGAAGCCAATGGTCGGAGGTGGAATTGCCTTAGCTCTCTGGGTTCACCTTAGCAGTCACACAGAGCACCCACTGAGAGCAACACAACCAAGCAGGATGTAGCGTCACAATGGATGAGCACCAGCTTTTCTTCCTGTTTTTCAGCATAGTTTAAGAATATCTTTGTCTCTGGGAACGGATTTCTTACTTTTGAGGGGTACAGGTTTTTTTTAATTTTTTTTTATTGGCATTTGCGTAACAACCATACATTTTCATATAGGTGTATCACAATAGTTACAATATTCTCGTTTCCATCCGACGAGGATACAATTCCACTTATCATAGATTATTATCTACTTCTCTTCCTATCTTTCAATTTATCACACCAATTAGATACATCATTGTCATGTTTTCAACTATAAACAACAATAACTGTAAACATATCCCCCCTCCACCCTCCCCCTGCCCGGTCATGAGCTACTATGTTTTCCCGGGAGCTGGGAAGCCACCTCCTTATCTAATATCTCATCTGTCGGAGTTGTTATCTAGCGAGGGAAGGACCCCAGGCGCCGCCATTGTGTCATTTCTACCCTAGGTGTACTGTGATGGGTCTACCTCCCCCACCGGGGGTTCTCTTTCTTTTGTAATATCTGTTCTCATTTGGTACCAGGCCCTTGCGTCCTCTTCCAGTTTATAGTCTTTACTGACTTTATTCATTTGGACTAATTCTGCGGTAGCCCATTTGAGGGGTACAGTTTTTATAGGTTTCTTGGCAGATGATAAAAACTATAATTTCTTACAAGGGTACGCCTTCTTGGAGGTACAATCCATTCACTAATAGAATCTATTTTACCGGCTCATGTTGAAGGGGGGTTATAGAGCTGTTTTTCCACATACAAAGATTGATCCAAGTCCTTCAATCACTTCATATTTGACACTTAACAGACATTTTTAGCTGCAGAGCTTCAACCTCAACTTTTATATTCTAAAATGCCACAAATTACTTTGAGATTTGAGTTGATTCGGCATAGTCACACTGCCGAAGGGGTACAACTTACTCAATAAGGAACAATTAGTAGCAAGCATTGGCAAAGCCAATAGGTCGGACGTAATGGGCTAAGAATTCAAACATAGGCATGCACAAATACTGTTTTCTTATCGCAGTTCATAAAAGCCAAACCTATTGACTTTGACAATGCTTGTGTGCATTATGATAATTTGAGCAGATGCATAAACTCCATGGACATTTAGATGTTTACCAATTTCTAGGGTACACAACATTATCCATTAGCCATTATCTAAAAAAGGAAAATGTGGAAACAAAAAACATAATATCTCTAACGTTTCCACAGCAGTAAATATTTACCTGCTTATACTTTTTGAAAAGAGCATTTGAACAGTTAATACACTTTCTGTAGCATTCTTGATATATAATAACTCGAGCAAGGTGTATTTTACTCTCCTAGTCTATTACTCTACAAATATATATTTTAGCCGTGTACTGATATCTGGATGAGTAAATAGTAGCCAAAGGGACGGTCAACTCTTTAGGAAACTTGTAAAAAACACTTTTACAAAAGCCCCATTTCATTTATGGAAATTGGAATGCTTCAAAAGGAAAAAAAATACTTTATTTAAAGTTAATCGTAGGCATGGCGGTTTGCTGACGCTAGGAGGCCACCATATTTCTTCCATTGGAGTGGGTTGCAATTTGCGACCAACTCAATAAATAAGGTTGAGGAGGGTTGGATTTGCAACTCACTTCATATACTTTTTTCTTGCAAAATGACATTCATACATAGGTTGGTTCCCAAAATAGCTCCATGGTCACAAATTGTGACCTCGACGTACAACACCGACTAATGTATGTTGGAAAGTTCTGACATTAGCATCATGGCAGCCAATTTCCAACAAGTTTTGAACGATGTATTCTAAAAGTTGCAAGGAACACAAGAGTTATTTTGAGAAATGGAGGTAAGCATGCAAGGGACATACTGTGTCCAGTGTCCAAATTAATGGACGTTTTTACATTTTCTGCACCATTATTGGTAAGGTTAACACAGGGGGGGCAATTTGTAAGATCAGTAAAATCATCTTAAAGTAGTGGAAGTAAATACAAAATGGCTGTGACCACAAGTATAGGACATAAAATTATAGGGCACAGGAGTAAAAATAGATTTGCAGAAAAGGTCAGGCAAGAAGATAGCAATTGATCATGAATGCCAGAAGGCCAAGTGCAGCACTGATTCATCTGAAAGCACTAGATAAGATGGAAACATGAAGCCATGATTAATTCAAGGGGGATGGTGAGGCTAAATGTCGAGAGCACAGGCATTGCGTGGTTGAAGACAGGTTGACAGGAGCTGTCCAAGTGCTGAAAAGGGGGAAGAGATTAGTGCTGGGGCTGGGGAAGTTTGAACAATACAGTGTGCAGATAAGAGAACGTTCTGTAGAAGCCGACAGAGAGACAATAAGAAAGAGGTCAGGATATTCACACCCCACAGAGAGGCTGCCAGGGGCTTGTTCTGAACAGGGAGAGTGAATGGAAATAAAGAAGAGGAAAGTGCAGACCGTCTATTTAAGATGAAACAGTCCTGAAGATAACGTGCAAAAAGAAGCAGAAAGGGAAACACGAACCGGTATGAGTGTATTACCGACGGGTGAATATCCAGTTTTGTTTTCATGAACATGATGACCCGAAAGTGGCCATTACCTGTATGCAGTGTGGACAATTTGAGTGTAACTGTAACTTCTGGGCCTATAAGAGTGTGCCAAGAGTCAAGTCGAATGTTGAACCAGGCTGGCGCCAAGGCGTGGAGTCCCATTTCCTCATTCTAAGCTGCGCTCCCTGGTTCTTGCCTGAAGGATACAGGTAATGGCATCCATGCCAGAAGCCCTGCACGCGGGATACTTGGGGCCTGACTGGATGGTTGATTCCCTTCCTCAACTGCTCGCTCTACCAGCTCCACATTTTCTGAAAGCCTGGCTAGTAGTACCTCCTTACCAGAAAGTGAGTAAGGGCACTGGTGTGGGGAAAAGACACGTGTACACACACACACACACGTGTACACACACACACGTGCACACACACGTGCACACACACACACACGTGCACACCCACACACACATACACGTGTTACCATCCTTGTGGGGGCCCTATGTGGATACCTGCCTTGTGGGGACTAACCTTTCACAATGTTTTTAAAATATACTAATAAGAGAAGAATGTTAAGAAAAAATTCATGATACAGGATCCTGCTTCAAATTTGCAAATATATTGTTATTTAATCGTGCGCACAGAACCATCCTTGTGGGGACTTGAACACGTGCTACCATCCTTGTAAGGACCTAGCCTATAAGACTATTTATAATTGAATTAATTCAAAGGCACATGGCTGAAATTTTTATTTTATCAACGACATACACAAACAACATTATAATATATTAATATATAAATTGTTGCATATATACTAGGGGTATACACAAAAGACAGATTATGTTAATGTGTCTCAAAGTAAATCATGTTCACCTAAAGGCACTTAAAATCATATTTAACCTATTTATTATTGCTTAAAAACTCAATAGAAAAGTGACCTAACACATAAAGAACCAAGGTATATGGTCAAGTGGAACCCTGAGCTTGATTAGCTACTTACATTTTTACCAAAAAAGCTATTGGACAAAACCTCCCCAGAAATGCATATAATGTTAATGTATGCATGGGGTAGTGTCAGATGATGCTTACAGAGGTGGTATGTCGTCACTGCATTGAGATAGTGTGTGATAGTGTCAATAGAGGTGGCTGTGATCAGAGTAACACTAGGGGCTGTATAGAGATGGTGTCTTCAGCCATGATCAAAGTTCCCACAGAAGTAGAATGAGAAGATAATTCTATTCATGTCACCATAAAGAAGAGGAAAGTGCAGACCGTCTATTTAAGATGAAACAGTCGTGAAGATAACGTGCAAAAACAAGCAGAAAGGGAAACACGAACCGGTATGAGTGTATTACCGACAGGTGAATATCCAGTTTTGTTTTCATGAACATGCTGACACGAAAGTGGCCATTACCTGTATGCAGTGTGGACAATTTGAGTGTAACTGTAACTTCTGGGCCTATAAGAGTGTGCCAAGAGTCAAGTCGAATGTTGAACCAGGCTGGCGCCAAGGCGTGGAGTCCCATTTCCTCATTCTAAGCTGCGCTCCCTAGTTCTTGCCTGAAGGATACAGGTAATGGCATCCATGCCAGAAGCCCTGCACGCGGGATACTAGTGGCCTGACTGGATGGTTGATTCCCGTCCTCAACTGCTCGCTCTACCAGCTCCACATTTTCTGAAAGCCTGGCTAGTAGTACCTCCTTACCAGAAAGTGAGTAAGGGCACTGGTGTGAGGAAAAGACATGTGTACACACACACACGTACACACACACACACACACACACACACACACACACACACGTGTACACACACACACGTGTACACACACACCCACACACACACCCCCTGCATAAATTAATGGGGATTATCAAACTCACCAAAGGAGTGGCATTGTTTTGTTCTGCATCTAAATAAAAAAGGCAAGAATTGTGACAAATGCCCCCGCTGTTGGGCTTATCGAAACTTTAATAAAATCTCATAACGTTTTTTCTCTACCATCCTACGAAATAGAACTCTGATACCTCAACGGCAGTAACATGTTCGGTGTGTATGAATGCAAGCTCGAGGTTGTGCTAGACACTTTATTTTGATGGCCTCAGGCAAGGGTGGGTCTTTGATGACATTTTAGGTGACGAGGAGGAGCGTTATCGGAGTTCTTTTACAGTATTTAGCTCAGCTTTAACATGCAAAACCTGTCTCAAAGGTGAGAGATTTGTCACTCATTTGAAAGGTGCTTTTTGGGGAGTTGCGTTCGGTGTCTGCTGCTATTCATTTCTGTTGCAAAGTGATCTCTTTTGAGTGGTCACCCCCAGTTTTACATTTTTGGGGGGATTTACCTGATGGATATTTTGAATGCGGACACTGCTATTGTATGTGCTTTAATCCCTAAACAAAAACAAATTTGGCTTAAAACCCATATGGCATATTCAATTTTACTGTAATGTATGTAATGTACTACATCTGTGGTATGTAAAAGTAAATGTTATTTGTGCACTCAAGCGCTGTATTCTTGCCATCCACTATGTGACCCTGAACACATGACACATGCCTCCAACTAAGGCCTGGTGCCCTACAGCCTGCAAGTCCTCATGTTTGCAGATAGACTTGTAAAAATAAACTCTTTTACACGCCCAAAGATCCGCTTCTAAGCACTAATTAAGTCAACACTAAAATGACCCTATTGTCCATAAGATAAGGTGCATAGTGCCTAGGAATGGCACTTGTCTAAATTATTGTTGGCATGTACGTACAGTGAATAAATCACTAAAAGCTATTTTCATTGCATTGGGTTTAGCTGCTCCCACAGTAAAAACAATTTCTGCATTATCCCTTAGGCAAAAGCTGCAAAAAAAGTTCAAAAACTTGTTCTAACTGGTTTAAAAATCCAATTAATTGGTAAAGTTGGATTTTTTTCTAACTAGTTAAGATATATAACTTTCAGAAAAGTTAACTTTACTTCCCTGCGCCACTATGGGCTAATTAGCCCTAGTCTGCCACTGTTGCCCAGCCCTTCCCTGTCTGTTATGAGATGTAACATTTCTTCCAGGAGCTACGCAGTATCCCACTTTGATTGAAAGGTCGACCTGAAATGGCAGGGATTGCCCATCTGAGCTCAACAGAATAGTCAGGGTGGGGGCTGCTGTCGCTCCTGTTGACACAAGTATCGAATCCGCAATGTCAGGCCTGTCTGAGGTAAATAAACAACTTTTGCAGCCTTAAAGAGATCAAACAGGTCCAGATCACAATTCTTGTGTATCCTCTCTCTGGTTACTGAAGGACCCTGCTTGGACTTACTAGGATTCTGCCTCATTTTATGTTGTGGGATCAGGACCTGCTTCAAACTGGACTTTAGTGTTCAAACTTGGGAGAGCACTACTATAGAACACTGCAGTAACACCCTCACCTAACAGAGCCCAAGCTTAGTGTGGCTGCAGACTTTGGACATCTTGGATTTGCCGTGACAAATTAAAGTGTGGGCATGTTTGCAGTAATGCAAACAGGAATTACTGATAACACTGGTAGGCCTGGACTTGGCAACATTGGTCATAGAGGGACTTGGAATGCGCTAGGCCCAGGTGTTCCTCACCCACAGGATAGTGATTCCTACAAAGTGGAACCTTCACCTAGTCTTCCTCAGAACACTTCTGGACTTGTGCAAGGATACCAGGCAGACTGAACCTGCTGCACTTGGCATCTGTGACCTGTGAGGAGGACCTGAGGAGTTTGAATCCTCATACTTGAAATCCAAGAACAGAAAGAGCACCAAGGATCATAAAGCTAATCCCCTGGGTGGTTCCAGGAACTTAAAGGCAGAGGAGTGCATTCCTGTGAGCAATCCCAGTAGACCAGAGGCAATTGGACCGGGGCTGGACTTTGCTGTTTGACTCTGCCTGAAAGTCTGTAAATTCCTTCCACTGCAGTCCTAGGGGCCTTAGAAGTGTACTCTTGTGGTTATTTGGGCACCAAAAGAAATTTTGGAAACCTTTGAAAACTTTTCCACCACAGCTCCAGAGCTTCACTAGGACTTGTCGGAAAAAAATAGCCATCCAGCAGTTCAACAGAAATGGATTGGATTTCAGCTTCATCCCATGGGGAGATGTTGCCACCTCTGAAAAGTCCCATTCTGAGTTGGGAAATTTCAATGACAAATCTCAGAAGCTCCAGAGTGACAGCAGGACTAACCTGCTTCAAGTATCTGGCTTTGCGTTCCACAGCATCAACGGCTATTCAGTGGTGTCCCTTGCGGCAAGGATTTTTCTGCTAAAAAAGTGACAAAGTACCATTTTGCATTGGACCTTAGAAGAAATTTAATTTCAACATTTTTCTTACAGGAAGTGACAACGTCCCAATTTGAAGTGCAACTTACAATGTTTTGAATACTTTTTGACTTCCAGACTTATACCAAGACCAAATCACTTCAGGTACCTGACCCATGCTCCATCGTGGTTGATCTAAAATTGCACTTTCTTTTTTCAAACATGTTTTTATTGGCATTTAGTTCAATATCCATTAGGAGCTTTAACACTCATCAATGCATATTATATCAGAGAATTACAGCCCATCAAAAGCATATATAGATTTTGTGAGTGCTACTGTTTATTCCCTTATACCATCCCCAGTTTCAAATAATGGAGCTGTAAAGATATTTTCCAGGACCTGTATATGCGTTACATTCATACTATCCTATGGATCACTCTTGCTTTTCTTAGTATATTATTGGGAAGGAGCCAGTCATATTCTACGTATGGTTGCGTTAAGGGAGCCTTCAAATAAGTATCTCTTAGTTTATAAAGAACTGCGTAACCTGTGTAATGTACTAACTAACTAACTATGCAGTGGGGTGGAGGTAAAATTGTACCTTCGTCCCTGTCTACTGGGACAATTGACTTACAAAGGGGGCTTTATTTTTCTTTGTGCCTTTTTACTTTAATACTTTAAAAATCCATATCTCCAGTTCTCCTTATTAGATGTTCAGCATATTGGTCTTATTTTACTCATATTTTTGTTTCTTTTTCATTTATAAATGGTCCAGGAGTTATATTTTGTTTGGTGTGACTATTTCCACTAATTATGCAGTGCCTAAATACTTTACACATTGCCTTTGATTTCGGCCTGATAGCTTTATGTTACATTACCAAGGATTGAGCAGGGAATTATTTAATTTAATTTGTGTGACATCTAGCAAGTGGTGGCCTACTCCTTTTAGGAGGACACTTGTCCAACCCAAATAACAATCCACTTTGCTACATGCTCTCTCTACCGCTTTTTGGTTTCTGCAAGGCTGTTTGTCATTTATTCGCCTCAAATCGGTGTAATCTTTACTGAAGAGCTGGACATGAGGAAAGCGGGATTCCTAGTCAAGAGTAACTCATTGGTAACAGCTATTTGTTGACTTGCCAGGCAGGACTGGATTAGGATGTATGCTCTTGGAGGAGAGGAGGCGAGGATGGTGGCATTTCTAATTGTGCCTCTAGGGATTGTCTACCAAGTGCAATGCAAATATTACTGCTATTTACTACTGAAGGTTAGATTACTAAAATACCTCAAATAAAGTTAATGTTATAGGACTACCCATGTTATAGGCATCATTGTTGTCTGACACAACCATGCAAAAAGATGTATGCCAAACAGTGTCAAGTAGCCGTATTTGAGTACAGGATGTAATGATCAGTAACAGCTCACATAAAACATATGGCAACGTTGTCTGAATTTCTGTATCTTGCAGTTTTTATTCTACATATATTATAGAGTACCAACTTTATAAATGTATTAAATGTAATCTTCAAGTTCATATAGTCGGTATGATATATCCATTGAGCTTTGATACTATTTCCATTTGCGACTTAGGAGTTGAAACTATTACATACAATGGTTTCTCTATAAACAAGCATTTGCAATGCAATAGGTCTCGCATTTACGCGACTTTGAGCTATTGACATTGTAAATAACAATGCCTTTTATTTTTGTTTTCGTATTTAAAACATAAATAAAAGGCATTGTCATTTACAATGCCAATACCTTAAACTCGCGTAAATGCGAGACAGATTGCATTGCAAATGCTCGTTTCTTCTTTCTATGCGTGCTGCAGAATGCAGCACCCATACAAAGGGGAAAATGCCATCAATGATTGTTTTTGTGCAGGAAGGCGTCCCTTCCTGCACAAAAACAATTATCCCCGCAACGCAGGTACCCTTGCAACATGGCGCAAGGGTGCCTGTGCTGGTGCATGGCAGCCAATTGTGCACCAGCGCAGGGGAAAGCGACGGATGTGTCATATTGTTGTTAATATGATGCATCCCTATGCTTTTAAAATGGCGCACCTCAGCGCAGGAAAATGGCTTACGGCACCGCACTGCGTCATTATTTTGTAAATCAGACTTCAGACTTGTACAATACTTCATCGATAGCCTGTGGTGCAACCTGATATCCCCACCCTGCTATATTTCAGGGGGGCATCAGAGTCTCCCATATCTCAAGTCAATTCATTGAGTTTTGCCTTAATGGGGTCCCCTGAAGGGCCGAGGGGTGGGGTACCCCCCTGCGCAGTACGGGCGGCAGTGGCTTGTTTTACACGAGCCTCAACAGTACAAAGGCAGGTTGAAAACACGGGTATGTTAGCGATCGGTCTGTGATGCCAACCAGGAAATAAACTAGTGTTGTAAATGGCAATGCATAGCAGAAAAGGTCACTATGGGGGGTCTAATATCTGAAGGAGGAGTTTGATGAATAAGCGCTGGTGTTTATAATTAATTGCCGTGTTGAGTAAGGAGCCACTGCCCCATACTAAGCAGTGGCAATTACAAAATACTAACAGCATAACAAACAAAGCAGACATCAACAACAATGGGGCTGATAAATAATAAGTATATTATAAATCGGTTTTAAAAAAGAAACCTCAAAAAAGCTGTGTTACTGATTTTATCAACTTTAAAGGATGAAAGACTGTTAAAATCCGCAGTCCACGACATAGGATACATTGAAGAAAAAAAATCTATTTAGAAAAACAATAATTGAATGAAAAATAGAAAATGCTGGGAGCTAGGCTTTGTCTCACGTGTGATGCTGTTAAACAAACTTCGATGGGAGAATGGACAGAGCAAAGAGGCTGAACGCTTTTGAGACACGAGCGCCGAGAAAGCCGCACCAGACCAGTGCGACAGTGGGGCCAGGCTCTGGCCTGGAACGACCCTGCTGCGGTTTGCTTATAGGGGGCGACAAGGTGCTTTTAAAATAGTCCCAGCGGGTCTTGTCGTGGTATTGGGAAGTGCGAGGCCCTCCCTCAGCCGTGTCATTAACAAGCTGTCGCACAGTAACCGCTATTACTGTGTGAGCAAGTCACAACTGCACCGGCGCTAACAGATTGCCTGCACCCCTCTGACTGCATCTGCAGCATTGGCTGATTAACTAATAGCACCCCTTGCCCCTCCTACGTGCCAGAGGTGCAAAAAAATTCTGCCAGGATTTGGGAAGGTGAAAATCGACGGCAGCTCCATCTTGTCGGAGCTGTGAAGGCATGCTCCCCAAGGGAGGCGCGACGCCGCTCGTGCTCATTAGCACTCGCTGCGCACACGTGTCACACCAGCGCCTTCACAAATGCCCGTGCCCATCTGTCAGGCGGGCTCTGGCCCAAGCCCGTTCCCACCTGTTACCGTTCACCATTCACAGGCATCTTTGGCCTCCGAAACCAAGAACAGACTGAGGCATCGAACACGAACACAGCTTGTTTTATGCTTGCTCACCAAAATACAAGGGAAGTGTAAGAGGCACCGTGCACCCCCCAATATCACATCAGTGTTTCACTGTATCAGGCTTTAAAAAGATTTAGCCAGGGTAAAAAAAATAAAAAATAGTGGTTTTGCCAAAGCTTGTTGATCTTTTGGCTGCCTTCATTACCCCTATAGGACCAGTGGTTGCAAGGGCCGTGCCAGGGATACAAGTCAATATTAACAGCAGGGACCCATAACTGACATTTACATATGTGAACAGATTGCTTAATGTTATATGGAGCTTCTCACAAAACGGCATGACCATTCACTACCAACAAACACTGAGGAACTCAACGACGCGAGCCGTGCACGTGCACATCGCTTGTCTGGGCGAGCGCCGTGCACGTGCACATCGCCTGTCCGGGCGCGTAACATGTCCTGTCTCCCTTCGGCACAGAAAGCGGCAACAATAGATCTCACCAAGGCGAGCAGCGCGCATGCGCTGCGTCGCTAGGTGAGATCTACAACGGCAGGCTAGTCATTTGCACGGTCATGGCCAGTGAGCATCCATTTGGCAAATAAGAACTGTACTATCCAAAGAGTTTATTTCAGGTTTGTTGAGAGTTTCCAAAGAGGGTCTGCCTACTTCACGACCAGTCACCAGGAGCACTGTGATCATTCTGAACCTATACTGCTACGGCAGCTTG
Source organism: Triturus cristatus (assembly GCF_964204655.1). Taxonomy (NCBI): domain Eukaryota; kingdom Metazoa; phylum Chordata; class Amphibia; order Caudata; family Salamandridae; genus Triturus; species Triturus cristatus. The sequence continues at coordinate 878,747,678 of NC_140583.1, forward strand.
TCTATTATCTCAAATCACTGTTCCCCAAAGGCATGAGTGGCAATGCCATGTAGCGGCTGTTCAAGGTACTCTGAGAGGTATTTTGTCATATTTTTAAGCATAAAAATAACATAGATCAATAATACTGTAGCCAGAATGTCGACAACAAACATATTGTGAATGTTAGTATATATCTTGAATATCTATTTATCATCAGGGTACACATATGTGGAGTTAAAGTATGGTTAAATGGTACTTATCTATGCATGCTGATCTTCAAGATTTTTAAGTAAACTTTCTGGCTACGACATTCTTGTAGAATGATATTTCAAACATGAAATTGTGGTAGAAAACCATTTGTGAAGGAGGAAAATTCCAAATTCTAATTCAAAATGGTACTGAGTCATGGAGAAAGTACAAAATGTCACCACCAAGAGAGTCGTTTTCAATTTCCTAAAGGTCACTGAGAATCTGGTTCATATCTATCATCTTAAGCTAAAGTGTTTTGAAATCAAAGCAACCAAAAAAGAGGGCTTCAAGGTGGATCTATAACAAACATCCAAAGGTTGAGTCACAGCCTTCAGGTGAGGTAGCACCGAGATGCCATAAACAACATTGACTCTAGAAAAGGCACTCTATGGGGTTTCAGCATTTAGTAGCCATGTCTAAAGTGAACATATGAGCTTATCATGGGAATCTGTCAAGTAACTTTGAAAATTATACATTGTCTAATGAGACTAGTTGGGAGCTTGCATCTGTGCATACAGCAACTACCATTTAAAAAAAAAAAGTATCTCCATGATTCCTTTTTTAGCTGATTTAAAAAGATCGAAATTGTCTTTGAACCAATTTTGTGATCGGCTCCACTTTCGGTATATTAGCCTGATATATAAGTTGGCAAGACCCACACTCCGATCTGGGGGCACTTTATTGTGCTTCAGAGTCAGGACACACTAGGTCATGTTCAGTGAAATCTACTGTAATTTTCAATACAAAATGAAGCCTTCTATGTAATCTAAGCGAAAACTGGTCAAACAGTCGAAGACAAACCGATCTCATTACAGGGCTGAGTGGACTCAAATGTTGAGTATTGCAAATCATATCAACCAAAGTGAGCATGAGGTCATACATTATTCATAATAATATGATACTATTATGACAAATGTGTTTGTTAAGAATAATGTTAAGACTTTGTGACATTTAACATTTGCCGAAGAAGTTAGGAAAAGTAGGCTATTTGCCCATTGCAAATTTGGGCGAAGTTTCCTGACTTGTTAAGCTTTTCCAGCAGGAGTTCCTTGTGCCAGATGACCCACCCTCAAGGAGGGACATCTGGTTTGAGTGAATTGATTGCACCATTGCTCTTACTTCCGCTCCTAGAAAAGGCCATAAAGAACATCTATACACAGTCCCTTACAACCATCACCCAAAAAACTCCATGTTTCCACCTGGCACTATACAGCCTCTGGTACCCAAACAAATCCACCTGCTGTTATGGCAAGAAGAAGCTTATAGCAGCTCATGCTATGTGTCTCTCCCTCTATACCTTGCTCGGAAGCGACGAAGTACAGTATATGCATGCATCCTGAAGATACCTAAAGGGAAGCACCACCACTTAAGGAGCAGGTGGGATCTCACTGGATTGACTCCAATTCTTGATCACACTCAAAACTCCTACGAGCTGAAAACAGATGAATGTGTATCTTAACAATGAATGGAAAAGGTCACGCAATGTAGCTTGGAAGAATTGTTCTCAACAATATGTCAGGTTAAATATGAGGTACGTTTAATCATGGAGAAGTTGGTTAGACAAACAAACACTACATAAGAAAGTGGGTTTATGATGCACCAAGGTCCAGCACTCCCTTCATGTTGAGAAATACCCAACTGTGGTGGGTAGTCAAGTCTTAAGGTATGGATCTACTTAACCTCTTTACAGTCAAATGAGAGAGGAGATTGGGTGTGTCTACCTGTTCAATTAAGGAGAAACACAGAATACTTGTTATCTTGGCTTTATTTTAATTTTTGCATTTTTCCTTAGTGATATCGAATTCTATTGTATGCTTTCATTGTATAACTTTACAGAGAAATCCCATTCTGATATGTATTTTATACTGTTGGTACACTGTAAATAGCCAACATGCGTTTCGACCCCTCATAAGATAGTCTTCAGTTCCTGCAATTATTTGTTCTTTACAATTTGAATAATGGAAATCATGCAGATCCTTTCAATCCAGACAAAGTTCTCTGCAAGCGACCAGATCAACTAGTTGGTGTCATTCTCATGGTTTCCTCCAAGTGGAAGTCCTTTTGGGCTGTACAGGGATGCAGGAGTGTGCCGACGGTGGAGTAAGGCTGGAAACTCTCCTCTTCTATGAGGAGTTAGAGAGACCTCAAGTAGTAGTTTATAGGCGCTCCACGAACTAAAAAATCTAATTACCAGGACAATACAATGTCCTGGTAATGTAATTACCAGGACACAAGTTAAATTTGGGATTTGCCTCACCAAAACAATTGCCGATGATGGCTATACTACTGTTCCTCTACTTTGAACATGTGTTCTAAAAATACAATTTTGCTTAGTACTTATGGTGCTTCCTAGCTAGGTTCACACTAAATAAATAACAATACACACATATGGCATTAAAAAAAATCTGTAAAGTCCATCCTGAAATGTGCTTTTAAACATGCTCACAGGTGGGCGTGTCCAAATTAGCACAAACGTAGGAGTGATCTTGCAGAGCTCTGCTGCCTGACTTTACTGGCGGGTGGATTGGCGGCTACTCGGTCAATCGTAGTCCAGGCTGCAGTAGGGGACATCACGGGGCATACTTAGGGACCACTTTTGCTGCCTGCTTCAGATGCCATTGGGAGATCGGCAGATGTGGAATCCATCCGACAGCGGTGGCGGTCAAGATGGCGAATGCTGGGGCTCCTGACTGCCAGACTGCATCAGAGACAACCCGAAGATCATCATTGTTTGCCCCAACAATTAAGAGGAATGCTGCATTGCACCACAACACCTGCGGACTCCACACTGCCACGACCCCTTCCTCAGCAGAGCTGCGGGGGACTCGCGAGAGTGCCAGGACAGCAGTGAATGAGGGAGCCACGAGGAGCCAGCTAGGATCAAACTGGCGGCCCTCGCATAACTCGAGGAGCGGGTCGCCGCGGTGCTGCCTTGTGGCAGCACCTCTGACAATTTGCACTAAGAGGACTGCAGCTCCGCCCCGCGAGTCAGCAGAAACTTACCACATCTGAAGTCCTGAGGCTTGAGGAGCCGCAGGAGACCTGCTGTCTTTATAACTTTGAGACGGAGGGGCAGGGAGACCAGATTGCTATACATTACAGGGGCATTTGGAGGGGGCGACACAGGGGTAGCCTCGTGGGGTGCCTCCGGGGCAGAGGGCTGGCAGAAACCCCCCACATAATGCCACCCTAGACCTTCATGATAGATGGTGAGTGAGGGGCCACAACGAGAGAGAGACCCAGGGGCACAGCGTGGGCAGAGGAATTGTTTCAGTTGAGCCTTCCCCCCCTTGCTCCCCACATCCACTTCGGTCGGGCCATGTGGGGAGCCCCAGCACTAGAGATACTCACCTGATGCAGGACTATTGACAGTGGTGAACTGAGCCTTGGGGGTGCGTAGGATCAGAAGAACAGGAGGCACCTGACCGTGAGCCTACAGTGGTGCACCACATGCTCAGCCCACAGAAAGCAGACTGAATCCCTCTATTGTATCTTTCAAAAAAGAAGTGAAATCTATTCTCCTGTCCAAATTCACATGAACTATGCATATTTCTTGTATTACCATTGTTGGTTTGCGCTGAACTGTTTTGTTTCTGATATTTCACCTTGTAAAGCGCTCAGATACACGAAAGGGTCTTGTTCGCGCTATAAAAAAGCTTCAAAATAAATAAATAGCTCAAGCCCAGCGATGCAATGGCTTCCCGCCATGTCAAAAAAGACACCACATTGAAGGACATGCTCACTAAGCACCCCACTAAAAGGATGGGTCTGCATCAAGAACAGTCGCCCTCCCCCTGGCCGCTTCCCATGGGGTGAGGTGCTGCAACCTTCCTGGAGGGAGAGGAACCAGTCACAGGCGCCTTTATGGAAACCTTATTCAATAGCCTGTGGAGGGAACAGTTGACCTGAAACAGGAAGAAGCAGCAGACATTAAAGAAGTCAGGTGGGAGTTGCGGGACATCATGTTGACACCCTAGAGCAGACCAACGACACCCTAAAGAAACAACTGGATGGCTACCTCCGTGAATTACTTGAACTGCACGCCAGGAATGCAGATCTGCAATTCTGCATCTTGAAAAGCTCAAAAACAGATCTTGCTAGCCAAACATACGAATTAAAGGGGTCCCCTTCCAGGCAGATTCTGTGAATCAAGAGGCCTATGTGATTAATGTTTTCCATCAAATCTTATCTGAGCTTCAGAGAAAGACATTTTACTTGACCATACGCACAGGGTGGGTCTCCAATTTAAAACCCCAGGAACATCTCAAGATACACTGATCTGCATCCACCATTATCGTCAAAAGAAAACTATCAAGGCAGCCATGCTGGACTGTAACTCAATCACCTTAGAGGGGACGAAGTGTGGCTCTACCAAGACCTCTGTGCGATCACTCTGCAGGGCCGTCGGGTGCTCAAGTTGGCTTCTACATTTCTCAGGAAAAAGGGAGTCAGATATAAATGAGCCCTTCCACTTAATCCTTGTCTGGAACAATGGGATGCACATGATCCGTAGCTGGATAGACCCGTCCAATGCTGGGACTGAAACCCCTGCAGGACACAGAAGCTCGACCTCAGACGCCATGAAGCCCACCTCCTGACCCCGACACGAACAGACAACTCCGCTACCCCTCATGAAAGAAGACAGGCCAACCCACATCTGCGGAGAGCCAAAGAGAAGGATCAATCTTGCTCCAGCAGCTTCACCAGCAAGGGCCCTCCTCGGATCGCGACTCTGCCTAATGTGCTGTGGCACAATTCAGCCCATGCATGTGGGGCCTGGAGTCTACTGATCCAGATGTCGAGGATGTCCCTCCTCACGAGCAGTAGAGACATGGCTGCATCCTCCTACGTCTTCACTAACCCACCACTGCCACGGTAGCAGAGCTCCGCCACCCCACCTCACACCCAGTTATACTCGCACCCCGCGACATGACTCCCGACTACATGGACATTCTGGCTCCTGGAAGAGGAGCACTTGTTGTTCCCTGTTCAGTTACCTTTCCACCCGACCCCTGCTCTGCAACTTCACTGTACCACATGCTAAGTCAATAATGAGACAGATTATCTGACCTGCCACTAGGGAGCCCTACTAGTTACATTCATGGTGCCCTCACCCCTAATGGGACTCCATGGCTAAGATTATAAGTCTTAATATCCGTGGTCTTAACACCTCAATGAAACGGTTGGCGCTTTTCTCAATGTTTAAAGACTCCAGCTGTGGCATTGGTCTCCTGCAAGAGCCTAATCTCCTTAAGGGCGAATGGCGATGCATGAGATCCCAATGGTGTGCCCAGCAGCATTTCTCTTCAGGGCAAGTGAAACAAGCATTGGCATAGCCAATAGGTCTCGCCTTTGGGACCTTATAAGTGTTTAGCCATGCAACAGTTGCATAACTAAATACTTATAAGGTCCCAAAAGCGAGACCTATTGGCTATACATCAAAGCGGCCGCGAAAGTGAAAGTAATCACGGTAAAACGCGGCGCCCGCGCATGTGCACTGTAGCTCTAGGCTGGCCTGGTAGCACTTTTTGGAGCCCTCTCAATAAGTCCCGCCAGACCAGCGCATGCGCTGGGTCAGGCGAGACCTAAAAATCAAGAGTGGCAATCCTGCTTGTAATGCATTTGAAGGGCCAAGTACTTGAACCACAAACTGCTCTCATATGAGCCCATCCTCAATGAAATCAGAATCACCATACACTCATTCCTTAGCACCAATGGCACTCCTGGCACTTCCCTGTCACTACTCTGGGACACTCTTAAAGCTGTCTCAAGAAGTACCTTTATAGTTATCTGCGCCAGTCTTGCTAGGGAGTGCAGGGATAAGTGGGCCACACTAGAAAGACAAGTTACTGAGCTGGAGGATGCTCACAAGCAGCCTGGCTCTCATAAGGTGAGGCGCAAACTAACACTTGCCACAAAGCAACTCAAAGCGCTGGACGTTAACAAAGCAGAGTACGCTCTCCTTTGTACTAAACAGAAGTACTATGCTGGGGGCAATAAGGCAGGGCACCTGCTTGCTCATCGATTGAGGGCTCACACACAAAGGTAGAGAATCACGGAGGTTTAGGGACCACAGGGATAATGCACACACCAACATACCGACATAGCACAGGTGTTTGAACACTACTATGCTGATCTATACTCGGCGAAGAAGTTAAGTCAAACTGCTGCGATCGGTTATGTAGATCTGGTGGCCACTGCCTGTTTGCCCGCTGAGGATACTCAGCAGCTGCATCAAGACATACGGGAAGACGAGGTCCTTACAGCGATAGCACTGCTTCAGTTGGATAAAGCACCAGGGCAAAACGGGTTCACCGCAAACCTCCTTCATAGGAATCCAGATTACCCCCCAGCCTAGCAAGGGGCACCATTCCTTCCATGACAGCACACCAATTGTAAGGGGATAGGAGACTTCTTTGACCATCAAGGACTCGTAAACTTCCCACAAATTCAGCCCAACTATGGAGTACTCCCTACCAAATACTGGCAGTATGTGTCTATCCGGCACAGGATGACACATCCTCAATTGCGTCTGCATACTAGCAGACCCCTCATACCTTGTGAGAAATGGCTTTTCACCCACCATGATGACAAGGGTCTCCTCTCTGATATAGATGACCTCCTGAATGCGCCTACAACCCTCTGTAAATCCCTGGCTCAGAAGAGGTGGGAACTAGAATGCGAACACACCTTCACTGCAAGGAATGGTCTGATATCTTACATAGAGCATGCACTTCAGCACATAGCATGCCGGGAAAGGAAACCTTAGATAAAGTAGCACATTCCTGGTACTACACTCTGGCTAGGATGGCTGAATGAGGGTAAGGAGGCGAACAGGGCTGCTGGCACAGGTGCGGCTAACAGGGTACGCTAACACATCTGCTCTGGTAATGCCCTAAACTGCATCGTTATTTTACTGAGGTCTTGGCAGACATCAATGACATGAATGAGACTGAAACACACAAATTCCCTAGATACCTCCTGCTAGGTCTTCCCATGCTTTAACCTATCCATTGCATTCTGCGAAGGAGAAAGCAATCACCCTGGCTCTTTGTACCGCCAAGTAAGTGATCCTGTCTAAGTGGGGCAAAAAGATTACGCCCACCCATGCTCACTGGCTACATACGCTGTGGGACCTCCTAGGCATGGAAAAACTGATGGCATTCATAGAGCAACAGCTCCCAGAATTCGGCAAAACATGGGGACCCTGTATATGATTTATTGTGCAAAACTTCAGGGAATTGACCTGTCCAGCGTATTTGCATATACTTCACCTCACGACTGCAGAGAACATCGCTGCTCCCCTGAGGGATACACGCCCTGGATTCAGCTACCCATCATGAAACATGCTTAACATCATTGCTCCCCTTTCTACTGTGTTTAACCCCCCATTCCATAATCTCCAGCCAACTATCCCTTGAGAATTGGACTTATACCCTAGACCCCTTTCCTGTACCCCTTTCCTCACCTCTTGTTTTTTCCGCTTTTCTTCCCCAGTTTCAGGCCCCGCTCATGTCTATCTACCTGACTGGCCAGTGGCTAAAAGTGAGGATATAGTTCTGTATCCGGTATTTTTCTCCTTTTCTGAAAACCAACAAAATAGATTTGAACCTAAACATATTAGAAAAATAAATATTTATAGGTATGCAATGTATCCCTTACACCTATGTATACTATCCTTGCATACATAATATTGAATTTAAATTAGTGAAGAAATCATACTCTAGATGTTCCAGAAATAATTTTAGCTATTAAAATGTGTCTGGCTTCTCCATAAGTGGTTAGTTTAGTTGGTGTGGTGCCTACTCTCTCTCGGACAGTGGGACTAAAAATCAAGGACAAAACTATTAAAAATAAACAACTGGCGGTATTTTCACACAGTGCAATACTGTGGTAGCACATTGTGATTTTATGTGGTTGTATATCTAAATAGAACATAGGAAATATAAGAAAAGTACCTGTTGGGGCTGTAAACATATAGTTTAACCCCTTCGACGCGCATGACGGAACGGTTCCGTCATGCACGTCGGTTGCGCTGTGCGCATGACGGAACCGTTCCGTCATGGCCCCGCCCGCGCACGGAACCTTCAGCGTGGCGCGGAAATCCGCGCCGAGCTGAAGGGGTTAAAGAAACAAACTTGGTTTTAGTGAAGTAATAGAACAAATAGGAAGGCCAGGGATGTCTTTGGGTAAAAATAGGATAAAATTACATATTATACATGAATGTGCTACACGACCTCAACGGATGCAAAAAAAAAAAAAAACAAGTGATGGACTGAATGCAGAACAATGTCATACAGTCACCAGGTACAAAGATCTGGGCCTAAATTCATCTTTTGTTTCCCTCCCCATGCCAGTCCAGTTTGAAACCAGCCATATGCAAATCAGTCTTGACCCTGCGCCCAATGGGAACAGTCCAGCCCAAACTGCTAGGCCAGGTCCTCACTGGACTGCATACAAGCATCTTAGTACCGGTTTCATGTTTTACCCCTCATCAGCCAGGATAGCTTGACTGCAGGTAACAAATACAAAAAGAACAATTGATGGACTGAATGCAGAACAATGTCATACATTCACCCCAGTACAGAGATCTGGGCCTAAATGCATCCTGTTTTGCTCCCCATGCCATTCCAGTTTGAACCCAGCCATATGCAAATCAGTGTTGACCCTGGGGGTCAAAAGAATGATGGATTTAACCCAGATCTCTTGACTGGGGGAGAATGTTTTGACTTGTTCTGCATTTCCTTCATCAATTGTGTGTCTTTTGCTTTCTCACCCTAAGTGCGCTGGGTATGCCCAGACGTGGGTCCCGGGCTCACTGTACCACTGAATTCAAGCTATCCTGGCTGATGAGAGGTGAAACCCCGAAACCGGTCCTAGGATGCTTGTTTCCGGTCCAGGGAGGACCTGGCTTGGCAGTTCGGGCTAGACTGCTCCCATGAGGCACAGGGTCAAGACTGATTTGCATATGGCCAAGTCTAAATTGGGGTGCCATGGTAAGCAAAAGAATGATGGAGTTAACCCTGATCTTTTGACTGGGGGAGAATGTTTTGATTTGTTCTGCATTCCGTCCATCCATTGTGTGTCTTTTGCTTATTCGCCTTAAGTGCGCCGGGTATGCCCAGACGTGGGTCCCAAGCTCACTGTGCCATTGGATTCAAGCTATCCTGTTTGATGAGGGGTAAAACCCCGAAACTGGTCCTAGGATGCTTGTGTCCGGTCCAGGGAGGACCTGGCCAGGTCTAAATTGGGGTGGCATGGTGATCAAAAGAAAGATGAATTTAACCCAGATCGCTTGACAGGGGGAGAATGTTTTGATTTGTTCAGCATTCCGTCCATCAATTGTGTGTCTTTTGCTTACACGACCTGCTAGACTGTTGCAATTTGGGGTTGGTTATTTACAAAAAGATCTTCAAAGAAGACATCCTTATCTATTTTCTCCCACTTTATATTTACTCCCTTATTTTTACTGACTTCTCTCCTTTATTGCACAGCATCCTGGGTATTGCCATTTTAGAGGATTGTGGTTACTTATACAGCTGGTCAGAACTTTAAAACCTTTTAGAGCCTGCAACAGTTCCTTAGAAATTATCATGTGATCAGTGATGGAACTTGTGCCCTGCCCCACGAAGGTTGGTGCCTGCCTAAAGTCTAGATTACCAAAGTCTAGAGCAAAAATCAAGCTATTAGCAAGTATCACTCCGTTCAGCGAGTCCCCAAGAGGAGTATGCCTAAAGTGTGTAAGGAGTTGATCTAACTCATCGCAGATGCCACAGAATGCCATAACTTTAGGATTGCATAATTGGATATTAATAGCTCTTTCCTGTGATCAGTTAACACCTTGTGTGAGCATTCCTCTAACCCATCCACCACCTCAATCACAGATGAATCAAATACGTTATAGTAAAAATATACCAACAACAACTCAAAAGGTTTCTGCAAGGTAATTAAAAGTATATGATAGTATGGTGTAATAGATACCTCTCGTGCACTAACATCCACCAAAGTCAATGATATAAAGGTAGCCAAGCCATCTTTAGCCCGGCCTGACTTTGAGAGAATGGCTGGGACGTGATAGGTGACATAACCATCTATGTGAGGGGGATATAGAAGCCAGGTCTCTTGGCAACAAATTATTAAATGCTGTTCCACTAGTCATGACCAGTCCAGATTCCTTAGCTTAGGGCAAAGTCTGGCCACTTTCTGTGATATTATACTCCAGGTCTTTTCCTCGATGGCTGTGGCATTGGTCAGACATTGGGTGGGCAAAGGGAGAATTACAAGTTCACTGGTCTCCTTTGTATTTTTACCACCTTGTGGCAATCAATCTAACTATTCCCTTGACGACAGAGCCTCAAATCTGTTGAAAAGGCATAGGCTGCTTTGTGGGTGGTGGGTCGTTACCACAACATTAGTAGGGCTTTTGTGGGACAAGGCTGCGGGACCCTATTGTTAGTACCAGATGGTTGAAAGGATTTCAGGCCATTAAAGAAGCCAAGTGGTTGGGCTCTAATACACTGTAAGAAAAAAGCTGTTTTGAAGAGGCAGTGTAACAAAGCCCACACCAGGTCCAGTCTCCTAAAGTTTACTGCTACACAGTCACCCTTTGAGGCCACTGCCAGCGAACCAACCCATGAGACTCTCCTCGTGGTGATGATATCTTTTGACAGATGTCTGGACTAGCCAGAATACTTTCTCAACTAACATGACACTTTGTTGAGCAGGGTAGTATGAGATTCAAAGAGCGGATACTCAGTTTGAGGTACATTTTTAGCACAATTATATAGGATGTACACTCTTGAGGGGATGTGGGGTCGGATATCATGGACTTTGTCCTGGTTTGAGCTGTGAGTGATCATAGTGCCTCTCTTGTAAGAGTCCCATGGCTCAAAGGCTAGCTGCTCCCTTTGTGGCCATGAATTAGTTAAGAGTTCTAGCAGGGAGAGCATGCGCGGGCTAGTAATTTCCTCTCTTTGTCACTCGAGGCGTCCGTTTTTGTGCGATTGAACATTTGTACATGGGACGGTTGAACATTCAGTCATTCTGAGGGCTTCTTTTCACTATCCAGGGAAGTCATTCTATCTGCAAGTTTCTCTAGGGCAGATTGGATGAAATCAAACACCGATGCTGGAAAATTTGATAAAAATATTAAAAGCACTTCCTTCTTAAGGTGAGGGCTATCGACTAAGTGGCGTGAAAGAGCACAAGTACACATAATGTTAGGATTTCCGAACATTCCCGAAGAGAAACCTGCCTTCCCTAGAGTAAATAATAAAAAATACATACAAAAAAGCAAAGACTTCTGAATTTTAGAATAGTTCACTGATTTTGAGGAAGGGAAACATGTTTGCATAGACACCACACTGAAAAAATAGCGTTGGCTTCACTGAAACCTTGTTACAATTAACTTGTGACATCCACATGATAAATTTCCATTGACATTTTTAGCAGAGGGTACCACTTCTACACCCATGGGACTGCTCCCAGAGTACTGCATGACTTCTTGCAATAACTTGGGGAATCTCTTTGTAAGCAGTAGTCAGGTATCAGTCTCAAACAGATAAACATATGTTTATTGTGAAAAGTAAGTTATAAGTGACTTAGTGAATGCCCCACCAGAAGCTGTACCATCTCTGTTTAGCCAGCTCTCTCTAACTGTCACCAAGCCCTACAGTGATACCCAATATTCCATGACCTCAAAGCTAATCAGAGCAGGAAAGACGTGTCCACGACGGGTGCATGCGATCCCCTCCACATGGAACTGAAACTGCACCTGTACAAAGGCCACCCAAGCGCCATCCAAACAAATCACACATTCAACACATTTCACCACATAAAGGACCGGGGGAACACCTCACCCACCCTCACTGCTCACAGGAACATATACTCTTTACAAATCCTATACAGCACACTCTAGCAGAACCATGAACATGTAACTTTGTTCCCACACTCTACTGTAAACTCCAGCAGTACCAGGGAAATATATTACACGTATTCGTAGGTCTACAGGCATATACTAATCCTTCACCCTCTACTGCATTCAATCACAGGGCCAGGGACATACAATGCAGTCACTCTCTATTGCACACTGTTAGAAATGGGAATTCTGGTTGGCTAGGGCTTGAGCTAAAGCCAGGCAAAAATCACCACTCTAGTCAGGGCAAGGAAGTTACACGCTGAAGATAACCCCTGCTCACCCCCTTGGTAGCTTTGCACGAGCAATCAGGCTTATCTCAGAGGCAATTGTAAAGCGTTTGCGCAACACACACACACAGCAGCAACACACTAGGCACACTACAAAAGAAACTCCACACAAGGTTATATAAAAAATAGCCTTGTATTATCATAAACACATTAGAAACGTAATCACACATTTACACTGTGCCAACTGGCAATAGGCAATATTCACAGGGGACTATATACAGGACCAGGCCAATCGGGCCATGGTCAGAACCATCAGATCAGGTAAGTAAATCCAAAACACAACCAGTCACTACTGGTACCATAATGTACTTAGCATTAGCATATTAGCATTAGACACCATCCTAAAATATCATAGCATGACATTAGGCAATAAATCACATTAGAACCAAACCTCATTAGCATAAACATATTACGCATTAGGCCTCACCAGCATAAAAACGGAATGCCTAAACCTCCTAAACATAAACACATTATGTCATAGGTATCACATTAGGGCCTTGTGCACTACCACAGAAAACTGACCCCCAGGCCAACTGGCCTTCTCTAGGGCTCCAATGCCCTGTGTCCCCAAAAGTCAGGGCTGCCAATGCACTAGAAACCCAAAAGTGTGCAATTGTGCTGGGGTAGAGAATGTATCTCACTCCTATCTCACTAGAAATGCCCCCAAAGAAATGTCAGCCTAAACGTTGCAGCTGCCGCTAATTGCCGTGCAGCTGTGATGAAGAAATTAGGCAATGGCACGGACTGTGCCCTGAGAGCCCAACTGGGACTCTATAAACCAGATATGTCCAAAACGTTGCAGCTGCCCGCACTGGTGCGGCGCAGATGGGAAGAAGCAAATAGGCCCTGGCACCACTGTGCCCTCGGAGCCCCCACTGGGGCTCTCTTATCCAGACACTGCCCCCATCGTTGCATTTTCCCACTGTCCAGCGGGGCAACTGCGGAAAGAACCAAGAAGGAGGAAGGCACGGGCACCACTGGCCCTCGGGACCCCCACTGGGGCTCTGAAACTGCTGTGCCCATTGTTGGAGCGGCCCTCTGTCAGGCGGGGCCGCTCAGACTCCCTAAGCAGCGGTAATGTGCCTCGAATGGCACACACAACCAGGGAGAAGCCCCTACTCACCAGGACTGCGGGGCAGGACTCATCCGGTCTCCTCTCTCAGCATGCGGAGCTCTCTCAGCTCACGGGAGCCCCACCTGGCTGCAGACCTTCGCTTCAGCCGCGCTCTCATTGGCGGCCTCGACCGCCTCTCCTCACTTCACCCGGGTCCCCTCCTGGGACCCGGGACTTCGACGTGGAGCCTGCGAGGTTCCGGATGGATCTCCAGCCGCAGCTTCCGCCTTACGCCCCGCCCAGTCAGGCAAGGCTGCCTGGCTTCGTAGTCGCGCCGAACCGTGGTGGTTATTCTCCGTAGCCGAACGTGGGGTGGGCACCCGCAACTTAAATGTTCATCAAGCGGAGTGGGCACCCGCTCAAAATAAACACAGTTGCGGGGTGGGCTCCCGCTAAAGAACACAAATGCGGGGTGGGCACCCGCTCACCAAAACCAGCATAAATCAGCGCGGTGGGCTCCTGTTCGATAAGCACCAATGCGGGGGAATCCCCATGTCGGGATTCCCTCGAAACGAGTCCCATCTCTGCACTGCGAAGCTCCAGCGCTCTTCTCCAGGGAGCAAAACTGCAGCGCTCACCAGGATAAAAATAAAGCGCTCTTTAGCAATAAAGATATAGCGCTCACAAGGCGCTTAGTCCAACAGTCCAGGGGGGCAAAGGCTGGGCCCAGGGAGGCGAGCACACGGGCCCTCCAGCAGTGAGGCAAGCCCCCATGGCGGTTCCCCCTGGGCCTTCAGCATCAGCAAGCCCCCGCGAGTTCAGGAACAGCACAGCACACCTCAAACATGGGGTCACAGCCCCTACATTTATACCACTTCCCTCCTTTGTCTGCAGTGTAGGGTTAGGGGGAACCAGATGAAACTGGTTCACGGGGGATTTGAGCACTTTGTTTTCCAAGCTCCTCTTCCCCTGTGTCAGGTGGGGGCTAGGTGATCAGACACACCACAGGGGCGGAGCCAGCATTGTCCAGGCTAGGCACAGATCTATTCAGGGTCAGGGGATTACTCCTCCCACTACTCCCAATGCAGATGTCCCATTCAGCCTAGTGCTGACTCACCCTGCCCCTCCTGGAGCCACACACACCTCCGAGCCCCTGTCACTCACAAGCCAGACATGCAATACACATCAGGCAGGCAGACACATAGCACACAGAAATCCCAACTTCTAAAAGTGGCATTTCTAAAATAGTTATAATAAATCTGCGCACTCCATTCCACAGCATTTATTATCACTATTCCAAATATACCAAACTTGACCACGTTGCGCCTCTCATATCAGGAATTACCACTGAACACTTATGAGGGAATCCCCAATGCATTCCTATGGGAGGGCAGCCCCACAGTAGTGAGAAACCAAAATGGCTGTTTGTCACTACCAGAACATGTCACACACTTAAAGTACATGTCCTATCTTTTACCTACAATGCACCCTGCCCATAGGGCTAGCTAGGGCATACCTTAGGGGTGACTGACATGAAGTAAAAGGGGGGTCACGGACATGGCACACACTTTAGGTGCCATGTCACAGCGGCAGTGACACTGCGTGCACAGACCCTGCAATGGCAGAGGCCTGGGATAGGTTTGAAAGGCTACTTTGGTGGGTGGCGAAATCAGCGATGCAAGCCCACCAGTAGCATTTAATTTACCAGCCCTGGGTATATGAGATACCGCTTTACAAGGGACTGACAGGTAAATTAAAGAGGCCAAACAGGTGTAGACCAATCTTACCATATTTAACCCAGAAAGCACACGCACTTTACACTGAACAGCAATGCTAAAGTGCCTAGAATCCTAAAACCACCAACACCATGTCAGAAAAAAGGCTAGGAGAAAGGCAAAAAGTTTAGGGATGACCCTGTAAAAAGGGCCAAGTCCAACACACACTTTTGCAGGACCAGGGATAAGTACTTGTAGTCACCCTCTACTGAGGACCAGGGATTAATGTCTCATTCTCTACTGTGCTAATATGTAGGACCAGAAACAAATACCTAACACACCCTGTATGCAAAGATCAAAAACTGCTACAAGATCAAGGACGTACAAATGTCTAACAACCTACTGCACTCAAGCACAGGACCAGGAACACTTACTGCAGACACTCTCTACTGCAAACTCTCCCAGGATCAGGGACATATACTAATCCCTCATCATGTACTGTACTCAATGACATGTACGGGGACACATACAGCACTTACTCTCTACTGCAACTCTTGCAGGACCAGGCGCATGTGCTTGCACTAACAATGGACGAGAATTTTGAATACGTCCTCTAATGCACTGTTACGCAAGACCAGAAACCAGATACTTCCTACACATGCTCTAGTGTGCACATACACCTGTACAAAGGACAAGAGTTAATGACAGGGATAACAACATTTTGCCTCTGTTTTACACCAAAAGCCCAGCACCCATACTGTGCTTAATGCCTCACACCCCTGCCTCCGATACACTATTTGTTTCTCAAAAACTAGTGAGAAATGAAAACAACTTCGATAGCATCAAACATTTAACAAAAGCCAATGATACATCATAACACCATTAACATCTGCAAATAATGCAGCAATCATTTAATTGATTTTAGAACTCAGGCTCACAGCCTAAATGTGCCTGATCAAGCCTCTGGTGAGTGGGCACATATCCCTTTTTTCCGTGGCCTAAATGCTGCCCAGCTGTTCCCATGTTCTTTTTGTCTTCACTACTGTGCCACTCCCGTGCTTTCTTTCTGAATTGCAGCCTGACATTTATCTGCAGTGTAGTGTTTTGGTTCTGGGTGGCTCCACCCATCAACTCTGTGGCATAGCTGCCTTTCAGCCTGGATACGTGTTTATCTGTAAGGCAGTTATGCTGCTGATGCATATCTGGCAGGTTGGCCATCTCTGTGGAATTGGATGCATTACATTGGCCACCTATGATACATAGCTGGTTAAATACAGGTCTGCAATATTGACCTGAGTGGAGGGCTGATTTAGAGCCTGGTGGAGTACCACTCTTCAGATTTAGAGGCCTCTGCCTTCCTAGTGGGGATCTCTGAAGCCTTCAATGCAATGGCCAGTGCAGCGGCTGCAGTAAGGGATGTGAACTTTGCTAAGAAGGCACAATGCTAGTTGCATCCTGCTAGGCAGATGTGGGGATTTATTTCTGAAAAACAAAACTGAGTGGCCCTTATGTGTAAGGAGGTGTCTCCCTGTACATGGTGTGTTCCCGGGTGAGGAAATCTATTGACACAACGGCCTGGAGGCCTAGAGGTACACAGGCCACCAAGTCAAGGTTTTCCACCACTAGAGCTGGCTCAGAGTCCTCTGAAGCGAATCAGACAATTTTTAGTGAGCACATTCTTCGCTACACTTTAAATGAGTCCCTGAGTATCCCTAGGAAACAATATATGTATACTAACCTGGATTGTGTTATACACTGTATAACACAATCCAGGTTGAGAATATGGTTCATTTATGTGGTGATATTTAGTAAAGGAAATACTGCATATGTACATTTCAGAAGCCACACTGCCAATTACTAACACTTCTTATAATGTCTCACCAGAGTCTGCTTTTGTTGTTTTTCACAATAGCTTACGTCATCTATTCTTTAAATAAATAACAAAAAGAAGTATACAAAGAGAGTGGGCTTTGGGTCAGCTCCCTCAGCTATTACCTTTTTAGTTTTCCCCATTAAGCATTTCTTGGATAGTCTATCAGTCAAGCCTATTGCATTTCATAGATGTAAACTTCGCGTCATAGATGATATATTATGGCTTTAGTGTGACAGCAGTTATCACAGTGAATGGATGCCTGAAGCGCTCTGGGTTGACAGTTTCCTGACACGGCCGGCGGCACGCAGCTCCTTTCCTGAGTTTCCTACACTCTCCCAACTTTCAGAGCTCTCTTCTGCTTTTACTCTGCAGTCATTGGCAATGCAAGGCGTGTATTACCATTTACAGTAATAACATCATGAGTAACTAGATGGTGAATTCAGTGTCCATCTTGGAACGTAATACTATGATTCAGTATCGACAGTACCATTATATTTAGAGCTAGTCGCTGCGCGGCTCTGTCTGGGTCAGCACATTCTTGTGTTTCCCTTCCATGTGTGGCTCCTAGCCATACAGTATATAAGTCGGGGTCAGAAGCTGAGTGTGATGAGCACTGGAGATACAGAAGCCGGTGTCATACCAAGGTCATGGCGCAACAGTCCACTGCAGCATTGGGGCTGCTTGGTAAAAGATAAACTGTGTGTATCACAGCAACCACAGAAAGAGCAACCACTGTGATAAGCGTGCAGCAGGATAAGAGGTAAGGTGCAAGCTATATTCCCTGTGAGCTGCGCGCATGGGCACGCGCACAGCATCCTTTCCCCAGCGCCCAGTATCTCTCCAGGAGGAGTGCATACTCCCCCAGATCTGAAACAGAGATTGGAGTGGATGTTTTGAAGTGTGCCTCATGAAAGGCAAAGATCACACTGTCAGTAGAAAGTCTGCAGAAATGAAAACGCCTTCTCCTGAAATGCGTGTGTGTAAGAAAGTCTACAGAAATTAAAAGGCCTGCTCCTGAAATATGTGTGTATTTAAATCTTGGGAAAGATTTAAACGTACGCATTTCAGGAGAAGGCGTTTTCGTTTCTGTAGACTTTCTACTGACAGCCTGATCTTTGCCTTCAATAAAGCACATTTCAAAACATGCACTTCGACCTCAGATTCAGATAACTCAGAGGTCATCTAATCGTCATGTGCTGATCCTCCCCCAGGGGCAGCAATAAAGGTACTAGGACTACAAATAAAGAAACTTCAAGAAGGAGTGTTTTTTTACATGCACTTCAAAGAAATTAAGACTGTTGGAATGGAAGGAGTAATGATCTGCTTACCTATCGCTTTCCATGATGCGCACAATTCCCACTATCAATGTAAAACATTAAAAAGGAACTTCAAGCAGTCAGCTGCTCCTGAAGTCCAATATGGTGCTATATGGCTGCAGTTACAAGGAAGGCTTGTGAAAATATAAATTCTTACACTACATAATAAAACATGGTTATGTACATCAAAAGGATGCTTAAAAGGGCTGCTTGAGAACAGACGTTTCAAAGAGGGAACAGGAAAGATGAATGAAGGAATAAGGGAACTTTACGAAAAGTTGTTTGCATAAAGAAAATAAGCTACCTTAAGGCTTCTCTAAAGTGCAGAAAGGGAACAGAATCAGAGGTAGAGGAAAGAGGGGAACATTCTGGTGGTTCGGTACTTGAACAACTCTTATGCCACCCTAAGGCTGCTTCAAAGAGCTACATAGGGAACTGATAAGAGACAGCGTGGGAGGTGAAGTGTCATCCTTCATGTAAAACATAAGTCCATGTTTCCTCAGCTACCTCCCGCTCATTTCCCCATTTTGCACTTTGAAGTTGTCTTGGGGCAGCATAACAATTAAACAAGCATCCAACGTGCTGTAATGTTCTCCTCTTCCATATACCCCTTCTTCCCTCCCTCTTCATTTCCCTTGTTCGCTTGGGAGCAGCCTTAGGATGGCACATGGACTACATGAAATTCCAGAAAGCCCCACTATTTCCATTTTCTCTCTCTTCATCTTCCCTCTCCCCTGTCACTTCTTCCCGATTTCTACACTCACACAGCACTTGGAAGCAGTTTGAAGACTGCATACGAGCTATACAAAATTCAAAAATGTTATGAAGTTCCTCTTTTCTGTCTCTCTCTCCTTTAGAAACAAATATGTAAATATAAACTATTGATATTATGTTTAATACTGACACTTAGCCTCTTAGGAATTTTCACAGTTTAGCAATGGAGAAGCAAACATTAAATAGTCAAGCTTGTATGTAGATTTCATTTAGCATTGTCTTGCTCTCTTGCAATGGCAAAAACAATTTAATTTTGAAGTACAAAAGCCCTGAGTTTCACCTCCATCGATAATAGCATTTCTGCTGGAAAGCATGCCTTCCAAAACCTAATATGTATATAATAACACATCTGATACAGTGGGTAAATTACATTATCCAGTAGTTTGGTTGGGGCGTTTGTAGAAAAGAGGATATCCTCCAGATACATCTGTGGACGGAGAGGGGCAGTAGCTGTGGACAGAAGTTTAGACCATCCCTTGCCCATACCCTCCATCACCATGGCAGAGGACATTCCTTCCCTCCAGCCAGGCCACAGGCCCACCCATGCCCCAGAGCATTTGATAAAAGAAAGCAGATTGGCTCCCAGAATCGGGGAAAATTAGCAAAAAAGGAACTAATAATACTGGATCCATTCAGTTATTCCCCATTTCAAAAACAAAAAGTAAAAATGCCCGATGTGGCGAAAGCAACACCTAGCATTTTACTGCACTTAATTCGACCATTTTTAATGAGGGCCTTAATGTTGGACATCGAGATGCAACCGACATTTTTTATAGAACAGTAAATGGCAGAGACTCGTAGGGGCTGAGAAAGACAGGTTTACCTACTTTGATTTACTTTATTGTTTAGCTTCTAATGCTTACGCATGTGTGCATCGCCAAATATAAAAAGTACCTTAAACCATAACAAAACGTCTTTGTAATTTCTAGTTTCTAAATTATTTTTTACTAAAGAAGGATGCTAAATCCGTCAAGGAATTGCACAGGCATATTCAAGAGGGTCACAGTAATGACCAAGAGCGATTTAAGATTTTAGAGAACTTCCCACAAAATCCTTGGATTCCACTCCGGTGGATCCATACAAGGTGGTTTCTAACTCTTTTGCTGTGACACCCGTTTGTGTACTTACTGACAGCTGTTAAGAATGTGGTATGGTGGGGTGTGTGGGAGTGTTAAGGATTCCAATGCTTGTCCGCAAATCCTCCAATCTGCGTAGCCAGAACACTAGATTGAATGGTGCAAGGCTGCCACATGCTCAGTAGGAACATGGGATAAAGGAAGAGTAACACAGCAGAAGATGGCTTGATCTTCTGAAAGTCATTGGCCCGACAGACTTGGGATGGTTACAGCAGCAACAAGGGATAGTACATGATGTACAGGATATATAAGGCTACAGTCAAGCCTGGCCTTGTAGGCACTGGCATTTCAAAACATGCAGTAATTACTAAGCGAGTGTGGGTTGAGAATTTGATAAGTGTAATAGCAGCCATATTTTGACTAACTTAAAACGTAGCAATTGTCTTAAACCAGTGTTTATCCACAATGTTTCCACAGAAGAACTGTGACTGGACTAAAGAGGCACCCAGATACACGTCTCAGACTTGTGACTACTAGTACAAGTTTAGGCTTCAGAAAAAAAGACCTTGTAAACATCCATAAACTGCTCAGAAACAGAGTAAAGGAAGAACCTACAAAGAAACACAAAACCTGGAGGACGAAAATGACAGAGATGCAAATACTTGTGTGGTGTGTGGCACTATGGCACTAGGAACCCTACAACAGAATAGCTTGCCAGTAGTCAGTCCCATCCAGCTGACACTACTCAGTTTGCTCAGGAATTAAATACCCCTGCAGTCCTTACGTCTGCAATGCAGGTGGTTTGTAATGGGCCCTCCTCTCCACATGACCACAAACGTCCCGCCACTTCAGGCCCAGCCTCCAACAGTCTGTCCTCCACAGTCTCCAACCAGCCCGCTGCCTATTTCCCAAGCGAATGTCTGTTCATAAAGGTAAAATGTCCCTTTCTTGTGTGCCTCCACTGTTTAATGTTCTGCTCCTCATATTATTCTTGCCTTGGTCCTCACAAGAGCTCAGTGTATTTGTAAGCAACATTTTAAAAGGCCCTCTAATAACACAACAACAAAATGAACATCAAATTCAGTTTACATGCAAATTGGATTACATTCCTTGAGCTTGTTGTAGCATCAGAGAATTTTGAATTCAGGCAATTAAATAAAAGAAACTATTGTGCATCAATGACGCTGACAAAAGTCATCTCTATTGAAGAAACAGGGTCGCTTTATAATTCAGTATGGGATTCTTAGAACCTAAATGGGGGAATCAGAGAGATTAATCTTGTCAAGCTCCAGTCACCACAGACTGTCATGTGGATTGAAGTGTAATGAAATTTGCGACTGCACGCACAATCTGATCAGACTATTCTGAGGGTACAAAAGATCCATTCTGTAGATGATTCTCAGATGTCAGACCAAATGAAGGAGGGAATGGTAAATTCCCTGAGTGTCTTTGCGGCTAGCAGCCAAAAGTAAATAATTATCTGTCAGCACAAATACGCGTACATTGACCAGTGAAGCACAGGGAACAGATACTACAGTGAATTTTACTTACACAGTGACTGCACACAGGTTCATGACAGTGTGGCACAAGTCCAAATATACAACATCCCTTACTGTGATAACTCGAGTAGGAGATGTACAAATTCTAAGCAATGGGAGTACTGATCCATATTATGGGAGAATACCCCACAACATATCAGTGGATGACAATGTATATCAGAATATGAAACCAGTATTCACGTACAAATGTGCCACTCCAGTGTCAGCAAGGTTTTTGTTAGTGATCACAAATGTCACAGGAAATATTAGAGAGTGACTATTTTATATTGTCTAAAATGTTAAGAGTAGGTTTTGCTACATTTATGTTTTACGACATATTTGTTACAATAAACGGATCTAAGGACGTTTTGGTAAATGCAAACCACTGTTGAGAAATTTCTAACAGGTCATTTTTTCACAAATTCACACTGGACATGTACAACAAAATTATTACTGATTTGAAATGGGAAAATTAAAAAAAAAATGGAGCAATGTCAGCATGACACCGGGGTAAACCAGTGTTACGTTATTAAGAGAGATGCAGGTCAAAGGACATTTCTTATTTTTAAAAGTACATATATAAATCTATACTGTTACTGTAAATAATGCAGTCTAGTTCCAGGTGTTAGCAGCGTCACTTGAAGGGCAAGGCAGACTCTTAAAAACATGCAGTTCAAATTATTTTTCAAGCTCTTTTTGTAGTGTCACCCCCTGTGTAATTAGCAACAAGTGCACGATAATTACCAGCAGGTCACAGTATAGTGTTTACAAATGTCTGAGAAAGCTGCTGCATAGCAGGCTGAAAGGAATGGGACCCAATTCAAGGCAAACACAGCGATGAGCATTTCAAAATTCTAAACACTCAGCAGATGAGCGCGCTGACAGAACTAGGTCAAAGCACAGATTGGAGGGTGCAGCACGGGACACTGCAGTGTCTGGGCTTCAAACGTTATGACAGGAGGTTATTCAGTTTCTGTCCTCAATTTTATCAGACATTACATCACACTAACTCTAGGTGCGCGTAAGGTTTGTCACTATTATATCTTAAAATAAAAAATTGAACACGGGCAAAAACGTCACTTAAAAAAGGCATATTAAATCTGCATAAAAAGGTTCCTTGTAAAATATAAGTCCCTCAGTTAACAATGGCAAATTGCCAAATTATTTAGCTTGTCTGCAGTGACTTTGGTGCAGTGGCTTCTTCGAGAGATATCTTTAGCGCAATCAATGGCAGACCAATTTCCGCAGGTGATCGCCACATTTCCATGGTCCCGTCCATCTACGAAGGAGATCACAAGAAAGGAAATGCAAAGTGATCCCTGATGAGCAGACCAAAATACTGACACAAGCACCTGAAAAGCTGAATGTCCACTAAAGCACATTTCCAAAAATCATCCACTAATATTCAAACACATTCCTATGAGGTCCACTGTTAACTGTACAACAGATACAGTGCCTCAGAACTTTGGTTTAATTCAGATCAAACAACACCAAAAGCAAATACATAAAACAAATCAACATAACAAGTAGGGAAGAACTTCTATCAAGGGGGAAAAGCTTACACAGATATGGCTTATCAAATGCTACTGCAAACTGGCCAAAAGGGAAGAGAGCGGGTACGAATAAAATGAGCATAAGTCTGAATACAATGCGCCATTGACCTGACTACTGTGGGGGTAAAATAATGATGCATGTGTTGGTAACAAAGCATGCAGGGGGGCCAGGCAGAACTACTAAATACACCGCTGCAGCGGAGTCTCATTCGTCACTACATCACGAACAACCGACAACTCCTTATCCAATGTGACATAGGTAGCATACAATGACTAGTATGGCACAGACTGGTCAAGCAACTTCTGATAAACCTTTGTCCAGGAGTGGATACTATGCACATGTGTATGGCACTTGCCTGGAGGACATATGGAAGGTCCACACACATGCAACACAGACCACAAATAGCTTTTATCTTATCCACAGAGTGGATAGAGATATATTCACTTACCTACTGCCAATAGTTGTTTGCCCATGCTATCTTCATGGTACCATACGTAACTATGGCAACTTAAAGCAACGTGTGCACAGATAGGAGTGGGCAAAGGAACCAACTGGATAAGCATTTGTAGGCATTTGTAGGCCATCTGGTACATGATAACTAGAAGCTACTGATGCTAGCTGCTGATACGGCTCACCCAAAAGCAGAAGACGTATTACCAGCAGCCTGCACTCTGGAATCACGCAGAACACTGTAGGTGCTTGCCAGTGCACACACAGGACACGACACCCTCAACATGAGACTCGCCACTAAGTGTGCTCTTTCTGTCAGCAGCCAGTACACGTCTGCTAAAGAGAAACTCTGCCATTCTACCTGTAATTCCACTGTGTGGCTGGCTGCAAACACCAGCATCACGCATTTGCTTCCAAAACCACAAGATTTGTCCATGGCACTTACAAAGAAAGAATGTGTGTGAATGTAGCCTTAAAAACCATCCTGATTTAGGGATCATGGGATGGGGAGACTAATTCGAACATATACATCCCCCTGCTTTATCTTTATGATCAGATAATTAGCACTCCAAGAGCTTAGCATTAAGCCTTTGTCAATCCCTATCTATATTACAGCAGGTGAAGAGCCCTACCACTCTCTGAGTCTGTGACATCAACCATAAATTCCCTTTTTCCTTCGTTATTGTGCCCACTACAAAATTATCATCCTCCAAATATCCACCATGAGATACATGATGAGGTTTGGATGCCCGTCAACTCCTTTCATCTGACATGATGTTAAAAGAAGGTAGAGACATTCCTTATGCATCAGCAAACTGATTTCAGGTAACTCTAAATGTGGAACCGATGCAACTGTGAAAGTCGTTAGGTCCAACTTTCAGTGTCACAAAGTGAATATCATATCAGTGTGTGGGGTGTATTTTATAACCCTAAGAATTATTATTATTATTATTATTAAATTTGTATGGCGCACAGCTACCCAGAGGTTTCCCGGCGCCTAGGGGCAATGCAGGACAAGAGGCAGGGCCACTGGAGTGTTAACAGATTTTACTGATTAAAAAGCCATGTCTTCAGATCCTTACGATATTTCAGGTATTGCCTTTCATGATGTAGGTGAATAGGAAGGGAGTTCCAGAGAGAAGGAGCTAAAAAGGCAAATGAGCGTCCTCCCATTTTGGCTCGTTTGATTCTGGGCACCTTCAATTTTAATTGATTTGAGGATCGAAGTGAGCGTGAAGGGCGATAATGTTGGACTAAGGCGCTAAGATAGTGGGGGGTTGAGCCCATGTTTATTCTATGCATGTAGCAGAGGGCTTTAAATTTGGCGCGATTGTCAATTCTTAGCCAGTGATGTTCACGAAGTGCACCAGAGGTAGGTGCCGTTCTGGGAAGTTGGCAGAGCAGTCTAGCAACGAAATTCTGGACCACCTGAAGTCTGCGGAGCACTTCCTTGCCAGCACCCAGATAGAGCACGTTACCGTAGTCCAGTCTGGAAATCACCAAGGCCTGGGAGACAGTTTTTTGAGTGGCAGCCGGAAGCATCCACAGGATTTTCCAAAGCCACTTTAAAATAGCAAAGCAAGTTGAAGCAACTTTAATTACTTGCTGCTTTATTGTCAGTTGATCGTCAATGACGATGCCGAGGTTGCGCGCTGATTGAGTTGGGAGGGGGAGATCACCCATCTCAGGGGGCCAATGTTGGGGGCCCCAAAGAGATTTCTTGTTACCAAAGATGAGGAGTTCGGTTTTTCCTCCATTTAGCTTAAGTTTATTAGAGTGCATCCAGTTGGCTATCTTTAATAGCCCTGGTTGAAGAGAGGGTGACTTTAAAGTTTCCTTTGGGGAGAGCGAGAAGATAAGCTGGGTGTCATCAGCATAGGAGTAAATAGTCAGGCCTGCTTGCTCAGCTATCGTAGCCAATGGGCTGACATATATGTTAAAAAGCAATGGGCTGAGAACGGAGCCCTGGGGGACTCCGTATGAGGACATCTGAGGCGGGAATGAGCCGTAGAGGAGAAGACCTGAAAGGTCCTGTTTGATAGAAAGCTAGACAGCCACATGAGTGCCTTACCGCCGATGCCCTTAGTGTTGAGAATCTTTAGGAGTGAGGAATGGGAAACGGTATCAAATGCTGCACTTAAATCCAGCAGGATAAGTGCTACCGTCTCTCCTTTTGTCGACTAACTGACGAATATTTTCAGTCACACCTAATAAGGTCGACTCTGTTGAAAAACCTGCTCTAAAACCCGATTGAGAAGGATGTAGGATATTTTGAGCCTCAACAAACTTGGTCAATTGGAGATTGATGTGTTTTTCCAAGATCTTAGAGAAGACGGGGAGTAGGGAAATAGGGTGGAAATTAGAGAGAATCTTAGGGTCGGAGTTGGCTTTTTTTAGTAGAGGGAGGACCATTGCATGTTTCCAGAAAGCAGGAACACTAGCTTCCTGGAGTGATATGTTGAGGAGCTCCATGATAGAGAGGAGTATGGGGAGGTCTAGTTTTTGAAGTACAGTAGGGGGGATAGGGTCCTGAGGAGAGCCAGACTTAATGCACGTAAGAATGTTGCAGTAGGACAGAATGTCCAGGGGAGACCATTCGCTAAGGAAATTGTTGCTATTTACTTGGTCTACTTCCTGAGAGGTAAAAAAGCAAAATGCGGCTGACCAGGGTTCAGCACCTCAGTCCCAATGTTTAAAGAAAAGTACAAAAAGTGTGCAACAACTTCCGGAATCCGCCGCACTTCCACTCCACTGGAAACCAGATACGTCAATTCATACAAATAGGGAAGGTGCACCAATAAAAGTCAGTGAGCGTCAGGTCAATTCGAAAAAGTATCCTTTATTGCTTTGTAGTATTAAAAGTACTCATCAGCCAACGCGTTTCGTTCTCAAAGAACTTCATCAGGGCTCAAAGAATTCAAAGGAATGTCCAGTTGACGTATATGTTTTAATCTTTAGAATTCAATTGGCGCAACGTATACATTTCTCTCTAGAATTCAAAAAGAACCAATTTTAACTAAGTAGTCCCTCGCAATTATGCTTAATATATAGGGCAAGTATGGATGTCTGTAGTCCTGAAAAAATAACGACGTACCGAAGAGCAGGATCCCTCGTCATAAGTGTAGAACGTACTTCCTGAGAGGTATAAGGTGATGTAGAATAATTAGGTTGAGGATTTGTAATGGTAGTGGTGTGTTTGTGGAATTCCGAGTAGATTTTATCAATTTTATCCACAAAGAAAAGTCACCAAATCATTGCATTGTTTAGAGTTTAGGCCTGGGGGCTCGGGTTGACAAGCGTTACCCGAGAGTTCCTTTACCACTCCAAACAGCACCTTGGGGCAATTTCATGATTGTAAAATGATATGGTTGGCGTATTCAGCCCGAGCCGCATTACACATAGAATGATAGTTGTTCGAAGCTAGTTTGTACGATGATTTTTTTTCTGGCTCATAGTTTTTCCGCCAGCGTCTTTCCAAGTTTTTACATTTCGTTTTTTCTGTTTTAAGTTTTTCTGAGAACCATGGGGCCGAAGGCAGATGATGGCCCCGTTTATTCTTTTTATTGGACAAAGGAAGGCGTGCATCAATGGCAGAGGTAAGCCAGTTGTGGATGATTTTGTCATCTTCTAAATTAGTTATCAGGTTGTAGGCATGGTGTTGTTCAAAAATAGGTTCAAATTATTTATGTCTAGATTTTTCCAGTTTCTGCAATTTCTAGGATTGGCGGAAGAAGCAGAATGCTTCAAGCACTGTTTATGTGTAATCTTAAATTCAACGAGAAAGTGGTCAGACCAGGAAATAGGGATAGCTTGTTTGCAGGAGATGGTAGTAAGGTTGGAGAAAATTGAATGCAGTAGGTGTCCTGCCTTATGAGTGGGGCCTGAATTGTGGAGAAGAACATTCAAAGCAGCTAGGTCGGCTGAGAGAGTGGAGCTCGTATTGCAGGACGCTACATTAAAATGTAGATTCAGGTCAGATAAAATCGTAAAATTGGTGGCCTTTAATAATAAGGGGGCAATGAGGTCAGGGAGTGCAGCTGCCCAGGGTCCAGCAGGGCCAGCTTATGCACTGCACTTGATTACATATATATGTTGCAGTTGTGACAGTGGGAGAATCGTTGACCTTTATACAGATCCTAAACATGGCATAAAGACACCTTCTTACATTGCAGCAAACTCTTGGTGATGGTATGATAAGTAGTCGTCTGGGCAGTGTAGTGATAAATTAATATAAGCCTACTGTAATCTCTTGCAGCTCAACTATGCCTGAGCATGGCCAAGCCAGTCCTCTTGAGGACATTGCTGAAGTCTGTAGCCTGACAGATAAATAGAGCAATACATTTTGGTGGACAGTTTCATCTTGCATTGCAGTTTCAGCAAGAACCATAGTCAGTGCTGTTATTTTTTATTTTCCTTTGACAATACTGGATTGCCATCACGAAGAGCACAATGCTGTGCAGATGCAAGCAAACAGACTGT
This sequence comes from Triturus cristatus, assembly GCF_964204655.1. Lineage (NCBI taxonomy): Eukaryota > Metazoa > Chordata > Amphibia > Caudata > Salamandridae > Triturus > Triturus cristatus. The sequence goes on from NC_140583.1 coordinate 878,775,939, forward strand.
GTAGAGACCATACCCACTAGTGCCCTCATTTATGGGGTTTTGGCATAGAACAGAGCAGCAAGTCACCTTGCTGTGCTGCCCTACGTCAAAGTGAAAGGGCAGGTCTGTTGCTTTCCTGTCCTTTCCCCCTTCATTGGCACAGTTTTGGCAGCCTAGCGCCAACGAAGGCACCCTTGCACTATGGTGCAAGGGTGCCTGGGGTAGCAGCAAGATGTTTTTTGTGAAGGAAGGGGCACCTTCCAGTACAAAAACAATCCTGAGAGCTGTTTTCCTCTTTCTATGTGTGATGCAGAATGCAGCACACATGGAAATAGGAATAAACAAAGAGAAATAAAGTTATTTCTCCTCGTTACGTCTCACCTCGGAGTAGTAACGTTTTGGCACTTCCCCAGGTTTACATGGTCTTGTAAATCTCGGGAAGCATCAAAACCCCTGGGTGTTGTGTGGAAACTCCCACTGCAATGCCCATGGAATGCCTCCTGAGCACAGGGTATGGCAACACAGCGATTTGCGCTGCCTTGCTTTACTCCATACCTATGATGCCATTCAAAGCTTTGCAAAGTGGCTTTGCGTGGCCTCATAGATAGGATTTCAAGGTTTGCCCCGCCAGAGCGTCACAAAAAGTGACGCTTCGGCATTGCAAGGGGGTTATAAATATGCCCCAAGGTGTCTAAATGGCTTGGGAATCATTCTTTTTTTTTTTAATTGTCTGTATACCATGGTATTGCACCACCCACCACATTTTCAGCTAAGTTTGTACTATTAAAATACTACATACACATATACATACATCTTTTATGGGGAAATAAACGGTTCTAGATTGAGTGGTGATGCTTTTATCATGTTGTGGACGGACAAAGTGATGAGTTATTGGGCACCAATGTGGAAGTAACATTTCACGTCCCACCAACCACCATGATCTGACACAATGCCTTTCTTTATTTTGCATTAACACATAGGCTTGATAAGAACACATGTATGTTTTATCTTTGTTGATTTGTTTCAGCGGTCATGAGCTCTCTAATTTGTTTCTAAGTGAGTGCAGACCCCCAAAACTTTGCATTCAGTAATTTGCCGGAGGTCAGTGAAAGTCTTCAAGTCTTCAGTGTCTGTGTCTATCTCCGGATGTGTCGTTCTTCACTGGTAGTCTCACATGACAGTGTTAGACCTTTGGTTGTGCCACGGTTTGACTATGCTCTTACTGAAGAGAGAATCGCTTGCTAGTGTTGTTTGATGAAGGTTTTGGGGGACTCTGCAGATTGGAAGAACACCTTCTCATAAGGTTATATCTCATGAGCTACTGTCAGCATCTCAGCCATAGTTGTGACTGGCATTGCAGTTGCTCCTGCCTTTCTTGGCCTCTAGTTGCTGAGCTGGCTTAATTTGTAGGTTTTGCCTGTGAAATCTTTTGTATTAAATATATATCTTAGAAGGGGCTTACATCCCGCCCCATGGCTTTCATCGCTTTTTATTGGTTACTGTGCTTGCCACTTGCATTTCTTCTTGTTTCTATTGGCTATAGCACACCGTTTCCCTGTATCGTGTTGTTCCTCTTGTGTGCTTTTCTTATCAGTTTCCAGGTACCGAAGTACTGTTTCTATCCGCTTTTCTAGAACTATGTTTTAAAGGCTTTTACCTGCACAGCCCGCATTTACAGCGTCTGCCTGCATACGTGTATTTGAAGCTCAGAACGAGGACCTACTTTCAGATGAACTGCATGTGCCTTGTCAGTTTGAATGCCGGATCTTTTTATTATTATTACTTTTGTCGTTCAGATAGACTAACAATTGGAGAACACTCCTTTACACATTCTTTTCCTCGTTTTCAGTGTTTTGTGGACTTTCTAAATTTACGACTTCAAAATAAAATCTTTGCTGTTTCAACGTACTCCTTGCGGCTACTGTTTGTCGGGTTTGTTTTGAAGGCAAGTCTGTAAATAATCTGTGCATGTTTGCACGCATTTAGTTTCTTTTGAAGAAGAGTCTGTGTAAATAATCTGCGCGTTTGCACGCATTTAAAGTGTGCTTTTGTTCTTCTTATTCACTACTTGGCATTTCACGGTTTGTGTCAGCTCACCACATGTCTTGCATCCTGTTCAATGAATGTAAAAAAGGTTATGAGCTAGGACAAAGTGTTAAATGCAAAGTTTCCACTCCGCACGCATTGCCAATATTTTTGCAAGCTGGATACTTTCCTTACTTTTAGTGGAAATACATCCTACTTGTATTCACCATAAAATAAAACGTGCTCAGTAGCACTAAAAATCCAACCACTACTCATCCTAAAAAGTAACAAAGGTTATCAGCTAGGAGAAAGTGTTAAATGCAAAGCAGTAGTGACTGGCAGGGAATGAGGGTGGAAGGGCAGGGGTGATGGGGTGGCAGTCAAATAAAACAAAAACACTTCTGCTGACAGCTTTGCTCCTCCGTGACTCCGGTGAGTACCGGAACCAGGAGGCACCCAAGCTCCCATAGCCACTCACAATGCTGCAATGCCGCGTTTTTGTGCCTCAATGGGAACAGGAGGCTTGTGCATGCTCCCCACCAGGCTGTGTAATGCAGCCTGGTGGGGAACATGCAAAGCCAAATCGGCGTTGCAGCGCGCAATGTAATTTGTTTTATTTATTAATTTATATAAACAACTCTATTTGGCTGCATTCCGAACTTTACTACCCCCTCACCCTGCCCCTTCCCGCCGCCTCACAGCACTCCCTCCAGGAGCCGCCACTGCTGCACATGTCCTGTTCAGTGGTAGTTATTTGATGCTACTGGAGGCGTCTATTATCCTAAGCATATTTCGGATTACGCCTATATCAAATGTGCGCTTTAAAATCATTGGCAACAGTGCCCATGGCTGGCCGGCGTCTTCCAGGATAACATTGCTTTTGAAATGACCTCTTTAGGAGCTTGTTGTCAGTACTGGCTGAGGAAACTGGGAGGTTGGTGTGGGACTCATATTGGCAATGGGGTCATATGTTTATGCCTCAGACTTTGTGCCAGGGATCATCCTTATCTAAACTGGATGAGATGCACTTCATGGGGGCAGAGAGGATTTCTGCTCGGTGAGCATGTTACTGCTATAACACTTGCTAAGCATTTTATATCTCGAACACACTTGGTGGACAATGCACAGGCTGTTGCAGTTGGCCTGGAGTTCTTCTGCAGATTTTGGAAGGGGTGTCACCTGGTAGGTCAAAGGTTTGTGTGGGTATGAGCAGACCCTCCTATTGTTATCTTTCTCTGAAGTGGCTGCAATTCTAGTTGTTATTGAGGGGGGACATGCAAAATGTCCACAGTATGCAAACCTCGAGCACTGGTTCCATAGAGCCATATTTTTAAGTGTGCTAAGAGGCTGCACTTTATGTTTTTATGCAGATATATTTTCTGTTGTCTATGCAACATCAATGCTGGAATTAAAGTACTCTGCATCTATTTTCCAATGATTCTTTGTGGCTTCTTTTAAATGTTTAAGGAATAAGAGGCAGTTTGTGTGGTTTTGGGGCATCACTGTTAGCAGCGCCTTCACTGATGTGATATGTGCGGCTGGTGACTCACTGCTGCATTCAACTTTGCTCATTTGTTGTTATGTGCACATGTCCATTGGGGGGGGGGGATACAGGGAACCAATGCTGTGTATAAAATATCGACATTGGTTTGCTTTCCTGGCACCTGTGCGCTGTAATCTTAGATTTGAAATGAAATGGCGCTTGTGCTCATGGTAAACTATACACAGATCCTCTGTACAGAAACGGGTGAAGGACATCCCAGACTCAGCTACTGGTTACTTGTTCTGTCATTCTTATTTTGGATTTTTCCAATAGGGCAGCACTCATAGGCTGGGCAATGGATCAGCCCTCTTCAGCCATTGGCTCATTTGCCAGCATCATTCTCTTTTTGGGCCTGCCACAACAAAGGAATTTTGTATAATTATATGTGACTTCGAGGTGGGAGTTCTACTCCATGAACCTCTGCTGCTCAAGCTTTTAGTATAATCTTGGCTATGCTGTCACATAGGGCGCCGTTGCGTGTGTCCAGCAAATTATGAAAGTGATTTATTAACTACCGAACACAAGCTGTATTCTGCAATATTTTCTCTTTGTTCTTGCCCATCTGAGCTGTCGCTCTTTCTGCGTGCTGTGTCTCCCGGTGCATGCTCTATTGAGCAGTATATTTGGCTGGCACTAGGCGATCAGACTGCCAGAGCTCTTCAACACACCGAGTACTGTTGATTTGGAAATTAGCATTTTCCAAATGAAGGTGCTCTGGCAGGCTCAAACCAAGCGTGTCATTGCTATTTAGGGCTCTCACAGCTAAAGTAACAGGGCGCTTTCTACTACCTCAGGGCGGCTGTGCCTAACGGGATGCTCTGTGCGTGACTTCATGCATTAAGATCGTGGCCCCAGGAGTAATACAGCTGCTGCCCGTGACCTTCGGATTCCGTCCTGCTGCTTCCCTGCTCTCCATCCATAAAATGCCATCTCATTATCCCTTCGCACTGTTCGCAGTCAAGGACTGTTTCCCCACCTTGCTAATGCGAGGCCCCGCCCCTCTGTTATGGAGTGTTCGAGTTCCGTTCGTCTCGCGCTGCTCTATCTCTGTGTGCTCATTGGGCGCAAACACGAGCCTAGCAAACTTTAAGGATAGAGAGAAAGGAGTTGTAATAAATCAGCACTAGAAGTAGAAGAGGGGAAGAGAAAATGGCGGTTAAGGTCAGAGTCGCCGACTTTGGAACTAAGGAACAAGAGTCGAATCTCGGGTTCGGCTAAACATCCCGTGATTCTGAGCAAATCGCGTAATCTTGCCGTACCAAGAAGAAAAAGAATGAAGGTGTCCACTGCTCCAACCATTTCCCTTCATTTCCCCTTCCCTCGTGCCTTTTTAGTCATAATTTCCTTTTCCCTACTTCTCGCCGCTATTCTCCTGCAGCGATTTGAAGCTGCTTTAGGCTGCCATAAGCACTTTAGGATCTAATAACGGTACCGGTTTAATTGTATAAGTGTTCATGTTAACAGAATTTCCACTTCACTAAAATATCCTTTGGGGGAGGTTCTGTAATTTTTGTATTACTTTTATGTAGTCGTGGAGCTCTAGAGGTCCTGCCCCAGTCCCTTCTTGCGCTTCCTTCCTACCCTGTGACGCAGTGTCCCTGCGCTCTCTAATACAGTGCCCTGTTCCCACCCATCTTGTGCTGTTTTGGGTGTGTGTGCTCATCCAGTAGACCAACGATTCTGTAAACCCTGGTCTACAGCCAAAGGAGCTTAGATGCATCATTACCAGAATCAAGAATGTTTTTTGTTTTATAAAAGCAAAAATGTATCCTGTTCTCCATACTAGCAAGATGCCATGTTATTAAGAATCATCTCAGTGGGAAGTTAGATTTATTAGTTGTTGTACCAATGCAATATGGTAATGTGTTACCCCAGCAAGTACTCTGTTCCCCCACGCTACAGTTTTGGGAGCCTGTAAACAAAAGTAAATTTACATCTGTACATTTACTTATATGTAAATCTACTCTTGCACTAAGGTGTAAATCTACACATTTGTGCTGTTCACCATTTCCAAGTGTAAATTTACACCTAAGTGTGGATTTACATGCCTCCGCACCCTACGTTTAAGGGGGTGGATCTATCAAAGTCTCAATTTATGAGTGTAAAGTTACTACTAGGAACTTTTAACAGATAGGTGGAAATCTTGGCCAGAATACAATTATATGGACCATTTTATTTAATGTAATTGAAAAGGCTATGAAGAACATACAATTTGGTTGGGCCTGGCATCAGCCATATAGTTACAATCATAAATGCAAGGAGTCAATGGAAACAAGACAGTATAATGTACGGTAGGGTAAGCAGCACATCGACCGACAGTTCAATTCTCTCAAGAGTGAGGTTTACATTACAATGCAAGAGTGAGAGAAGCACCCGTTAGAGAGCAGCTCTACCTATATAATATGGTAAACTTAAAAGTCATAACCACAATAACACCCATAGATCACCGTTAATTGCCGGCATGGCATTGCCATCAAGAGGCTGCACACCCAACATCCATCACTCTCCCCCACTGGTGAAACATCCTCACCCTCCATCTCTCCATCTTGCCAATTAGGTAGGTCTGGTATGGACCCCAATGGGGCAAACTCTAATGATACTCCAGTGATGGCCTCCAGCTCGCGGAAAACCGTTTGCCGGAACTCATGTGTCCCAAGGCAAAACCAAGCAAGATGTGCAAATCCGGCCACACTCTTCCTGTAAAACTGGCATTCTGCAGAATCTCGTAGGCCATATCGGAATAGTCGTTCTTGAGTGTAATAAACCCGGTTGATAAACTTGAAGTGTACCAGCCTGTCCCTTCCATTCAACGACACAGTCTGAACTACGGAATAGCAATACTGCCAGTGTTTGTCACTTATGGAGACACCTTGGTCCCTCTGCCACACAAGCCGAGCCTTGGTCAACCCAGGTCTACGAGCTTCTTGTGCATATGCAAAAAAGTCTTGCTACTAGCCTGATGGGGGTGTCTACCTGAAGTAGGGAGGACAGTGCTGGCATGTCTAGGGGCTTCAAACTGTTGTCACCCAGCAATCCCCATAATGTGTGTCTTTCTCTGTAATAATGGTAGCAAGTGAGAGTTGTTGGTGTGTCATCCCATCCCTGAACCACCTCCCATGAGCACATTGTGCCATCCTGAAAGAAGTCCACCATGGTGCTAATCCTTAGTGTATACAAGGCCAGCAACGCACCCTTCTCCGGACACATAGGGAGCCAGGAACACCAACTCAATGGAATATGCTGTGAATACAGTATGAAGCCGGCTGTTGCTCCAGGAGACCACACCAAGCATGCACTGTAACCTTTAAAGAATCAAAAATGCCATGCCGGGTTTCGAAACAACACTTGAGGTAGTGTATAAGAATCTGCGGCATCTCTCTCAAGATGCAAATGTGCGATATCACGCAGGCTGTGGATCCAGCAGTGTGCAGGCATACTCTGTGCCGCTTTATAGTACATCTCAAGGCCAATTTTATCATTAAGGACCGTAAGTTGTCAAGCACCGCATGAGACAGTAGCCTTGGGATGTTCTGGAGCAGGAGTAAGAATATGGAGAACAGTACCATCTTCATAATATCTATACACCCAATTAGCGATAGTAGCAATTCAATCCAGCAGTCCACCGCCTCCGAGACCTTTTGGGCTGCCCTCCCATAATTATCTAGAAGTAACACTGCTGGACTTGTATCCCAAGATCACACACCGAGTCCGTTGACCACTGCAGTGGATATTCTAATGTTATTGGTGTCATGGCTGCGGTGAGTGGAAAGATAATAGATTTATCCCAATTCACAAAAAGACCTGAGAATCTTCTGAACCGCACTACCTCCTGCAGTACAGGAGTGCGGTTGCTCTCTGGCTGACGTATATACAGCAGTGCGTTATCAGCCTACGCTGAAATGATAAGGTTATAACCTGGAAAATGTAAGCCCGATGTTTGTGACACTCAAAAAGCGCACACACTAATGGTTCTGCCACCGGCGCATACAACAAGGGCGACATGGGACAACCCTGCCTGGTGCCTTTAGTAATCGTGATAGGCGCAGTAACAACAACACCAATGCTTATCAGAGTAGTGAGCAGAGTATAGAGCCCTGTCACCAGAAGCAGAAACACCTCCCCCCATTGATGTGACGCAGCACGGCTAGCTTGAATCCCCACTCAACTGAATCAAATGCTTTTTCTGCATCCAGAAAAACAGCAGCTGCCCTTATCTCCGGATCAATGTGTTGAATAGAACCAAACAGTGTTTTGAGATTGTAAGTGAGGCTACGACCCGGGACAAAGCCGGCCTGCTCCAGATGCAGTACCCCAGGTAATATCAGAGCTAACCTATTGGCCAAAACCTTAGCGTAAAGGTTAGTATCCACATTTAATTGTGACAATGGCCTATAAGAGAAACAGAGGTCTGACTGCTTGCCGGGTTTCAGAAGCGCCACTATTAGGGCCTCACCCATGGAGGCAGGCATAACACCTGTCTTCATAATTTCCTCATATAGTGTGACTGAGGGACCAGTAGGTCTCGGGAGGCCCTATAAAAGGCCACTGTAAGCCCGTCCGTGCCCAGCACCTACCCTGATTGCATGCCATTGAGCACAGGAACGTATCTCCGCTGGTTGCATCGCTGCCATTAAATGTTTCCCTATGCTCAATGATAAGCCAGATCATAGTTCTATCTACTAAATAATCAGTGGTAGCATCCTCATCATGGGGGACTTCTGACTAGTACAAGGCGTCATAATATACGCGGAATCTGTCTGCAATCTGACCTGGGTTACTTAGTGGCTGCCCTTGCTCCTCTTGTATTTCTAGTATATCATCGGACTCTATGCTAGGGAGCAGTAATGCTGCTAATGTGACGTTCCACTTCCCCATATCTAAGCGTAATAGCATATTTTCCTAAGAGGTTAACTTCACTGTTACCGGTCTCATGAAACTCATCTATCTTTGGTTTAATATCTCCAAGGAGGTGGTCGTCGGGTGAGTTGTGATGTCTCTGGTCAAATTTCGCAATCTCCCCTACATGTTGTGTCAAGCGGCTTCTCAACGACCTAAGGACGGCAGCATGTTTAAATATTGTGACACCTTTGACGTAGACCTTGAAGGCCACCCAGACCATTGAAAAGTTATTGATCATTCCCACGTTGATGCGGAAGAACTCCTCAATAGCCCAGGCCATTTCAACTTTGAAGGATGAATCCAATAAGGAGGGGAGGGGGAGGGTAGAGTCAAGCGAATGCAGAAGCCCTCCAGCTTCAGAGTTCCACATCCAGCACCACTGGTGAGTGATCACAATAGATCAGCAGCAGTGGCTCTCATTTCTGAACACGAGAAACCAGCCCCTTCGATACAAGCCGAAAATCTATTTGTGTGTGGATGTCATGTATTTTGGAATAGTGAGTGTACCCCCTCTCAGTGGGGATCTGTGACGCCAACCATCTCGAAGGCTCTCCCTATCTGCAATATCCACGAGTGCTCAAGCAACAGCAGATGGTCGATGAGGGGGACCTTTGGAACAATCACATTTAGGATTTAAGACTCAGTTAAAATGTTCACCTGAAATCTGTGGCAGGTCACCCCACTAGAGGAGGCGTGCACTGAGAGAATAATAAAACTGTGGAACATCATAATTGGGTCCGTACACTGCTACAAGCAACACAGTGAAGTCCTCTTTGTAGCAATGGGCTACCAAGAACCTATGCCCCGGGTCTATGCACGTCTCATTTAAACTAATCCCTGATACGCAGCTCACCCAATTCAGTACTAAACGGGCATGCGAGGTGAAGCCGTTGCATAGCAAAGGCCCTGCATTCTACAGTGCGTCAATACACTGCTCCCTGGAGCCAAGTGGGTTTCTTGCAGTATTACAAACCCTATCCTATACCTTTTAAGATATGCCATCACCTTTCGTGTCTTTCTGTTATCATTTAGACCTCGGACATTCCATGTAAGAAATATAAATAGTGGACGGACAGATGGGCCTGCCACTGTCTGCCCTATGTTAGCCATCGAATAGTGCCTGCTCCATGCCTTCTGCCATGCCCAGCCACACAGCATAAAAAACACTTCTAGAAACAACAAATAAAGAGCATTTGAAATTAATACCCCACCCATGCCATGTAATCCCACAACTTGCATAGCATTTTGGCATCCCACCCTAGCCCACCTCATCCCCTCATCCCAAAAAAATGAACAATTACAGGTGGTGAACACATAGGGATAGTTGTTGCCTGGTCAAACGCTCAGTGCTGGCTTAGATCACATGCATTGATCACAAAAAATATTGATCACAAAAAAAGGACCTTCATCATCGGGTCATCCTGACCCCTAAAAGTCGGGGTGGGCTCAACCACAGCGTTGGGAGCTCTTTGGTTAGATGAAGGTAGGGGGGTTGGCCCGAGCCGTGGACAGAACCGCAACAGGTTGAGATGCCGGGACCACCCACATTATCCCTCCGGTCCTATGTGTAACGCGCAGCCCTCCTACAATTGATGGAGTTTGGCAGTACACAGACACACGTACACTTGACACACCGCGAGGAGTAGCTACTCTGCCCTCGCTGCACAGAGAGGATAGGGACTTCCCATCCTGTAATAGCACTCACATAGGGGGTTGTCCCTTTGCCCTGAAGAAAGTCCGGGACCTTTATGGCCGCTCTGAACTGAAACATGTCGGCACTAGGGTCTTAGGACCATAATACCAGATCAAGATCCAAGATCCGATTTTAGATTTTTTTTATTGACCCAGACAGACCCAAGAATAAAGGGAAACCGGGGGTCTGACTGAGGTATTTTATCTTTAACCCCCCCTACCTTCATCTATCCAAAGAGCACCCAACACTGTGGTTGAGCCCACCCCAACTTTTAGGGGCCGGGGTGACCCGATGATGAAGCATGACACCACTAGGGTGTGTGAGGGTAATTAAAACAAAAAGTGCTCTTTCCCAGACACAGGATTGTGACTAGCACAACCTCCCACTAGAGTGGCCCCTTCTATTTTTCTTTCCGGTCCTTTGACACGGATAATACAACAACAACTCTGACCACTGTTTGGTCATTTGGAGTATTTTTTGTGATCAATGTTTTGAAAGGAGGATATACTCCGAGTAAGATTTCCTCTTTAACCCTCCAGACACTGGGACTTTTCTCGGTATCCTTATGTGTTAATATCTTAGACCATATGCAGCCACATGTAAAACATTGCACGTGCCCAGAATATGGAAGAATGAAATTCTGGAATAAAATGATAGGACCACTTAGCACCTCCATCTCAAACATGAAAATAATGCAGTGATATAGTGGTAAGAGTGCTATACAGCATAGGACAAAGAACAGACAAAGGGAGAGCTTTCATGCTGCAACTAGAACACTCTTACCAGTGTCCAAAGCAAATATTGTAGGCAGGAGGTAGCAACTTGAGCACAATCTCAGCCAGAGTCTCACAGTCCTTCATCAATAGGGGGCGGTATGAACCCTCATGACCGTCACAACAGGTCGAAGGCCAGGGCGCACTCTCTGTGTCATTCCGCCTCCGTTACCTCAGCTGACATCGACAGTCATGATTAACCAAAGTGTTACATCATTGTTCTTCCGCTTCCTGCATGTCTTCCCCGTCATTGTCTTCTCTATGACATCTTGTCTATTCTGACTGTGTTGCATGGCCGTTAAGATATGTTTCACAGGGTTCAGGGACCTCCACTGCAGCACCCTTATCAGTTGTGCCAGCCTCGCGGGATTTGGGTGGTTTGTGCAGATCAAATTGGAGCTTTGGTTGAGACATGTCCGTTTTACCCATGCTGCTGGTCCGGGAGGCACCACCACCAGGCATCCAATCACTTCACTGGACTGCCACCTTAAGGTTCGCGCTGCAGCATGATCGTGGACTTCCCAGTGCCGCCACAAGCAAACAGAGTTCATCTCATCTAGGATCAAGGAGGTAGGCAGGTGGTCTGACCCACAAAACCGTGCCATCGGCCAGACCAAGGGCCTCGCAGGAGTCATCGAGAAGCATATGCGAGGTCTATGGCATCTCCTCTCCCAGGCAGACTAACAGTCAGATAATGAGATGGAAACCACACCCAAAAATCTGTCAAGTGCTTAGCCAGTGAGCACTCCCACAAGCATCCCCCTGTGGCACTTCCACAACAATGCACCGACAGGGGGCTCTGCCAATCAGGGTGCCAGGTCCTGCAGTCAGGCAAGGAGGGAAGCAGCAATCAGCGCCCCAGCAGTAAGGAGTATCCTCCAGGCAGAGCCGACTCACCACCACTGAGTCGATCCTTCAATCATGAGTGACTTCAGCAGCACCAGTCCTCAAATCAGTCAAGCTCAGACAGTTAGCACCGGTTGAGCAGCTCCATTTGCTCTATCCTAGTATGCCCACCGGCATCTATAGAGAAAGGCTCGTAAATCGCACAGCAGCCACTGGGCCCTCCCCTCTTGTCTGGAGGCTGCCCGTATGCACACACGGCCTCAAGTTCGTGGTTGCAGCGCACCACGGCGTCGATGTCTTCCACACCCCGACCCTCACCTCCTCAGACGTCACAGCAACCGGAGGCCAGCATGCGGGGCAGAGGGCAGAATCTTGGCTCGGCGCCAGCCCACCCGTCAAATTGACACTTGCTTGGCTTACTTAGCTCTAATTACGCATTTCTGCGCTCAGGCCCGGGCATAGTCGGCAGTTCTCCTAACGGCCCACACAGCAGCATCCAGAAAGTGTGTTTTCAACATAGCCAGCAGACCCCAGACCATGGGCTCCAATGGGGGCTTAATATCCCACAAGTTAAAAGCATTCTGCACCATGATGGTTTAGAATAATAGATAAGTCGACTGAACTCTTAGTTTGAGGCCATCTTGGAGCCAGACAAGCTCCGTCCCCCAACTATATTCACAATTAATAAAGTTTATTCTTTTTGAAAAATATATAAATATTTCAATATTGAATATGAAAGAAAAATATTTGCAAATATATATTATTAACATAGCTCTAATGAAATACAATGTTACATCACATTAACTCAATAAATGTGTATTAAATAATTAATTAATTTAAATACATTTATTTAATCTGAAAGTAATAACTCTTACAGAATAATAAAAAAGTCCCACAAAAACAAGAATTTTTATTTAACATGTGTTAAATGTTGTGAAACATTGTGTTGAATTAATTTGATAAGCTTACTATTAAATTTGAAAATTATTAATTAATAATTATATACAATTTCCGAACAATAAAATCTATCTATCCATCTATCTGTCTATCATTAATTTAATGTATTTAACATTATTTCCTATTAAGTGTAATTTGTATGTGCCTCCATAATTTTCTATAGGAGTCCATTGCTGTACCTGTGGGTAGCTATGTGTGTTGCTTGATTTACTCCAAGGATAGGATGGAGTATATTTAGTTCGGTTTTGTTATTTTTAGGACTCAAGCAGCTTCTAAGTGTAGCTTGTGAATGACAATGGGCTTACTCTTTTTTAAGTGGGCGTCTTTAGTAGCTTATCCTTCCCTAAGCCCCTCCTTACCCATCCTTACACTCGTCCCGGATTGCAGTAATTAACCAATTTTTTCCATCACTTCCCTTGTCCTATCCCACATGTGATTCTAAGTAGTAAACTTACATGCAAGAGATCCCTCCATAGAGAAGATAGAGGAGATGCCTGTGAATATGACCACCTGCAGGATTGTGAAATGAAATTAGTAAGTAGTACTCTAGCATTAGTTTGAGTACTACAAAAAACAGTTTGGGAATTAGGCCCTTGGGGTCCATTGAGTTCAGCAGCTTGGCACACGGTCTTTTAAAGTTAGAATCATTTGAGTGTGGTCAAGCATTGGTCTTCGGAGAGCACTACCAACACCAATTTTTATATTTTATTTCTTGCAGTATGCACAGTGCCAGGTATAATAATTTTGTAAAATATTTTGTAAAAAATGTCTTTGCTTCCATGTTATTTACCTTGGTGTTTCATTTTGTGGGAAAGCTTCTGATAAAGCATCTGACAAAATAAACAAAGCCACGCTGACATGTTTGTGTTTTGACTGAAACCTCTAGGAGCTTATTTGACAAATGTTTTCCTTCAGTACGTTTGACTGCATTCGGGAGCTCCTCCTGGACGCACGAGAAAAGGCACCGCATCATCAGTGGCGTAACGAAATTCGAAGGCCCCCCTTCAAAATACAAGGAGGGCCCCCCTTCCGGCTCACTCAGAAACTCCCAGGCCAGCATACTTTCCTGAGGGGGCCCCCTGGAGCTTGGGACCCCCGCACTGCGGGGTCTGCAGTGGCCTTTGTTACGCCCCTGCGCATCATCTAAAGCCAGTGCTTAATTTGTAAAATAATAAGTGCTGGGGCTCCTGCCGGGAGGCCACTGCAGCTTGCACCACACATTGCCCCTGCCGGCTGCCAATGACAGTACAAACACCGCTACGAACCATCACACTCTTACAAGTGTGACAATCCATACCGTTCCAGGCCCCAAAAGCTATAAGAATGGTTTGCGAGACAAGTATTAGTCATTGTAAATGTAAATTGAACTAATAAACAGCTGTTGTGTGCTCATACCTAAAGTATCTAGACAGCACCACCATGTGGCAGACTGTCATAACCCCTGGTGCTGGCAATTAGCCGCCAGTGCTGAGTACCGGAAAGCACCGGCTCAAATTAAGCACTGTCTAAAACCCATTTTTAGTGAGAAACGTAATCTTTTTTAAGCAGCACAACTCATTTTATATGTTGTTTTGTCTACAAGTAATACCTTATATGCATCGAAGAGGACGTTTTTTATCAAACCCCCACACTCTGCATCTCAGGCAGCTGCATTGATCGTTGCGTTACATTTCGGCGTGGTAACGCACTGCGGATTTGCTTTAAATAGACCTGTTACTATTTCAGAAGGCTGCTTCGACATGCTAAATCAGTAAATCATACAAATCCATCCTCTAAACACATGGGGCCCGATTCACAAAGGTGAACTGAGACGAAAGTCTACAAAACCACTTTTGGTATTCACAAAAGGCATTTACTACTCGTACATGCCCTTTGTGAATACCAAAAGTTTAACTTTACGACTTTTGTTATTCACAAAGGGCATTTACGTGTAATAAATGCCCTTTGTGAATACCGAAAGGCGTAAAGTTAGACCTTTGCCTCCTTTACCTTTGTGAATCGGGCCCATGGCTTCAATGCCTGCAGGCTGCTTGCATGGGTGCCAGCATGCCTAAGCGCATAGGCCCATTTGCATATGTGCTTGATTGTAACATCTATATCAATATGTGCCTGGACATGTAGGACTGTGCGCAGGTCTGCACGCACCATGCAAATGTCAACCGTATTGACGCTGCCAATGCTTGTTGCACCTGTAGTTCGTTCTCGGTGCTGCTAATCAGTTTCCTGCGGAAAGGGCCACGTCTGTGCACCGATGCCCATACATGGTGTAGGGTGTGGAGGCGTGCTGTTTGATAATGTGCTCTGAGGTGTGTGTCAGCGGGTATGGTGCTGGTTCGTAATCACTGGGACTTTGTCCATGTATTTGCTTGAATTACGCAAGCCTGTTTTTTGTCCCAGAATGCTCGCTGTCAAAACTCGTCTTGGCGAGCTCGTTGATTTACGCATTTTTTCTAGATTAGCTGCTTTGAGTTTACAGAAGTAAAAACTGTGGGATTTCGTGCACCGATGCAAACACGAGAAGTGTTTTGGCTCTTACAGTCGGACAGTGACCTCATGAACTAGAAAATAACACAAAGAAAAACATCAACAGCAGAATCCGGAGACTAGAATCGTGCCAAAAGTACAAAAAATAATAACCTTCAATCTGCTGTTTACTTCCAAATTGGCAGGCGACACCGCATTCTGGAGGGTGTGGGAGCGGACCCTTCACTCGGCTGCTTTAAGGTGCTATTCAGAACGAGCAATGCACACTTTAACAATGTTGGCGCAGCGCCCCTCCTTCGTTCCTAGTATGTGCATTGCAATATATTGCTTAAACAAGCATCAAGTTTCCTTTTTTTCTCTTTCACCCAACTGTGGCTGAACAACACATGAGAGACTTCACAAATGTAGAACTGAGACTACACAACATTCGGCAGTGTCAGCTACTTTTCAAGAACTCAAAAAAGACCTACATTTTCCATAACTGAGTAAACATAGGCAACATAAACACTGGGTTTGTAGACAGAATGGAACTTGAAGTGGTGTAATTTAAAAGCCAATGCAAAATACAAAACACATCCTCTTTTCTAGTCAATTTACAGACACATAGGGCCGATTGACAAACTGAACTTTGTAGTACAAGATGTTCTACAAAACGTACTACAAAATATAAGTTTTACCTATACTTATGTGTGCTCAGTTCTCCGCCCCTGACGGCGAAGTCTACGTACACACAGAGGTTTTAGTGGTAAATGTGGGAGTGAAACAGACGAGAGGGCGGGAAAAGGACCAGATTTACTCCCCAAGGGGCTGGAATTAGGGAGGAGAAAGAGGGATTAAGGGAGGGTCGTAGAGGGGTTTAGGAAGGGACGTCACCCATCCACACAAGAGTAAGCCAATTGCTTTACCCTGGGGGTGAAGACATGTAGCTTGAAATTTTGTAGTAAGTTTACATTCGGAATTTTTGAACACCGAAGGCAGTAAACTTACTTCAAAGTGTAAACGTAATCAAATGTGTAAATTACCTTTGTAAATCAGACCCTATAGTTTAAGCTCCTGTGCATCAGTTGTTAATTCCCTGTCTGTGTACAGCACAGGGTATTCGTTCTGTGAATTAAACAAATAAACATTTCATAATTGTATCATTTCTGAACTTCCATTTGTACTGTGCTTCAGATACATTATTATTTTTCAACACTAGCTTGTAGTCTTTCTCTGTTACTATTTGTCTTGCCACAATGGTGTGTTAATCCTGAGGGCAAATCCATTGGCCAGTTACAACATTTGCTATTGTTCCACAAGTAGAAAACAGTCTGTTGGACACTTGATGTAGAGCAAAAGAAAAAATGAATTTTGATTCCAGTTCCTAGATTTCATTAAACTCAGTAAAATCAATTAGATTTCTGAGAATTAGTCCATTCTAAGAAGAGAGAACGAATTAGTTGCATATGTGGTGAACCATGGTGTCACCACCCGTAACAGGCTAGAGATACTGATTGTTTCCACCAGTGAAAGATATTCATAGATGTGAGAAAATTAAGTTTAGGGTTTTAAGGTACATTTGTATCCATCAATACAATCTCTTCTTTCTCTTTCTATTAGCTGCTGCAACACACTGACAACATTCAAGCAGAGGGACGTGAGTCATTTGTTTTTGTATTAACAAAAGCAAGGAACAGTGCAGACAGGGTGCAAACCTATTGTTCTGAGGAAGCAAAGAATGAAACTGAATAGTCAACAGCAGACTGGCTCACCTGGTTGATCAAGAAAACTACTTTCTTTAATAACTGATTCGGAGACCGAATTCAACATTTTGAGTCTGCAAATAATTGGACACTACATTAACTGGATTTTATTTCCCTGCCCCTTCCTCTAACCCCGGCTGCATGGCTGAGTTGCATGTAACATGCTTCATACATATAGGGTGAGGGCACAACTCCTCATAAAGGCCAGCTGATAAAAGGATTCACCGAGGAACCTGGTGGCAAGTTTTAGCGTTAGTACTGTAAACATTTGAAGGCATTTATAATTTGTAAAATAAAATATTTTCTCAAGTTGTTAGGGATTGAGGAATATAAATACATTATAATAATGTATGAATTTGAAGTGCCTGAAAACAACTATTACAGAGACTGATAAGCTAAAGGCTAGTTAAAGGGCAGCTTATCATTCCTTAGGTTTCAAAACAAGCCCTATGAAACAACTTTCCACGTATGATGTCAAGCTAAAGTCAACTGAACCTATAGCAGTTCTGGATCTTTAAGGAATTCCTGACGAAAAATAAGGACCCGGGCCGGGGAAGGCAAAGCCGGACCCGATGGAGGCCTGGGTAGAACGCCGGCCGGCGGCGGGACCCCCCCCACGCCACGCCCACGCAATTAGGAAACCCGGCTAGGCCGGGGAGGGCATGGATAGGCCCGCAAACAAAGGAGGCTCCCCCCCCAATCAGGGGGCGAGAAAGGCAGGCAAGGGGGGGGTTAAGAGGGGCCAACGGCCCAGGAAATCTCATTTCAAGCCTCCCCCTTGCGTAAGAAGAAGAAGAGAAGCCCACCCACCCACACCTATCGATACGGGCGTCACAGCCATAGGGGGGAAGGGTAGCGGAGCGGACACGAGGAACCTAGTAGAGAACGAAATTACTAGAAGATAGATGAAAGGCTCGCACAGTGTCCTTGGATGCCTCACGGCAGGGGCACTGGGGGAGCCATTGGGCGGCGTGCCGCAAGAGAAAGAACAGAGATGACACTCCCGAAGGACCCCGGGGATGCCTTACGGCAGGGGTACAGACGGAGAAGATGACAAGGACCCAGCCGCAAGAAAATAGAGTAGATGCTCCAGTAAGGTCCTTGGGATGCCAAACGGCAGAGACCCCGGGGAGAAGGGAGGGCCCCGAAAGGATACAGGACGAGCGGGACGGCACTTGCAGCCCGGGCATGCCCAGAAAGGGACACCCTCCAAATCGGTAGCAAGTTGAAGCCTAGACCCGTGAATCGAAACACAGGGAGTGGGGCCCCTCCCTCCTCTCCCAGGCAATTGAGGCGGCTGGGTCCAGAATGCGAATAGAGAAAATAATGAACAATAGATAAAAGTGAAACATGGTCATTGAAGGACTATAGTAAGACCATGAATGTTGAAATATGAAGATTTCCTGTTACCAAAATGTTTGTTGTGAAAATAAAACTGTGACCTTTTCAGGCACCAAGAAGTGGTCAAGTGCTAATTAAGGGAAAAGCGCGCAGCGATGGCAACAACCATGGGGGAGTGGGGAGGGAGTGCTCGCCGCCTGGACGGGGTTAGATACTTATGCTCTTTTTTTGCACATGTTCCTGTTCAACTGACTGTACTAAAAGAGCTGAAGAAAGCCTGCTACACAACATAGGCTTGTAACCCCTTGGGGTATTGTGCCTGCTCCTCGGACTTCTGCAGAACACATTGCACATGGATCATTCTTGAGAATGGGAGCCTGGAAGCCCAAAAGGATCAAAGGAAACCAAGGACTGCGTTGGAGACACCTTGCGAGTTAAGAGTTTGTTTGCCCTCATCCTTATGGATACTTCCAGAGGAAGCGTTGTTGTACTTTGGCACACTTCGGACAATTATGATGCCCTTTGGAGCACAAGGGCAAAGTGCTAGCTTTTAGCTGAAGAAGATAGAAGTTCCTTGGTATTCACAAGCACCAAGTTAGAGTAAGAGCTTTCTGAATTTCGGAAAACGCATTTGAGACTGTACAGCCCAGCTTGGCCTGAGCAAGCCCAAGAAAAAATGCTATAACACATGCAAAAAGAGAACCAAGACAAGCTGTGCATCATGTCTTTAGGTGTTAAAGAGGTAATTCTCTCCCGCTGGGCCTTCTTCAATCTTGTATTTCATAATATCTTTGACAAAGTGGCCTTCATATCCGACTTCAAAAAGCTCTTAATAGATGAAGCCTTGGGGCATCCTAAGTGTTTGATGCACAAAACAGGCTACCTCGAAGTATACATTTATGCACCACGTATAACCACTTGCCCTGAGCAATTGCATGTACCAGTAAGTGGAATTCCTTAAGACCAAGATTCCTCTGAAAATATGCAGTGAGACACATAATCATATATTTCAGACATTTTAGATTTTTCTACTGAACTATGCTGAGGCGCAGAAGAGCACGTTTAACAAGAGTTGAATGCAGTTTCCTTCACTTTTCGTTCCTCTGTCTGCTTTCATTCTTTTGCAGCAATTAGTTGACGATGTTTTCGTTTTAGGAACTTATTTTAGATCTTAACTTCTTTAATCTTTTAACTATATTAAGTCATTGATTGTTTCATTCCCATACCTCTAATTTTTGGTTAGTATAGAGATTGCCCCACACTAATAAATGGTAGCACAACAATACTCTGGCTTGCCCCTGGAGACAACCTGATCAGGTTATTGTTAGAGTTCAGCCTCATGACTTGGGACTCTTTCCCCATTACACCTACAGACAGAACATTTAATATTTTAGGATGTTTGTTGTAAATCTCCTAAACAAATGTATTGTTGACAAAACTATCTTTCTCCCTTTAAACAGGAAGAAAAATCCATATTCGTAAAATGTGTAAATAGCATGTTACAGTGGTTAGTGATTTACTAAGCAAAGAGATGGACCACCAGAATCAAGTGACTCAACGCACAGATGAGTACAATTATTTTCTTACCCCAGTAGAATAGCGTCAGTCCAATGGACAAAAATCTAAGTAGCAGAAATCGTATTTACATGCTCATCTGAGATGTCCACCGTGGAGAATATACGTTTCAAGAACAAATAATATGTCTTATGTGGTGGTTACAAAGAGTTTTGTTTAATGTTTTATGCAGTATATTAGACAACTTAATTACTTCTCTTCTTCAAGAGACAGTCAAACAAACTAAAGAAGATCCAATATAATGTGATGAAAAATCTGCTTTTACAAACCAAATACAGCATATTACAACGGTCCCCAATTTTCAATCTGAGTGCCAATTTAACAGAAATGCATTGATCTGAACGCCAATTCAATAAAAATACATTGATCTGAGCGTCAATTCAATAAAAATGTATTATAAGGTATAGTTTTTGGATAAAACACTTTCTCAAAATATGCAAATAATAGGAAAACTACCTTGAAAAACACTGCTTTCTCCTGGATGAAGCAACAGGACTTGAGAGAAGCACAATGTCATCAGCCTGGCATTGTGAATACATTCAGCTTTAGGACCCTCGCCTAATTAGGTTTGGTGGTGGTAAACAGGCTCAACTCATGCATACTAATGGAGCAGGCTGCTAGCTATGCTGGGCTGCACATCGTTATATTGGTTTACCATAGCAAACAGACATCAGAGGTGAATGGCCGAACAAGTCACATACACCTCAGGAAACAAATTAATACACCTTCAATCACCCACTTTAAAAAACGAAATCCACCAAATCACAGAGATCCAAAAATCGTAATATTTGCAAAGCCTTTCACAGCCTCATTTTCACGAGCGTTTTGGATTGAAAAAACATCTTCATCAGGACAGGCTACTTTACCAGACTCATATAATGGTCAGCAACTTCAGTCGGCCATTTTGGTGAATCTGAACATGTTGACCCGCCCTAAAGCAGAGTTGAACACAGGCCTGAGCAACAGCATATAGAGGTATAGGGGTCAATAATTAGTTATCGGCTGTTTGTATTGGAAACTGATTATATGGGTTTTCAACAAAGGTATGTTTTATTTGAGGAGGTATTCTCTTTCACAGATTTTACCTCTTGGCGTAAACAGAATAGTTTAAACAAGCATTTGCAATGCACCAGGTCTCGCATCAATTAAAAGCCGAGCGTTTACTTTGCAAATGTAAAATAAATGCGGCATCCGCCTGCCTTTGTTTTTTTATCTATTGGCTTTTGTAGTAACTGCAGCATGTCGCGCTTTAGCTTTAGATGTTCAAAGTTAAAGTGTGGCGTGACGCCATTGCTACACAAGTCAATAAATAGAAAAAAAAGGTTTTGTGGTCGCCTTTTTTTCAGTTTATTTACTATTGTCGCTATCGTGACACGCCATGCTTTATTTTCAAATGTTTAAAGCTAAAGCGCGGTGTGCCGCCATTGCTACGAAAGTCAAAAAATGGAAGAAAAAAAGTTATGCAGACGTCTTATTTCAGTTTATTTACTATAGTAGCAATGGTGCCACGCTGCACTTTAGCTTTAGATCTTTAAAGCTACAGCACGGCGTGGCGCCATTGCCACAAAAGTCAATGCATTGTTGTGCAGGGTGGTGGGGCATGCCGCAGAAAGGACGGCAGCAATGATAGGAGGAAGGGGGTGCGAGCAAGGAAGCAACAGATGGCCAGAGATGTCACACAAAAAAACAATTAATGATGTCCGCTGGGAGTGAACCAAGCACACAAAGAAGGGACAGATGGACAGTATTGACCAACCAGAGTAAAGGAATTTAGAAAAACAAGCCAACTAACCAACCAGAAGCGCTGGGCGTGTTGAATGCTAATATCCTGAATACAGCATGTCTCAAAGAGACAGCGCTAGTGCTGCCTAGGCGAGACCTAACAAAAAATGACACAACCGAAGACAAACTTAGAAGCAAACAGAAATATATGGAAAAGATAAGAATCAAAATGATACCCTTTACGCGTAAAGAACATGATATACTTATTATAATTTACTGAAAATAACCATGTTAACCATTTATAGGTCTTGTGGATGCGGACTGCATCTTAAGGGTGTCCAGCAGTAAAATGTTGTGTCTTTAGGCTTTTTTTAACACTAGTTATTAGAAACATCTCACTGACTTGATGGCATATCCTATGTAAGGACAAATTTAGATGCAGATGATCGCATGGCTTCTTTTATCTTTCCAACATATATCTCAGCTGCATAATAATTTTAAAAACATTATCAACAACATGTATTTGGATGTCTAACAGCCCATGAAGGATATACCAACTAAGCAAACGAAATTCTCTCGAAATAGGGTTTAAAATTATTGATAAAGAAAATGTGGAATATAGTTGTGCAATAAGGAAACAATGCATATTTCTCATTTACACAATATTACTTAGTTACATACCGAGTGACTTTACGCCAGACAGTCATAAAACACATTATAGTAAAGTGTAATATAAAGCAGTAACTTACTAACAATGTAAAAAAAAAACGTTCTAGATACTTCCTGTGAACCTCGTAGATAAGAAACCGCTATTTCCGATTGAGATTACATTTATAGTTGACTGCCAGATATGATGCTGGCAACAGGAGCATTACATGCTCCCTGCTATGATGCTAGGATCAAATTTTTTCGACCTTGCTGAATCCCATAATTTAGTAAAATATACTCGACAGATGCAGGGACAGCATGCAACAACATCAAAGTAGTGAGTAACTAAGAAAGTGAGCATACATTAAATGCATTTATTCTACTGTAAGCGACTACAAAAAATATCCAAGAGCAAAAACTCTATGCAAACCAAGCACCACATACAGAATCTGAAAATATATGCGTTTGTCAGAGTGTCAATAGCTTCGACAAAGTGAGGGTCGACCTAGCACATTTATTGAGCAATAGAAAATTATCTAGTCATTTAATTTTCTCTCAGTGTAACTTTTGACAGCTGTTTCCAATTTTAATAGAGAAAGTTAACACTTGGATTTGTGCTACACTCATGTCAGTGCATCCACACAAATAAAGCATCTTCTGCCTTTATTGCAAGTGAACCCCGCAAGCAGGTATTAAAATGAAGGTGGTTGTCAAGTGTTAACTTTCAGATGTTAAGGTTGGAAAACAGTGACAGATTGCATATTGGAAAAAACGAATTCTGGGGTTTTGTATTGTGGGCCACGGTTTGGTGGAACATCACTTTTTAGGAACAAAGGGACAAGACTACTCTCCTGCTGCTGTTAAAATATGTAGAATATCACGCTGGGGACAGAAAGGATAGTGTTACTATCAATCTTATGGTAGTACCAATGCATAATGTCAAGCATGCAGTGATTTTTTTTAAATGGCCCGTTAAAGACATTTGGTTTCTGGTTGAGGGGGTAAAACTATACGCAAGCAGCAACAACAATCCCTGTTAGAGTAAAACACATGCAAACTCCAAATTAACCTGTGCTTAACCCTCTGGTAGCTTGGCACAAAAGTGATACATCTTAAGATAGAATAAATGTGTAAAGTATTTAATTTTGAAAATTAGAGTAAAATAGTGCTTCTAAGCACAAAGGCCAACTCTGGTTATCTGATTGCGTTGGACTGGGACAAAGTCACAAGTTCAGGCCGACCACAATGGAGCGCGGGCTGGATACAGGGAACAAGTTAGGCCTGCTGAATGAAGTACTTTAAATCCTTGATGTGGGTTGTTGCGTAGAGGATAAGGTGTGCTGCCATGGTTCGGAGGAGCTGCAGGGCTGCAGGGCTGCATTGCGGTGTCCTGAGTCGAGGATGTGTCACACAGCAGTGGTTCCACTGAGCTGCGAGGTCCTGCATCAGGGATGCATCACACAGCGACTAGGAAAGGCAATTCGTTGCACTGTGTCGGTTCAGCTAGGACCACAGTTGGGTCGGCAGCGCACCTTCATGCCCACTTATAAGGGTCAAGGACTGGGGAGGCGGCGGTTAGGCCTCAGAGCAGGCAGAGTCCAGGTGCAGAGTTCAGGGTGGCTGGAGAATTTTCCGTCCCATGGGATCTAATCAGGCGGTCGTCACAACTAGCCCTTCAAGTCTGGGGGTCCTGGGTTTAAGATGCAGGGCTAGTCTTTCTCACTTAAGCAGCTGTGGAGCCATCCTTCTTGCATCACAGCAGTCCTTCTTCTAAGTTTTCCACAGTTTTGCTTCTGAAGGTCCAATATTTATACCTGGTGGCAACTTTGAAGTGGGAGAAGTTTCTGTAGTTTCCCCCTACAGAGGTGTCTGGAATTTCCTTCTTCCCGGCCCTGGTCCCAACTTGTCTGGGGACACAAAAGAAAAGTTTGAAACCTTTTGTGAGTGTGCTCAGGCAGCGTCTTTGGAATGTGCAGTGTGGTACGTAACAGCTTCTTCCCCTCATCCTTAAAGGAATGGTTCATCCTGCCAACACATATTCCCCCTTTGTCTCACTATCTGGGAGCAATACATAAAGACCAACTGCCAGCTACACCAAGTCATGTGACCCAGGATACAGGCTGCAGGGACCAAATGATTAGGACAAGAAAATGCCAACTTCATAAAAGTGTCATTTTCAGAACTGTGACATAAAATCCAAGTTTACCATTAAAGAGGGTTTTAAATTACAGTTTTTTCAAAACCAAACTCGACATTCTGACCTGTTCCAATTGAAAGTTATCCCTTATCAAATGTAATAAGGTAACCCAATGTTATCCTTTGGAGAGGCAGGTGTTGCAGTAGTAAAAAATGAATTTAAGAGTTTTTCACTACAGGACATCGAGAAGTCCTCGTGGTCAGGAGCAGCAACTTGGAAAGGTAATTTCGAGGCAGCTGAGTCACTAAGGATGTGGGTCTCAGAGGTCTCCACGTCCCTTGACAGGTGATGGCTTCTGGTATCACTGGGGTCTTCGTATACCTGTTAGGGGTCCGGTACCCTGGATATTGGTACAGTGCGGCTCCGGTAAGTTGTATTGTCTCCAAATCTGGCAAGGAGACGGATCTGACCATCCAGAGCTGTTGTACCTCTTTTGGTGGAGGTGCTGCATCGAAGTCATCAGGGAGCAGCAAGTCGATAAGCCGGACACGGTGGGATCGGTACCTGTGGTGTGCAGGGGAGTGATACGTTCACTCCAAGGGAGGTTCTTGGCAATTTTGCAAAGGATGGAGGTGCTCCAGGTTTCTTGGAGTCTTCACAGGTGCAGGACGACACAGCACACCACGATTGTCAACGTCCTAGAGACAGCAGGCAGGGTTTGGTGGCAATGTTTTTCTGCATCTGGGCTTCAGTTCTCAGGCATTGAGTCTTCTTTGTCCTGGTCTTCTTCTTGTCCATTGAATCTAGGTTCCAGGTTGAGGGATGCCACCTAGATGCTGAATATAGGGGCATTACAGAGAGAGACAGGTAGTAGCCAATGGCCTACCTACCTCTAAGGTGCCTACACCCTCTAAGTGACCACTTCCCATGGTAAAGGGCACTGCCGTATTTCTAATAGGTTGTTTCTCCACCATCCCAAGATGGTGGATTTTCAGGAGAGGGGTTCACATACCTTGCCCTGCCCTAGGGGTGGTGCTGGCTAAGTATAGACCCTCCTTCACATCTAACTAATTTTCCCACCTGTCCTCCCGCCAAATATGGAGCAGGACAGGAGGGTTGCCATCCCCAATATCTGGAGAAGCGTGGGCTGAACTCAAAAGGTGGCAACACCTTTGAAGCTTCCCACTCAGGAAGGCCATTCCGTCCTGGAGGAGGTGTGAAGCACCTACGCTCAGAGCAGGCTTTGTTTCTGGCCTCTGAGAATGCAGGCTCTCACCCCAAGAGGTCAGAAACATGCCTGGTAGTGGCTGGCTGGCTTTGACTAGTCAGGGACCACAACAGTGCTTGGTAGGTTTTCAGGGGGTCCACTAAAGGGTCTCCAGCGTGCATTTATTAATAAATTCCACACCAGCATCAGTGCGAATTTATTAAGACAAGTTGTTTGGTACCAAACATCTTAGGGTACAGTGAAGCCATCATGGAAACTCGTAATGACAAGTATTCAGCCCAAGTACTTGTTATGGCTTCCCTGTGCACTTATAATATCCTAGAATGGCTCAGATATTGGAGGGTCATATCATGCAGATATGTCCACCCATGGGATATAGTGCATCCTGCCTTAGGGCTGTAAAGCCTAGAGAAGAGGTAATTTACCTATATCTCATGCAGTGTGTGAGAGCATGGCACACAGGTCTGTGTAAATGCAAAATTAGGGAACCTCGCCGGGTCCCCATGTCAGGGTGCACTGCTAATTTATGGATTATCAAATACATATATATGTTCCCACATTCCTTTTTCAGTTTATTACATTTATTAATTTGATAACATTTTTCTTACCTAATTCGTGTTTTATATAAAGTATTCATAAATTCAACCGCTGCCATACTGCTGGGCAGTTGACCCGGTGCCCCACAAGCACAGGGGCCCCATGCAGACCAGAATTTAACGCACATTTTCCATTAAACATTTTTATTCCTGTGAGTGATTGCGTAGGCAGAGCCACTGTACTGCTTTGCCTGGGGGCCTACAATGCTGTTAAGATGGCCCTGCTTACAAGTAAATTAAATGTGCAAATTAGGTGTAAGCCAATTTTACCATGTTTAGAGGAGAGAGCACTTTAGCACTGGTTAGCAGTGGTAAAGCGTGCAGAGTCCAAAGGCCAGCAAAAAGAGGAGGCTTGAGGGCGAAAAGTTGTGGGAAAACCACGCCAAGGATGTCAGATCCAAAAGCCCACCAACTATCACTGTAAAGAAAGGTTGAGCTGAGTTTCCAACTAAGCAAAATGATCACTTGCAAAATAGATAATTTTCTTAAACATTTTTACTCCTTCTTCCATCTTGAATCGTCAACAACATTGCAGTATTTTAGCCTACATATTTTACTTATCACCACATGCGACTCAGGTATCTATAAGCAAATGATCTAATAGTTTGTGATTTAGTTTATTCAGTTCTTACTATATAATGTTTAAAAAAAACGGAGTGCATTCAAATGCTCTTCATTATTATCATACAATATCCCACACTTCTAGTGTTTTTTTGTGAATTTAAATTCTATAAATTCTATAAAAAATAAAATTTTCTAAAAAATAAAATGTTCTCTTCAGAGCAAAATATCACAAGTTCCCTCTAACAATTTGTGCAGATGCATCATAATGCAAGGTTTTCTGTAATCCTTTTCACCATTTTGTTATGGAGCAAGTAGCGAAAATGTAAAAAGGAACAGGATTTTTGAATCACCGTGCAAGTTATTGTTTTCATGGATGTTTTGAAAGTTATGGATTGCAGAGGTAACAATAACAGAAGAATTTCACTTGATTTTTGTTTTTTTATTTGTAACCACAAGGCTACTTGAACTGTTTTAACTGTTTTTATAAGCACAATTATGAGGCTTTTTTAAACATATGGTAAGGTGTTATGACCAATACTGATCAAATCTTGACTTTTGCTCTAGTTTTGTAATTACATTAATATATTTTTTTTAATAATGTCCATTAACATTTTTATTTACCTGCAGTGGCTTGTCTTTGGCCTGGCCCTGTAGTTAACCAAATACAACCCCCACTGTGTTCTGGGCACAACAAATCACGGTGGCCCCATAGGGGTTATTTCCTTTAATTTATTGTAAAACTATTTTTATTACTATTTTTATTTGTTTTATTACATTTGTCATTTATTTGTGCTAGGGATCGCAAAACCTAATCTGGGTTTCCAAACTCTTAAGTACTTGTGGGCTCTTGTTAGCCCACTATATACCAGCAGGATTCATGAGCCTGTTGGTAGGTCAACGAACCCAAAAAAGGACCAAAAAGCGCCCAGGCCACCACCCCCACCCCTCCATAGGTGTACGAAGACCAAGAAAAAGGATTGACGAACCTTGGAATCTCACTCAGAGGTCCAGAAACCCTGGCCATATGTTTGCAGCCCTGCAGCCAAATTTCCTTTATGTTTTTTAAAAACTGCAAATGCGTTTGGCTCAAGGGATAATATCCCTTTCAGATTATGGCTTTTATAAAAAAACATTTTTTACAAGACTTGGGGACCAAGCTACCGCCTCCTTTAATGGCAGTGGGAACATAACATATTCTGTAGTGGCAAGCCACTCATAGCCTTTGAGTCTGCAAACCCAACTTTGGGACCGAAGAGCCAAAATCAATGGCAGGAGCAAAATGATTCCTCGCTCAATTGGGGCACTTTAATTATTAAATTTAGGACTGTAGCTGATCAGTGAACTAGCAGATATTAAATTAAAGTAATAATTATTTTATTAAGTTTAAATTAAAAAATAAATTCCAACTTAAAGAAAAGAATGAAGTTTTTTTAATTTGCAATTCTAATTAATTAAAGTGATGTGTAGAATGAATTACAATTATTTAATAAATGTTTTTTATAAAAATTGTTACGGCAATTATTTAATAAAAAATATATTAGCATATTTTATAATTAAATAATAAATGGGTACTATTTTTATATATTTAATATTAATTTGTGCTCATTTAAAAAAAATTCTATTTTAAATATTTAATTTGACATTATTTCCAATAGGGTTTTATTTTAATTCCCCAACTCCAAAATTTACTACGGGAGGGTGTTGCAGTACCAGTGCTTGTCAGTGTATGGTGCTGGAGTCACTCATTTAAAAAAAAATTTTTTAGTAGTAACTCATACTTGGATTTGGTGAATATCCACAAGAAGTAAACTTACTCAAAAGTGTTAATTACTCACAATTGTAAGTTACCTTTGTAACTCAAGCCCTTATAAAATACTCTTCGTCCAGAGCATCTTTGGTCGAGATATATAGTTGCAGCAGCCAGAAGATTGTTGTCAAAGTTTTAAAACTTTGCAGACTTTTAATGTCTTGGAACACTAAGCTAGACTCATAGAAGTACTCTAGGACAATACTTGTGGTTAAGGATTGAGACTGTTTTTGAAATCTATTTTTCTGGAGGCATCCTTTAAGGATTATAAACTGTTCCAATAGTAATTAATTGATTCCACAAGTGGGACAAAAAGATCCTCATAGTTGCACAGACATTGATAACATTTCTCTTGACATAGTATGGTATTAAGATATCAGTTTAGGCATGGAATTAATTGCTTGTTTGGTGAACTCTATAATACTAATGAGTAAGTTACTCTCCTTGGGTAATACCCTTTCTGGTGGATCTTCTATCTAACTGCTGACTTCTCACCTATAGAATATCTCCCGGCACCAGAGTGGATCCAGAATGTTTCACAGAGGTTCTGCATTATCCTTTTTTTGCCCCAGAAGTGATGGAGCAGAGCCGCATTTAAGCGCCATTCGGTCCATCAACGTTAGTTTCTTGTTTGACTCTTTCCTCACCCTCTGACATGGAGCACAAAACTATTGTCAGTACCAGTATGCAGAGCTCTAATTTGGGACCTTTATAGATGCTAAAAAGAGGTCAATCCACAGAACAGAGAGGAATGAGAAAAGTGAGGAAACCTGTGGTTAGACAGAGTAGCCATTATAGCCAGTAGTAAGAACCTTATGAAGGATGGTAACTTGTTCTTTTGATTGTTACTTCTAACCACAGATTCCTCACCTTTAGAATCAGTACTAAAGCAGTACATCCCAAGGTGGAGGGTCTGTTGAGTTCACTCAGATAAAAAAGCCCAGCAGTACCGAACAGGTGAAATGTCTTTGTCGTCAAACCTGGCTGTAGTGCTTCATAAATGTGACGTCTAGGTTGCAGCCTGACAGATGTCAAAAACAGGCACTACGCATGCTACTGTAGAGGTAATGGCCATGGCCCTGGTGATGTGAGCCTTTGGTCCTTGCAGATGGTGCTTCTTGACCAATGCACAGCAGATCTGAATGTAGAGAACTATTCACCTTGACAAAGTCCTTTTCTGCACTGCCCTACCTTATTTTGCCCCCAAGAACCTCACAAAACTTTCACTGGTGAATCTGATATAAAAGCTTAAGGCTTTTTTAAGGGCCAACCAATGAAGTGTTTCCTTCTCTTCCAAAGAGTTAGTTGGAGCAAAAGACATTGGGAGGGTGATGGATTGTCCAAAGTGAAAAGGAGTCACTGCTTTTGGCAAAAAGGGTCACACTGGTCCTCAAATCCAATCGGTCTGAAAAAGGTAGGGCAGTGTAGGGCGGCTACACTAGGAGAACTTGGACTTCACTTAGGTGACGAGCTGAAATGATTGTGATGAGGAGACAGTTTTGAGAGTCAGGAGATATAATTGAGCACCTGTGTGTTGGCTCGAAGGGGCCACACATGGGGAAAGTCAGGACCAAATTAAAATTCCATTCCACTGTAGCATCATAAATGGTTTTAGAGGGAACATGTTTGTCAAAATTGTAACAAAAGCACATCACAATAGGTCATTTAAACAAGAATTGATTGCCCATCAAATGCAAAAAGGGTGAATGGATGGCAAAAACCCTTCAATGATGCCCACAGCATGACCTTGCTGGGTCAAATCAAAACAATTAATAGAACATCCCACAGTTTGGCTTGTAAGGGGTTAGTACTGTGGACTCCACACCTGGTTACAAATCTGTCCTAGCACCCAGTGTAAATGGGCCTAGTAGAAGGACACATGGCTATGAGGATGACATCTGCAACCTCAGGTTGTAGATGAAACACATTTAACTGCAGCCACTCAATATCCTTGCAGGGAGGTGTAAATTGAGCAGCTTACTGTGCAGAACCCTGTCCTGTTGCTGTGAAAGGAGATCCTCCCAAAGCCACAGTCTGAATAGAGAACAGATGCTCATGCCCAAACGTTGTGAAAACCCCCTCTCCTGGCCCAATCCAGAGCGGCTAGGATGACTTGGGTGCGTCATTTCTGATCTTCTTCAGAACTCGAGGTTAGAGAGAGGCAGAGGCGGAGAGCAACCAGGAGTCCTGTGCTCTACTCTAGCTTGACTGAATCTCCTAGAGGCAGCATTCTTGGGACCTTCAATGCACAGACGTTTTGACACTGAACTTTGACAAAAAGATCCAGCCAAGGTTACTCCCCACTCTCAGAAGAGGTCTGTGCCAACTCAGGGTGCAACCACCATTCATGAACCACCAGGCATCGCTGGCTGTGCTCATCACCCACTTGCATTTAAAGATCCCACCATATGGCTCAAGATCAGGGAGCTGCCATGACGCTCCAGCCAGCTCCAGAGGCGCAGTGTCTTCTGCCACAGGACCCCACTCCGCCCTGCTTGACGCAGAACACATCTATGAGAACCTGCACCAGTCTTTCCTTCATGGATGGCAGAAAAGTCTTCTATAATAGGTAGATGGCTCACATGGAAACTGGTTTCCGCCAGAGACCAGCGCCCTCTGATCTCCACCTCAGCCACTCTTTCTACTCAATCCAGCAGTGATGCATCAGTCATCACTGTGAGAGCTGGGTGTTTAAAGGAGAGGGGTCTGCTCCTGTTCAATCTGCGGTTCAGCAGCCACCACTGCAGACCTTGTTAAGTCTTCTCCAAAAGCTAGAGGATGTCTGCCAGGTTCACCATGGTGCTGGGCCTACTGAGACTTTAGATACCATTGCAGAGTTTGCATATGGGACCTGGTGAAATGTACAATCAGGATGCATATAACCAACAGGCAAAGACCTCTCAGAGCTGCTCTCACTAAGATCAATGACCGAGCTGAAACATCAGGATCATAGCCCGAATGTCTTAGACTTGTTGCCATGGAGGAAAAGCTCTGAACTGCACTGTGTCCAAGACTGCTACTATAAAAGAAAGTCTTTACAAAGCAGTCAAGTGTGACTTTGACTCATTGATCTAGAACCCCAATGATGTCAATAAGTTTGCCATCATCTGGAGGTGGTTTATGACTGACCTGTCTTCAACAGCCAATCATCTAGGTAGAGGGAAACTGGTACACCTACCCTCCAAATGTAAGCATTGACCACAGCCATCCCTTCTGTCAACACACAAGGGGTGCTTGAAAGGCCAAAGGGGCGCACAGCAAAATGAAAAAGCTCTTGGCTGAACCAGGAAGCACAGGTACCCTTTTGTCGAACTGCAGGACGAGCACATGAAAGCATGTTCCTTGCAGGTCTAAGGCAACCATTCAGTTTACGAGATCCAGAGCAGGCAGAACCTGGGCCAGTTTGAGCATCTTGAATTTGTCCTTCCACAGAAAGGCATTCAGAAGGTGGAGGTCAAAACAAGACAAATACTTCCATTCTTCTTTGGCACATAGAAATAGCGGGAGTAATAACTAATCACAATTTCTAAGGTGGCACCATCTCGGTGACACCTTTGGACAGTAGGGTTTGCAACCGTTTCAGAAAGATGTGAAGGCCCTCCTCTGAGGACCCCTTCGATGTGTGGGAAAGCTGTGGTGTGTCAGAAAGTAATGCTTAACGTTCAGTAGAAAGCATCTGTCTGATGTGATGGACTGCCACCCAAGAATAATATGTTAGATCCTGCCTCCCACTGGGTGGTTGTGCAATACCAAGGGCCTGAAAGCCGATACCACAGGTGAGCAGGCGGTGGCGTTAACTAGACCTTTTGCCGCCTGTGGCAGTCGGGAATGGTCGCAGGTGAGAGAGGGGGAGAGGTGGCGATGGACCCTGCATCTGGCACCCGTGATGGCCCCAAGTAAGAGTGGTGGGAGCGCACCGCCGCCCCCATAACTCGTGCCACCTGTGGAAGACCACTCCCTCTTGCTATGCCACTGAGAGAGGGACTAACAAGGTTGGTGCCCCTGGCAACATGCACGTTGTCTGCCCGATCCCCATCCTCAGCAACGAAATGGCTAAGGCAACTGCAACAGGGTCCTTAGCCATTGTCTTGCAGGGGTCAAAGGACTCAAAGAGCTTGCTGTGGCCCCGCTTACATTGAAGATCTCTAGGATGGAATCAGAATTTTCGTCAAACAAGCGGGATTCATCAAAATGCATGTCCATGGAGGATGCTTGTACTTCTCCAGAGAAGCCTGTGATCTCATCCATGAATGATAATGAAGCACCACACTAATCCCCACTGCTTGTCCTACGCAATCTGCAGTGTCCAGACCAGCACAAATCACATATTTAGCTGCATTCTGTCCATCTTTAATGGTTTGAGCCACGGAGACCATAAATTCTTCCAGGACCACCGAACAAGATCACACTGACCGCATGAATATAAAGGCCCAGCAGGCAACTGGCATTAGCAAAGTCCAGGAAGGCTGATGAGAACAAATGTTTCCCAAATGCCTCAACCATTTTCAAATCCCTTTGCTGGTGGAATCTAGGACCACCAAACTTTCAGGATTAGGATGCGGAGTAAGAAAATCAGGCTTGCCAGGCATTGGTCTATGACACCTGGCCACTTGCCATTTTACAGGTTGGCAAGAACACAGTCTAGACAAAGAGCCCATAAGGGTGTAAGTTATGGCTTCAACAAATGGCAGTAAGTCAGCCCAAGCAGAAGGATTTCAGTAAGCACATTTGCTTTTAACCCAACCGAGCAACATTGTGTATCAGAGCCCTCAGCAACATATCTGATGAGTAACACAAAGTAAACACTTGCTTTTTTAGGTAAATCAAAGAGAGAAAATAACACTGTATAAGATAATGTATCAAGCACATTGGCCTCTTGCAAATCCATAAACAACTGTCACCATAAAGCCATCCATGATAAATACCCCCATCATCTATATTGTCATTGCCGAATGGTGGCAAACTCGGATCTGCTTCAGAAAAGAAAAGCTGGTGGAGCTATTGAGGGCAGCTCTATTGTAGACTGTGGGTTTTGTCTGAATTGGAGAGTGGAGTCACAGCACACCTTCAGTTGGGATAGTGGAGGGTTCGGTTTGGGTCAGACACTTTGGGTTGGTAGAAAATCCACCCCGAGTGCGAGTATTGTCAAGACCAGCATCAACAAGGAAGGGACTGGCAGTCGGTGTGTAACCTAGGTAGGTTCCAGGAGCTCAGATGGTGGTGAGAACCTAGCTGTAGACTTGTGCAGCTCATTGGGGCCCAAAGGAGCACCCAAGAGAACCAGGAAAGTGCAGCACAGCCTTTTTAAAGGCCTGGACTTGCTGCAGCATCATCGATGGGCCGGGGAACTCAGGGCACATCAGGACTCAGTGACACTTTGACATCCTTACAACTTCTCTTTTGGCACAAACTTGTGGGATGAAGTCGAGTACCCACTTGGTCTGCTTGTGTTTCCACTTTGAATTGGACTTCGACTGAATGGATGGCGTCAACTACAAAGAAGACCTGTTGCGGGATCAGCCTCGAGAGAGGGGAACAGGTCAGTGTGCTCAACTTAGAGCGGGACTTGTGTGGCTTCTTTTGATGTTTGCCAATGTACTGCTTCGCTTCACGGTCTCATATCGCCTACGAGTGCATAAGGGCACATCCCTCACATGACTTGGAATCATGCACTGAGCCCAAACACCGGATACACACCTTGTGGGGGGTCTGTCACTGACATCTGTTTACAACAGTCATGGTTTGGTTTGAAGGCAAGAAAAGGAAGGAACCGACGTTGATGTGCAGGGGTGGTGCTTATATGCAGCTCAGTTCCTTCAATTATGTCATATACAATATTAGACATTAGTTGCTGGAGTCAGAGTGATAAAGTCACTGAAAGCTTGTCTTTATATATCAATGAACCTTGGTGCAGACCACATCAAGCAGTGCTTCCAGGCAGAGTGACGAAATCTAGGGTCTCTTTCTCTCTCTGGTAAACAAAGGTCAGAGGTGCACCACATTTGTAATGGTTATCAAGTTGAAAGTATATACACAAAATGCCAGAATCCATAAGAAATCTTCTCTTTATTATCGCTTTGAATGGGTACATCAAAAACCAGCCAATGCGTTTCGCCCACATAAAAATGGACTTCTTCAGGGCACATGGCAATGAGGACTTCTACTGAATTATTCAATTGATAAGGTTCTGAGGTTGTTCGTTATTACCATCAGGAATAAGCACGAGAATTCCTGAAATAATCCATCCAAGAAGGAAAAAAGAGGGAAAAGTCATGGATGACAGATATCTTGTCCATGCCGTAATCCCGTGGACCTGTATGTCCTATACTCCAAACATATATGAGGAAAAGGGTATATCCACCCCTCATCCAGCACTCCAATTGGTGCAGAATGATGAAAGGCGTTTATCAGGTCCCTGGAACTGGGAGGGATGAAATGTTCATAATTCGGCTGTGACATTACAGAAAAAGGCTACACATATGCTCTTCCTCCAACATGAACAGTCCAGATCAAAATGCCAAGACACGGCCACCCTCAACAGAAGCAAAAGAACCCCAGGCTGGATTTGGCCTAATCTGCCCTCATCAGAAAGATGCAGCTTCATTCTCTAGGGCACAGGAACCAGGGGATCTGTGACAGGGCATACCCTCTAACCTTAGGATAACCAACGTAGTGGACCATGATTCCCAATGGGGCCAATAACAGAAGTTACCCGATTCATCAGGAATCGCAAGTTGTACAGGAACACTGGTCCAGAATTTTTCACCCATTGAAATCAGGCAAAATGTACTAGAGATATGACCAGAAAATGGTGAAAACATGCAGGAATTGGTGAATAATATAGAGTCTTGCATCTTACTCCAGGTTATTTTGTAGACAGAACTAATCCCATTTCGGAAAGAGAAGCTGATACTTACTATACTATAATTACTGATACTCTCAGCACTAGTAATTCAAGGTGTGGTGAATACTTGGCTGATTGCTGGCCCACTTGTAAAGGGCCCCATATACAACAAAAAAAGTGATGGAAGGAAATCGTGTAACTACTCGAACAGTAATTAATCTGGGCACATTCTATACCATCTTTTGTAAGCTCATCTTTGACACTGTAGAAGGAGACCAACCACATGAAAATAGGTTTTGGTCCAGCGCCACTCATTATAGCGCAGTGCAAAACGCCAGGCTATAATCAGTGAATACCTGCCGATTAGAGGGCTCAATTCCAGTCAGCTATGTTGGCCGGTTAGCATAAATGCTGCACCATTGTGGCTGTCTCATCAACTTTACTGGTGTTTTATATTAAGTATTTGATATAGCATGAACCTAACTTCAAGAAACAGCTGTGTGCTTTACCAGAGTTATTTTTATTTACAGGAACAATAAAATCACTATTTTAATGTGTACTAGCTACATTATTCCCTTTAAAATTAACTGAGATTACAAATCCAAAAGGCTTTTAATTGTTTTTTCCAGGACTAGAAAAATGTATCTTTGTTATAAACAAACAAAGGAGAGGTGTCACATACTTTGCCCTCCTCTCTCACTGCATCTCACCTCTTTTCATGCTCACAAAAATAAGCATATTCCTGAGCAATGAACATGGTATTTTTATTCCTGTAAATCTATTTAAGATAGGTTTCTCCTTTAATTACTACAGCCGTATCACTATTTTGTTCCCAGTAGAATAATTCTCAGTTTACACGTTTTTCAAAGGCAATGCTGCACAACTCATGCAGCCAGAGAGAAACACTTCTCAGTTAAAAATTAATCTCCTTAAAATATAACATGAATACAATTGTCCTAATACAAGCTGAGGCTCAAAGTCAATCTGCTTGAAAGTTAACAGGAATAAGCTTACAAAAATGCATCAAATTCAAAGGTATTAGGTTTAGATCTAGGAGTGTGGCTTCAAAATATGAAAAACTCGCTTCAAGTGGCATGTCAATTAATGTATTCAGTGCCGAGTGGGTATTTAGTAAGGGGGTTGTTAAAGGAGATACTTGTGACTACACATCATATGCACCCACTAGGTGTATCTAGGTCTGGCATTAGTCAAGACCTTTTGATTTTGCAAAACTTATGTGTATGATGTACTTACTTAAACAGGCATTCAGGCAGCTTTCATCCATTAGTCTGTTGTTGTGTCATTCACATTAGGCTTACCCCCACTACAACATACAGCATGGGGTCAGCCTACTTCAGCCACTGTCTAACGTCATGTCAAGTGACTGCATTTTACTATTCACAAGCAGAGCACATCCGCACTCAAGATAGTTTCTTTCAATGCCAGTGTTTTTGTTTGTGCCTAAATATTAATTTAGTGTTACCTTTGTGTGTCGAACCTTATGTGATAGCAGGACCCTTTCTACCAGCTCTTCACAGCACAGGACACATTCCAGCTTCATCAGCTTCTGCCTCCTGTTAATGGTGTTGTAAATTCCTTTTGGAGCTACCTTTGATATCTGATTGCAACTATTTCAGAGTATTCCAGATCATGTCCGTTTCATTTGAATCTATGCTTTATAATGTAATTCTCTTTTTGAATACATGCAATAAAATTCATTTATAGCTGCACTTATATATGTATTTTAATTGAGGACTACAGTTATACTTGTAAACCTATTTAGTCTGTATGTCCTGCTTGTATGTCTTTCTAGTTTGCTTTCAGTGCCATGGGTTTGGAATTTAATAAAATATCAACTTGTCCATGGGGCAGGCTGCTTCATAAATCTACTTGTCCTGTTACAAAATCCACTCCTCCTTTTTGGGCCATGTAACACGGCGACAAATTATGGCAGCAATATCATTATATAATAGCTCTGATGTAGGCTCTCTGATTATGCTATGGCTCCTTCCGTAGTAGGGTTTGAATATAAGCAATTCCCTTTTTTTGCCACATTTCCGCAGATCTACATATTGGGGCTGACGGTAATGGTAAGCAACAGTTCCAGGGTTGGAATACCCTTTTGAGTCTGTGCAAACCTACTAACTTGCATGTTTAAGGGTTTTCACCAACTCTTCTCTAATCTTTACCCATAGTAAGAAAGGTTGGAAATGTACTCCTGACATTGGCAGACATAATTCTTCTTCAGTGTTGGGAAAAAAGTGGTTGGAGGGAAAGCGAACTTGCAAACACTCAGATTTTCGCATGAACAGATCTACATCTGCATATTTACTAATGTTAAAATGCAGTCCACAAATATATTCTAGGAGTACTCTTTCTTGGCCTACTTCTGTAAAATCTTGTGAATTTACGAAAGCCGTATATCTGCACCTAATGCAAAAAGGTGGGTGCACTTTTGAGACTATATTTAATAATTGGGCCCCTAATTAGGTCTGGTGTTAACCATGACCTTTTGTGTTTATTAAAATTCTGTCTCTCTCTCTCTCTTTCTGTCTGTTGGCTGGCTTCACTGGGAGTGACCGCATTCTGTTCTTTCACAAGGAGCATCTACTGTGGCAATGTATGCTTTTTGAGACCAAAACAATTTTTGCTTTTGCCAATGTTTGTTATAATGGTAAGGGCCAAGCAGCACCCACACCAATAACGTTTTACAAAAACCATGCCAAGACAAGTATTGACAAAACCAAAAGGCTGACCAACAATTTCAGACATACTGGCTTTACCAATGCTTGTTTATTTTTACGTTTCCCATAATCTTATTGAAACTGGTCATACTGATTTTCCATTATGAATATGTTTGGGAAATACTAGCATACATCAACACATTTCACCAAATGATGCTAAAAAGAAATGGTACCCAGAATTTGACAGTAGTTCAGCGAGATGTTTTTGAATTTTTTTGTGAACATTTTATTTTGAAAGCAAAGAATGCCCAAACTTGCTTTCAGGCTTCTGCAAATATTTGCATCTTATCAGAGAGCATTCTGGGAGCATTATACATAGCCTCATTGCTAAACATGTGTGCACGATTTTATACTGGAACCACTGTCCGTAGTACAGTCTGAGCTCACAACATTTCCTTAGGGTGCTCACCCTAATAACAAAGGCTTTGCATTAATGAACCATAAATAAAAGTTTGAACAGGATTACCACATGGCCACAAATATTACTTTAACTATAGGCAATGCCTTTCACTGATCATTATGTGGTACTGTAAACTAGCAGCAATAGGGTTTGTGCTGTAGGTGGTTGGGCCTTCTTGCGCCAAATCCAAAATACACATAAAAAATTGTTGCCCTTGACCCCAAACAATATGTCCCGGTCATCGGGCTATAGGAATTCCACATCCCTGAGTACTCCTGTATGTTGTTCTTACGTAGATATTTAACTATTATATTTTAGTACTATTTGAATCTGTTCTTTGAAATTATCTATATTTCTATCTATCTTTGCAATCCTATCTATCTACCTCTCTGTGTGTCTAGCCACCTGTCCAGCTGTGTATCTATCTACACGTTTGTCAATCTACCAATCTATCTGCTCTCTCTATATACCCGTTTGTCTCTCTATCGCTCTATCCTTTATCAATCTTTCCTTATAACATCTATCTATCTATCTATCTATTCTAAGCTATTTTGCAAGCCTCTCCATCTTTTCAACCTTCCCTATCTATTTGTAGCAAAGATTTACAGAGCATTACAAAAAGCATTAGCAAAGGCAAGTTGCTGGCAGCCATCACCAGATTGATTGGCGTTTTTAGGTTCGGTGTTAGATTGCCATTTTATTTTACTAAAACTATGTGTATAACATAGTTACTTATAGTTGTTTTCAGCCAGGCTTTATCCATAATATGTTGTTGTGTCATTCAAATTTTATTTCCATCCACAGTCTGCTTGAACCATTGTCTGACTTCAGTGTGAGTTAAAACACACTTCCTTTCACAAGGAGCACATCCACACAAAGTACATGGCCCCATATGTATCAAAATCCTCATTAGCGATTCTCAAATAGAGATTTTTTGCGAATCGCTATTTGAGAATCGCAAAATGCTATGTATGTAGGATTTGCAATAAATTTTGCGAATCCTACATATTCCTTAATTGCGAATCTCATATTGCGATTCGCAATTAAGGAATACCTACCCATTCATTCCTATGGGCCTAGAGGCATTCTCAATTTGCGATTAGCGAATAGCAAATTGAGAATGCAATTCCAAGGGTGCAAGGGTGTCAAAAGGACACCCTGTTGCACCCCTGAAATAAGCATGGGTGCACATGTGGCGCATATACATGCCCTAAGGGCATGTATGTGCTTCACATTGCACTTTGAAAAATGCAAAAAAGTGCATTTTTCAAACAAATCGCAAATTACCACCAACTTGAAGTTGGTGGTAATTTGCGATTCGTTAAGGCCAAATTGCACTTTTTTGGTGCTTCTTACACAGCATTTAAGGAATCGCAAAATTTGCGATTCCTTAAATGCAGTCGCAAAGTTTGCGATTCCTTATTTTGCACGCAGATTTGCCTCATACATACCACTAAGCTAAATTGCGATCGCAAACGCGGAAATTCTGCGAATTTCGGCATTTGCGATCGCAATTTTGCTTGATACATATGGCCCTTAGTTCCCTTTAGTGCCAGGGATTACTTTGGTAACATGTGCCTTTTTGTACCCAAAACAAAGGTTTTCCTTTACTCGATATTTTTTAGATGAATGAGAGCCCAGCAGCTTCCCCAACAATAAAGATTTGCATATACCATGACAAAACAAAACAAGAATCGTGAAAGTCAAAAGGCTGGCAGCCAATTTCAGACCACTTTCTAACTGGGATGATATAATACTCACTTGAATGCGTAGCATTGTATATAAGAGGTATTTCCTTCACCCTTCTTACTGACATTACATTTATCTACCTCAGGTTTCAAACCTATGACTTCTGATCCCACTAATGACTCCAACAGGTTCAGTAAATCACCAAAGCTACAATACAAAATAGGTTTGAGTGTTACTCAGTAGTGTTATTATAGTAGTACTTCAAGAGTCTAGAGTTGGATTTACTGGAAATGTTTAGGTAGCCACTTTTCACCTAAGTTAATACTGTGTTCTGTATCCAGTAAACATTTATTTGGGTAAGTCGGCTGATGATTATTGAACTTAAAGAGCATAAGCAATTAGATGTAGCGAGTTAAAAAAGTTTTTATTTGTAACTTATGTTTTGTTCGCTTACAAAATGGGAATATTTGTTAAAAAAACTGAAAAGAGTGATAGCATAAATAACGTTGTATGTAATGGCATTACTGACGTCATGTGAGAGATCATGAGCAGGACATGTTAGGGACCTGCGTTATGGTTTATAAAACTTACTGTAGCTGATCAATTTCAGGGGTTTTACGATTTGTTTCTTGACCATAACTTCATTTTCTTTGTGTTTTGCATAAATGTCTGAGACACTGGTGAGATGTAACATGGGGGATCATACGGAGGTCTAGTATTCATTGGACGATAGTTAAATAAGTGAAACTAAAAAATGAGTGAAAAAGTAAAACAAAAATTTTTTGGCATGATCCGCATACTGATGATATGAGAATAGCTTTCTATCTTGCTTTACATGTGTTACGTGGATTTAACTTTAGTGTTACTTACATATTGCAATATTTTAATTCTGTTCTGCAAATGAAATCCATGTCGGCAACAAATGAATACATACAGGATATTTAGTTTTTGAAGTTTCCAATACTGACTTTTTAAAACAATGTTTAAGTACACAATTTACTCTACAAATACTTATTCTTCAATTGGTCCCATTTGTAGCTATTTTTTGTTCTCATACAGTGCATTTCAACCACAATGATTCCTCGCATGAACAAAATCATCAGTAGGGTTTCACTCAACTCATTTAGAAGACTAGGCTTACAATCATAAAAAAAATAAGAATTAAGTAAGACTTAGGATCAGGGCTCTAGCCACAGGGCCCGGCCAGGCCTTAATTTTGTTTAGCCCCCCCAATTGAAAGCAAACATTGCGTTATCATTATTATTTAAAAAAAAAAAAAACCTTACATTAAGTTTAACCTCTAGGACTGCACGTGATCCAAGGCCTAAGCCTTGCCGCGCCTAACTACCCTAAAAACTGAAAGAACTTGAAGCTGCCTGCAGGGCAATACAGTAAGGCAGGCAGAGAGGTCAGTGTCAGTGAGCATGTGAGCAGGGACCAGTTTGAAGACTGGATTTGCTGCTGTTTTAAGTTCAACGCTTTGACCTGCTACCCCTCTCCTCCCTAGGGTATATGTTACACGTTGGGCAGTGAGCAGTGCTTAATTTGAGCTGGGGGTTTCCAGTTCTCTGCACCGGCACTTAATTATCAACACCAACCCTTTGGTGGGGCGGTTTGCTGAATTAGAGAGGAGAACAACAACAATTGTTCATTAATTCAATATACATTCAAAATGACTAATACCTGCCACCCAAGCTATTCCTATATTTCTGGGAGCCTGGAATAGTCTGAATTTTCACTCTTGTAGGAGTGTGATAGTTAGTACTTTGTTGGTACTGTCATTGGCAGGACTGGCAGGGGCAATGGGTGGTGCAAGCTGCAATGGCCTCCTGACAAGGAGGACAATTTTGTTACAAATTAAGCACTGGCTACGAGCTCCCATTTTAGGAAACAAAAACATTTTACAGACTTCTAAAATGGGGTTAGTGCATAGTAAAAATGATTTGTTTTAGTCCAAAACTTCAAAAACGTTTAGTACATCTGGGCCCATATTTGGACAAGATGACACAACGTGGTGAAGTAGGAGACTCAAAACTGCAAAAAGAGAATGTTTGAAGTTTTTTTCTCAACATTTTCCAGAGACAGAAAAAAACTCATTCACCAAAAGTCTTCCTTTTGTTTTATTGTTACTTGGGTCATTCCCACAAAACATATACTTCTATTTATGGTCTTGTCATTAACCACTCTTTTACTCTTCAGAGATAGACAGGTGGTCACATAGCAGCATTACGTTTTTACGCTGTTTTTAATTGCTTCACTCACAGAATTTTACCTTGCAAGAGAGTTCTCATTATCCTACATTTTATTTTTTATTTGGCCCATGGAATTTCAGAGCAAAACCAATCGGTCTGTTGTTCTCAGTCATTTTGTTTTCTTTTTCAGTAAAAAGGTATTCCTGGGGTGGTGAATGACCACATCCGGAGGAACCGATCAGAGGACAGCAAATAATAGAGTTCAGTTTTGGGCATGGTTCTACCATCTTGAGCAAAAGGAGCACAAACCTTATTTCTAGCTACTCTGGTGGCTTTACCTGCCCAAATAACAGAATTAATTGTTACGCAAAATATTTCCTCTTAAACATTGAAATAAAAGCAAACACTATGCTAAAATAGCCATTTGTACCAAATATATCTGTCTAATGGCCTATTGTTGTAAATGCTTCTACAACCTAAGATTTTTCTGGCAGCTGGGTGTAGTTAAACTTGAACATTTCTGTGGACTGACAATTCACCTGGATACCCAGGTATCTAAAGTGTTTGTTTCGATTCCCAAAATACATCACTTTTCTGTTCACAGGCTAAGTTTCCTTAAACTTCTATCTTATTTTTCTAATAGCCTCATATTTTTTAATCTCGCCTGATCCGCAGAAAAAACGTTGATAGATAAAAGGCTGGCAAAATACATGCATGACAAGTCCTGTGTTCAGTAGTCAATGGCACAGTACCCGGGGATCCTACCTAGCAT
Source organism: Triturus cristatus (assembly GCF_964204655.1). Classification (NCBI taxonomy): domain Eukaryota; kingdom Metazoa; phylum Chordata; class Amphibia; order Caudata; family Salamandridae; genus Triturus; species Triturus cristatus. The sequence continues at coordinate 878,819,139 of NC_140583.1, forward strand.
TAATTTCACAGTGAAGCCTTGATATAGGTTCCCAGGTACACCGGTGATGTTGGGAGATAGTTCATGATCTATAAGATGTTTGGGAGGATTGCTCAGCTGACCAGATCAAAAGCTTTTACATCCAGGAAACCAAATGTAGAGTGGTTAATTTTTGATGTATTCATTCTAGTAGCTTAAAAAAGTAAAAGGTATTTTAAGTTTGGAGTCTACTAGGGATGAAACCTAGTTTATTTTGCACAAAACAGTTCATGAATCCAACTTTGCAAACATGATGCCTAGATTTTAATTAAAAAGTGTCTAATGTATATTCAGCAAGGTTTTGGGCTGCTAAGACGCACAGCAAGCTAGATACCTACCAAGTTTGAAAAAATTTATTACCCTCCCTTACATAAACAAGCTTATTGGATTTCTCCCTGATAATATTATTTCAAACATTAATTTCAGCTGTGGAACTAGGAGGGCCATAAAGCATTAACTCATCCTAACCTGGAGCTTATGCTGATAACAAAGATCTAATTGCATTACTTATCTCCTCATATCTAATCGTTAGTTATTATTTTGGGGTGAGTCTATATAACCTGACCTGTCTTTTCCCCAAAACTCTTCTATATCACTCTCGGATGGCTTCTACGTTCCTTGATATAGATTTAGACACTGATAATATTTTCAGAAAAATCTCTGCAGTTAGATCTCAGCCTTCTACTAACTCAATTTTCTCTTTATTCTTAATACTTTCAATTTGATTTGAGCTACAGTTTTACTTTTAAAAGCAAGCTGTCTTCCGAATTTATTGTTCTCTTCAGTAGCTATTAATAAATCTTATCTGATACGTATCTTCTTCCTTCTTTGTATCTTCTACCTTCTTTTTAGCTTCTTGAGCTTGTTCCTCAATTTAGTCACTGTGCCAATATCTCCTATGGTGGGTGGGCCACTGCTCTTTCAACCATACCTAGTTCACCTTTTTTTTTTTTACAGAGTTTCTCTTCATTGGGTCTTTATCTCTGTGATTTATTGAACTATACCCCCCCCCCCCACACACACACACACACACCCCAGCTAAGAGTCCTGGGTCTTTCAAACTCTTTCTAAACTATGGCTTTGTGTGAAGCATCATTATTTAATGTCAAGCAAACGCTTTGGTAGGGCTCAGAACTCCTCCTGCATATACTTCTGTAGGAGCAACATCAATTTGACCTTTTACGACACAAGTCACCCGAGATATATCTTATTAAACAATTTATACATATTGGTGCAAGATAACACAGGACCGGTGGGATCACCAGCCTCCTTAATCTTTTTCAATGTTTTAATAGTATGAATTACATAATTTATTTTTTCTTTGTTTACTGATACATTAACATTTTATAGTGTAACTATTTGCCTCCCTACATTTACCTTGTATAAGTAGTTTGTCTGTCTGTGTTTATAGAAGTGTCACCTGAATATAAAAAATAAACCAAATGTATTCCATCTGCCTTATACAACAACAGGTGATTGTATAAAGGCACATTGTGAAACCAACACACAAGTTTCTAGAGACACACACACACTCACTCACTCAAATGCATCTACTTAAATGCAAACACAGAGACAACCTCTTATCCCCTTATTAGCATTCACAGATATACACCTACGTGTCCCTAAACTCAGGTGTTCATAGATACTAATGCACATTTGCAGCAATATTTCCTGCTTCATGTGCCGTCTTATCAAATATAGAAATACAAACTGCATGAAACATTCTTTAAAACTAAAGAGTTTATTGTGTTTAGATTTGAAGCGTTTCAGATACTGTAGAAAGTTTTTTAAATAGATATGAACGGTTTTTAAAGTAATTATATAGATAATGCTGTCATTGCAAAGTAATAGCAGCCTAGAAACTGTGAAGGGTGGGGCTCCAACAAACTTAAACCACCATCACTCTGATGCACTCCTCAACTTTACCATCACTCCTACTTATCGTTATCTTCATATAGTGGTCTTAAAAGAACCTCCATCTTATATAATAAATTAATCAATCAATTAAATAAACTGACATGAACCAGAAGACACCCCATGATAATTTATTACTACCACAAAATATAAATGCTTTTGTTTCACTGAAAGATTTTGAAACATTAAACAAATCTTCAAAATGTGTTCACTGGGACTATCATCACAATCCATTTTGAAATAACATTAGTTCGAATAAGAACACTCATCTTTTACATAAAAATAATTATTTTAAGAACAAAAGTTAAATTCTCAAAAGTAGTGAAAAGTTGGGGATAAGAGGTATATATACACTCAGCTTCTGTACAATAATGTATTGCATTCCAACTTTGTCAATATATTAGTAATTTGAAGATAATTGGCCATATGTACACTGCATTATTAACTGTATCATCTAATAGTTTGCATGAAAATGAACTTAGAGAGTATAGCTTATTTGACAAACTATCACAATCAGCCTTTATATATAATTTAGCTTTTTTTCTTAATCTGAAACATTTAATATTTTATAAATATTGCACAGTTTTTCCCAAAGTTCAAGAGATTTCCATAATTTCAGTGACATGTGATTTCTACTAATGGAAAAGAAAACCTATACAATGATTTTCTCGATATGATTTCGTCCACTTTGGTTAGTCTCAAAGAATGGCAAGTCATTTATGAAATCAAAATGCGAAAACACACTGCCTACATAAATCACTGTCCTTTGGTCATACACTATTTGCCCCACAAAATGTAAACAACCACTAACCATTCCATCTATGAAGTGGTCAACTTATCTGAAAATTAGCAACAAACCCCACATTTCAACAGGCTAATCATGCCTTTGACACAGAAAAATATGCCTTCACTTAAAAGTTTACTGCAGACTCATATAAAAGAACAATGTTTACTGTTATTTGAAAGAAAGATTCCACTATTACATCATTACTGTACCAACATTACTTACAGTAAGTTTATTTTTATTAAAATATATTACTTATTCGAAATATCAAATAAAAAAACATTTAAAGTATCAGCTGAATAAAGCAACATGAACTACACCCACTCACTAAGAAGTGGCAATGCCTTAAACTGTGGGCATAATAATCAGATACAAAACTTAAAACTTGTTGATCGGAGAGATCGCGAGCTACAACTTCACCTCTTTAATTGCAAAACAATGCATCCTCTTTAATTCACTGAGTAGTGCAACCAGACTCTTAGTGGATCCCATTTAGTTATGGGAGCAGGTATGCTGGCTTGAATTTCACGACCTGTAGCAAATGTGTTACGCCCATTTAGTCCCTCAGGAATTTTGTACTTTTGGCTATCCAATTTATGAACTTTTACTGTGAGTGAGTCTCACTGACTTCTAAGATATGGCAGCTGTTGCAGAGCTAAGGTAAGAAGATGTGGGCTGGTTACACATGAGCACCGGAGCACACGTGTCTGGGCACAGGTGCGGGATGTGAGACTATCGCCGTGCTCAGTCCAGTATCTGCGCATAGGTAGCTTGTCACAGAAGGGACTCTTCAAGGATTGGTACTGACCTGTGGTAAGCCTTATAATGGGAGGGTGCATTCATAGTGTGGATCTGTAGTGCATACACTGTATATACATTATAGGTGAAATCTGTCCAACAGTACAGTTTCACTCCACTTCGTCCTACAGAGTCCATAGGGGTACCATTCTGGCACAACACATGCACCCAGAGTGTGAATTTACAGTCACCAATTTCACGCATATACACCTCATAGTACTTTAAGATTTGTCTTTTTTCCCTGGCTCAGCTTAGAGTAATATTGCAGGCCGTCGCTCCCCTATTGGGCCAAGTTAATTGCTTTGCTCCACAGCTGAGGGATCAAATGCCTTCCCACATAACTGAGCAATTAACAATCCTTGACCCAGTTCCTAGAAAAGGATGGGGTGGGGAGGAATCAGCATTTTGTCACACTGCACCCCGGACCAAAGGAAGAAGGCCAGCTCGCTACAGTCAACACAGGACAGGCTCGTCTTTGAAGATTTGGTGGTAAGGAATCATGCAGCTGTGTCATCTATGGGGGGAGCTGCGGCACTAAGAGGAAGTTCTTTGTAGAGATAATCTGAAGTTTCCATATTGGTTTGTCTCATAATGCTGTGATGGGTTGGGGAAGGGGTGAAATGATGATGTGGCATCCTAGGACTGTCTAGGGGTCTTGACCTCTAGAACTTTCCACCCAAACTTAAAGGTCCCTCCACAAGGGAGAGACAAATGAGAAGACCCTTGACCTAGGAGCGATGACGACGAAAGGACGTCTAGCTGGAAGAAGAAGTCACTTGATGCCCTGCAGGGATGGCCTAGAAGACTTTCGCACCAGCTGACTCCTAGGACTAAGATGGGTTTCTTGAGGGTCAGGGGTGCAAGTCCCAGTATGCTCTCTGAGGAACAGAAAGGGAAATAGTCCTGTTGGGGGACCTTGGATTTTCCCCTAGGAATTTCCTGATTGACCCACCGGTGCCCTTCAAGTAGCTCTGGGGCCAGGGAGTGCATGCAGGAGGGTGTTTGGCTCGCTGATTGTGGAGGTGATGTGCAAAATGCCCCCGCCAACAGCAGAAGAACACCAGGAGCAAGACAGAGGTACTGGAAGCCAGAAACTCCAGCGACCCATGAAAACCACCCACTTTAGGGACCAGGAGGTCTGACAATGCTCTTGGTTGCTGGGGTTGGTCACCAGGAGTAAAACAAGCCCGACGTCATTGAAATTGGCCCAACAGGGTTAGAGAAAGTGGCATTTGAAATCTAGCGCCCTTGCGAAGAAACTTGCAAGAAGAAATGCGCATAATGCTACATTTAGGTGTAATGATCATCTTTTTTTATATTATTATGAAGGGCACATGCATGGGAGCCCCCTCCATAAACACAAGTTCACCCTTAGGGATCCCCATCTCCCTGGAGGTCAGGGCATTAGGAAAGTGCTACCCAGACCCATCCCAGGACGTCAATTCCAAGAGTGAAAGGATGGTGCAACCACCCCCGCATGGTAGTGTGCCGCTCCCCCTCTTTGTGTCCATGACAGGAGTGAGGGGTGCACACTGTAGCAACACACCCTGGTAACATGGAGCAGGCAGGGAGACTAAAGTACCAGCGTCGGTGCAGGTACAACAGCAATGTTGGCTGGGCGAGGAGCCGGATGAGTTAGTCAGTAGTGGGCTCCCATTGCAGCCCCCTATGCTTGTCACACTGAAGGATACACAAAAGTGATTGCTGGAATGCTTGAATCAATCTCAGCCACAGGTAACTACTCAGGCCATATCCCAACTCATTGGATTGTTTCCACACTGTGCCACCTCAACTCGGACCCAGCCGTATGCAAATCGTCTCGACCCTGCTCCAATGGGAACACTCCAGCCAAGTGCTACAATGGAGTTCTTGGTTCCCATGAAAAAGAATAAAAACGTATTACTGGTGAATGACTCACATCCTTTGCAACTAATAACCCAATTTCATACACCACCCAAAGTACAGCCTGATTGTTCAGTGGCTTCGGTACCAGTGGTACAAAGGGCCTTGTGACCAGAGAGGGTCTCTAAGGACTGCAGCATGTATTGTGCAACCCCTAAGAGACCCCTCACCAAACACATGCACACTGCCATTGCAGTCTGCGTGGTTTGAGGCAGGTAAAAGTTAAGAGTCGACTGGAACACCTCTCTGTGTGCCAGGCCTACCAGCACTGCAAGAGGCTTAGGTAACTCACCACTACAGCAGGCCTTACAGCCCTAAGGCATGGTGCACTATACTGCTTGAGAGGGCATAACTGCAAGAGCAGATATGCCCCTATAGTGTCCAAGTCCATTCTTAGACATTTTAAGTGAATAGTGAAGCCATACTGTGTACATGGGCTGGAAGCTTGTCAATATGAGTTCCACAGCTTCATGATGGCTTCACCGAATCCCAAGATGTTAGGTACCAAACATTTCAGATCAATGAGCCCACTCGGATGCCAGTGATGGATTAATTGATAAATGCATTCAGAGGGCACCTCAGAGGTGCTCCGTGAAAACCTACCATACCACTAGTGTGTGACTGACAGGTCTGCATCAGCATGCCACTTTTAGACATGTTTCTGGATCCCTGATGTGGGCTCCTTTTGCTCTCGTGGGTCAGAAACAAAGTGTTCTGGGTGGAGGTGCTCTACGCCACGCCCCCTAAGCAGGAACAGCATTAAAGGGTGATGAGCCTCAAAGGCTTACTGTCATTTGTTATGCATGCCAGGGCCTCCCCAGCTAGAGGAGATGCACACCCCCCTGACCAAGCCCCACTTTTTAGGCGGTAAGGTAGGTGGGAAAATTAGTAAGTAGGAGAGGTGTGTCCCCTCTCAGCCAGGACCACCCCTAAGATGCCCTGAGCTGAAGTGACCCCCTGCTTTGAGAATCTTACATTTTGTTTTAGGGGAACTCTAGCCAATAGGATTAGGGGTATGACCCTTCCCGAAAGGAGTGGACATACAAAGGGTGTAGATACCCTAAAGGTAAGTAGCCCATTGGCTACTACCTTCCAGCCCCTGTCACACCCCTAAATACCCTGAACCTCAATCCTCAGTTCCTGATGACCTACGAAGGAAGTGCCATGCAGCCACTTATTTGGTCCCAGCACTCCCGGCCTGTCTGCAGCCATTGAGATCCTGAGAAAACCGACGACTTGTCCCGAAGGACAGCAGTCTCCAAAACCCTCTGGAAGGACTGCTGCCTTCAATAAAGACAAGACCTCCCACTGAAACTCCAAGAAAGGCCTCTGTGAGCTGCTGATTCGTGAAACCCCGCTTCCAAATCCTTCACTGCACCCGATTCCCCTGGCCTGAGTCGAAGTGGCCCACCGGTCCCAAGAAGATTCCCCAATGGTCCTGAGCTTGAGTCCACTGCAGAGTGACATCTCCTGCACTCCACCTTGATGCCTGTAGCCTCAACACGAATGATCCCTAACCGTGACCGGCTCCGGTAAGATTTGTCTGACCTCCAAAGACATCCTGCAGCCCCCCCTGGGGTAGGGGAGCTCCACCAACAGGGTCCCCGAGTTATTCAGCATTCCAACTTACCTCCAGAGCCACTGGTTTCCTTTGTCCAGTTTCCTGATCCGAGCCTGCAGCCTTTGTTTGAAATCTTTATTCTCCATTAATTTGTATTGGGCGCCCAACGTTGTTATGACACTCTGCACGGCCGCCTCAGTGCCGCTAAGGGTGTTTGTTTGGTGCTGCCTCGTGGCCCCCCCAGTAATGGTCTAAACTCCTGGAGATTGACTCCTAACTCCGATTTTACTTACTTTAAGCCAGCACCTCATTGATTCACCCGAAGACTGGAATTGTAATTTGTGCACTTACCTGTGAAATAGCATGATTGTTTTCCTTCCATAGGTTAACATTGAACTGTTTCAAAAATGCACGAATTGTCCACTTTTTATACAGAAAAACTGTTATATTACAATATGTCTTTTACTGCAACAAAGTATCTTTGGTTCTAAGTAATAAACAAACAAAAAGTAATATTTTTACAAACAATTGGTCTCGAATTTAGTCATTGAGTGTGTGTAATCATTTATTGCTGGAGTGTGTACAACAAATGCTTAACACAGCCCACTGATAAGTCTAATTGCTCGACCACACTACCACAAAAGAGAGCATTAGCATTATCTACTTGAGCCTCTATAAAACCTCCGGAGATCCACTGGACTCTGTGCACACTATACCTTACTTTGGTATAGTATAAACAGAGACAGCTTCCTACACATGGATGACAATAAAGCTTTATTAAAATGAAGAAACAATACCTGGTATGATATAGATGAACAATAACATTGTGCCACGATTAAAGCATCTAAATTACTGTTAATATGTGTCAGAGTCCATTCGTAGGTCACAGAACACACTGGGACTACTGGGCCTCAGCCATGGGGGCTTGGGTAGTTTGCCTCTAATGTCCCAGTGTCCGTTCCAAACTGGGCCAAGTAACCTCTTCGGCACTTGATTCTCAGTGCTAGTGACAGTGAGCAGTCCCAGGCCTATCATGGAAATAGTATGGGGTGCTCAAGCTCACAACTCAGCATTCATCCAGCAGTGCAATAATGGATTGTTCCCCCAATTCTTTACTTCAATAAAAAAAGTACTTTAATACACATGAAAAACTCAATATTTTACAGAACAAGCTACAGGTACAAACGCTTCATTGGTACTCCGACTATTGCATTGAGGAGCCCTGGTTCCTACCCTCCCTCTTCCTTTCCCTTCCCCAAGGTGCCCTTCCTGTACAGGCTAGTAGGTTCCTCCTATCTGCGTTTGAGTTCTTTCTGGGCAGAAATCAAGGCCCTCAGTTTCTACTGGGCAGCTTGAGAAGACCAAAAGCACATGCCTGGATTATTACCTCGTCTGGGAGGAACCATGCCAACAGGAGGTTCACCCGAACTTAGTCTGCACTGCTGTAGGCAGCTGTGGAAGCCACCAGCCAGAGTTTGTGAAGGTATTGCAGCTTTGGTGTAGACAGAGGCCTCCAACTGACAATGAGCAGTTTCCGGTGAGATGGGGGTTTGGTCCACCTTGGTCCAGTGCCTGGGGCAGCACAACCCTGCCACTGACACAGTTTGTTGATGAAGTTTGCCCAGTCCGCTCAGTACAGTTCATTGTTGCAGCAGCACAGTCCCTTTGGGAACAGTTCATTGTTGCAGCAGCACAGTCCCTTTGGGCACGGTGCATTGTTGCAGCAGCACAGTCCTCTCAGGCATGCTTTTTTGATGCTGCAGCACAGTCTGTTCAGTCACACTTCGATGATGCAGCTGCACAGTCCGCTTATGCATATTTGGTTGATGCGGCTGCATAGTCCATTGGGGCAGCTCTGCTGAATGGAACGGTTATTCCCTAGAGCAGATCACTCTTTCCAACCTTCCAAAATGGACTACACTTTACACCAACGATGTCATACTGCTTCTGGCTTTTCCTGGAGACACATTTCCTGGAGGATTGTCTGGCATCTTCTCGCAGAAGGCAGGCAGGCTTTGACACACCTCAAGTCAGGAGAACAGCTTCTTCCTTCCAGGCAAGATTTCAAATAATATCCCCTCACCTCTGCGAAACTAGCTGTCAGGCAGACACTAGCTCCGGTTGCACAGCAGTTCTCAGAGTACTCTGCATTGCACTGCGTTCCTTGGTCAAGAAGAGATTGGCACTGAGACAACAACTGGGCAGTGACTCTCAATTGTATACTGTCAAAGCAGATAGGAAATGTGGATACAATGTCTGCACTTTCAGAGCTGATTTGGGGTGGTTCTCCTTTCAAGTGTCTTCTCCAGGCTGCCATTTTGCAGAATGATACACCTTACAGTAGTTTAGTCTCCAGGCTGGAGAACGCACAACTGAAGCACAAAGAAGTGTGAGCTTTCTGACCTGGCTGCCATCAGCCACACAGAAGAGTGATCAGGGAAAAGACAAAATGCTTTTTCACCTAAGGATCCCTTTCATATTGAACAACAGAGAATGTAGCACCACACTTACCCCACAATCTACCAAATGGCAGTGCTCAGGAAGACTAATCAGCATCTCCTCTTAGTAAGAGTACTTAATCCAACTTCTAAACAAACTCTGACTCCTCTTTCCACACTTCATTGTCTTGGTCTATTCGCTCTGGCTTCAGGAATACCAGCAATACACACCCACTGTCTTGGAAAGAAACTTACCCCCTTCTTGTAACCAGGAAAAGGCGAGGGTTTTCCAAAATGGAACCCAAAGTCCTTTATTAGTCTTGTTCACTCACATATACAATGCACACACCATCCATAAACAACCATCCATAACATACATGTGGTATCATGGCGCAAATGTCCAAGATAGCGAATGTAAGCACAACGTTTATTTGACGCGAGGGGTTGATGAGGCTAAACTTCCTGCTACATCCTAAAAATCAGAGCACACAGACATACATTAGTAAATAGCATTGACATTGAAAGATTGTTCCAAATCCAAAGACTTATTGTCTGTACATCCATGTTACATATCCATAAGGATAGAAAAGGAATAATAGGCGACAACCAAGAGTGTGCAAATTATGTCGTATTTTACATAGGTACACAGACACACAGGTAGAGAGGAAACAGACAGAATGAGTCTCACAGATTCAAGTGCAGAGATGAGCTCACACAGAAAAGGTCATGGCAGGTACAGACCCATAAAGACAGACTAGCCATATGCCCTTCTCTCCTACACAACTGCTGCTTGGCAGTCAGTGGGCTGAATATGGATTCTCACCTGCACTTGGGCAGAGCATGATGTTGAGCTTGTGGGCTCAGATTGTGCAGCCAGCTGTGCTTTCTATCATGGATCATGGTCAGCAGTGATCAGACAGGTCACGCAGTGGCTGCCAGACACATACATGCACTGCACAAATAAGTGTTTCGTCCAAGGGTGGTGCGGTCTCCGTCACTCAACAGCATGTCGAGCAGAGTACTCAACACCTCCTGATAGTCTCAAGCAAGCAGACATTTGAGGAGTTACAGGTGCATGGTGGGTTGAGCACATGCTTGTTTCCGGTCCAGGGAAGACATGGCTTGGCAGTTCGGACTGGACTGTTCCCATGAGGCACAGGGTCAGACTGATTTGCATATGGCCATGTCTGAACTGGGGTGGTGGAGTGAGCTAAAGAATGATGATGGATTAAACCCAGATCAATTGACTGGGGGTGAGTGCTTACAATGTTCAACACTCCGTCCATCATCCCCTTTGGTTTCACATTAAAACACCACAATGACTGTCAGGCTATCCTCGTGATTGACTATCAGTCTGCCACTGTCTGACTCTAGTGAAATAGGGGCAAGTGAGGGGAGAGAAAAACACTGTTACCTCTCTGATCAGCCAATTTGTATAGCACTTTACAAGTGTTTAGTCACACAGGGAATTTACTGAAATGGGTTAGTCTAATAAGTGATTGCAACACTTGCCAGCACTGGTGTAGCATCACCTCTAGTCACAAACCCTCCTATATTTTCTGTGCCAGAAAATTCTCCAGCTTTAGATTTTACAAAAGTTGAATGGCATTTGAATAAAGGGTATTGCAATGCATGGGCATTCCACTATCCACCTGCTGCAATGGAAGCACTTGTTAGGCAGATCAGTTTCAGTGATCCTCCTGCCCCCAATTAAACGGCTGAAGAGTGTGCACAAGCAAAATACCAAAACTCAACTTAGGGCTGTTGAATATAAGCTGACAACAACCAATGATTGATTAAAGGTGACTATTCACACACTTTATCTTTCCAGAGGCATAAGCTTGGTCCTAATAGCTCATTGAGCTCCAACAATGTCTACAATAAAAAAGTCAAATAAACTCTGATTCTCTCGAAGCTTTTTTAAATATGTGGTTCTTTAAGAGTGCCTATATAGAAAAGGCCTTGAGGGAGTTTGTAGTAGTTGAAATTAAAGCAGTGTACATATTTCATAAAGCAAAGTACGCTTTGGTGCACCCACTTGCCAAAGCGGGTTATGTGCCATACTGAAGAGCCAGCTGAGCTGTCCATTAATATTTGTCTAGCAGCCAAATAAATATGTAGTAGATGGAGGAACGCCAATATTTGAAGCAGCAGGAGGCAAGCAAAACAATCTTCCACTGTTAGTGGACTTACCCATATCAAGTAGTAATGGAATCGATATTTGCTATGGGAAACAGCCTTTACAACAAGGTTTTTACCACGCATTTTTTATCTTGCATGTGTTTACCACGTATATGCCTTTACCACACATTTAAGGTAAGTTGGGGGTCTCCACCCACAAATGTTATATATAATGCTTGGTGGTAATAGCATGTGTTGCAAAAGCATAAGCGTTCTAAAAAAATGCAGGGTAAAAAATATGTTGTAAAAGCATGAGAAGTATTTCCCACAACCGTTTGCTATGGGCATTGGGGCAGTAATACATATGCGGCGCACTTTCCTTGTTTGTGCCTTGGCCCACCTTTTAATAGGTGCGCCGTGTGCAAACAGGAAAGTGTACATTATTACCAGAAATGTGCTGCCCCAGGGCATCTGCAAACTCATGCTGCCCTCGGGGCAGCGCATTCAAGTGAAAATGAAGTGGCTGCTTCTAAGTCGATGTTTCACTGTGCATGTGGCAAGCCATCTGAACTTTAAAGAGAGGACAGAGATCCCCTTGCATAGTACGACACAGATGCAAAGTGATTCCTTCACTTGTATGCAGTCATGGACCCATACAAATGAAGGAAACGTCCTTGGAGGATAGCGCTACATGTGCACCAACGCTATCCGTATTACAGAAGGGATCCCACAGGCATATGTGGCTCTTTCTGTAATACCAAAGTGCCCCGTGGGTGCCTAAAGCAAGCACACATCTGTTGTGCCCCTGGAGCACTCTGTGTAAGATTGGCTGATGAGGGGTGATACCCTGAAACCGGTTCCAGGATACTTGTTTCCGGTCCAGCGAGGACCTGGCCTGACAGTTCGGGCTGGACTGTTGCCACGAGGAGCAGGTTCCCATGGGGAGCAGGGTCAAGACTGATTTGCACAAACTAGAGAGGTGTGGTGAGCAAGTAAACAATGGATTAAACCCAGATTTGTGACTGGGGGGTGAATGTTTGATATGTTCAGCATTCTGTCCATCATCTGTTCTTTTTGCTTTTGTCATCCTAAGTGGGAATAGTTTGCCCAGACATGGGTCTTCTGCTCAGTGTACCATTACATTCGAGCTAACCTGGCTGATGAGGGGTTATACCCCCAAAACCGGTCCCAGGATGCTAGTTTCCAGTCCAGCGAGGACCTGGCAGGACTGTTCCCATGGGGAGCATTGTCAAGACTGATATGCAGAGGTGTGACTGGGTGTTTGATTTGTTCAGCATTCCATCTATCATCTGTTCTTTTTGCTTTAGTGACCCTAAGTGGGAAGGGTATGCCCAGAAGTGAGTCCGTGCTTGCTTTGCCACCAGATTCAAGCTAGCCTGGCTGATGATGGGCAAGACCCAAAACTGGTCCCACAATGACTGTTTTTGGTCCAAGGAGGACCTGGTCTGGCAATTCGGGCTGGACCATGTTCCATTAGTTGCAGGGTCAAGACTGATTTGCACATGGCTGGGTCTAAACTGGAATGGCGCTGTGAGCAAAACAGCAATGCATTTAACCCAGATCTGTGACTGGGGATGAATGTTTGATTTGTTCATCATTCAGTCCATCACCTGTTCTTTTTGGATTTGTTGCCCTTAGTGAGGAAGGTATGTCCAGATGTGGGTCTTATGCTCGCTATGCACCAGATTGAGGCTTTCCTGGTTGATGAGGGAGTAATACCCCGAAACAGGTCCCAGAATGCTTGATCCTGGTCCTGAGAGGACCGGGCCTGGCAGTTCGGGTCGGACTGCTCCCATGGGGAGGAGGGTTAAGACTGAATTGATTATTGCTGGGTCTAAACTGGAATGGCGTGGCAAGAAAGAAAACAATGGGTTTGACCCAGATCTGTGACTGGGGGTGAATGATTGATTTGTTCAGCATTCCGTCCATCATTTGTTCTTTTTACTTTTGTCACCCTAGGTGGGAAGGGTGTGGCCAGACGTGGGTCCCGTGCTCGCTATGACACAAGATTCAAGCTAGCCTGGCTGATGAAGGGTGACATGCAGAAACTGGCCCCAGGATGCTTGTTTCTAGTCCTGGGAGGACTTGGCCTGGCAGTTCGGGCTGGACTGATCATATGGGTAACAGGGTCAAGACTGATTTGTATAAGGCTGGGTCTAAACTAGAATGGTGTGGTGAGAAACAAACGTTGGATTTAAGCCAGAACTGTGACTGGTGGTGGATGTTTGATTTGTCCAGCATTCCGGCTATCATCTGTTCTTTTTTCATTTGTCGCCCTAAGCGGGAAGGAAATGCACTGACGTGGGTCCCGTGCTCGCTATGCCATCAGATTCAAGTTAACCTGGCTGATGAGCAATGATATCCCAAAACTGGTACCAGGATGTAATTCTGAAAATGCCACTTTCAGAAAATTGGCATTTTATTAATGTAACTATTCTGTGCCTCTGCCCGTCTCCGATTAGACGTCTGGGTTGGGTGACTGCTGGGCTTTTTGCATTTCATCTAAAAAGGCACACAAAGCAGCTGGGGTGTGACATTTGCATCCTGATGGCCCATCACCAGGCTGATGGGCCTTATTGAGCTAGATTGGAAGGGAGGAGCTCACACTTGCACCTGAATAGGGCTGTGCCTGTCCCCACACAAAGAGCTGCATACCCCTCTGTAGTGAGTCTGGACCCAGGGTAGGAAAGGCAGGGACCATGTGATCTTCAAAGGCCTCTTTGAAGTCTCATCCACTTCAAAGGAATAACTAGTATAAGTACTGGACCCCTGACACCACCAAATCAGAACTTTGTTGAAACCAAGGACATTCTGCCTGGAAGAAGAGCTGCTGTGCTGTAGGTGAGACTGCCACTTTGCTACCTTCTTTGCTGTGTTGACCTGCTTATTGCTGTGCCGTAGGAGGGACTGCCACTTTGCTACCTGTGTTGCTGTGTTGGCCTGCTGCTTCTTACCTGGGACTGAGAAGAACTGAACCTGCTTTCTACATCCTTGAACCCAAGTTTCTCTAAGGACTTGCTGGCTTGCCCCCTATTCTTGAAGTCTCATGGCCATCAAAGACTTCCATCAACTTTGCTTCACCTGCTGGACTCTGCCAACTAGGAGTCCTGCCCTGCCAAGAGGTGCCAACCCATCCTGGGCAATGAAAGAGGGTTCTGCAGCTGTTTTCCTGCAAATATTGATGCAGTGACAACTTTGCACCAATTGGGACCAAGGCTCTTCCCTCCGACGCAGTACTGATCCGAAGGCTTCCCTGCGCGGCTTAATGACGACGCTGGTCACAACTGCGAGGTTTGACGCAATGCTGATCTGAAGACATGATAGCGAGGTTTGCTACTGATGCAGTGCCTGCATCGTAAGGGGTTCGCCGATGATGAGAGACCCGAATATGAGGCTCGACTTCGACGCATTGAGGCAACTGTGTGAATCGGAACAAACGCATTGCGTCTTCAATGCTTGCTCTATCCAGGGTACTTTTTCAGTGGGTCCTGTGTGGGTCCTGTAGCCGGCCTGCCCTCCACGGTGGCTGGCCAGAACCTTTGGATTTACCCCGGTCCAGGGTGACCTCAAGTAACCCCTAAGCACTACTGACCTTAAAGAACTATATTGCAGTTTTTTCTTTAATAATTCATATCTCAAGTTGCCCTTATTGGATTTTTGTCATTATGGTTTTGTTCTACTGCGATAAAGAAAAGTATTCTCTATTCTTCTAAACAGATGTGCAGTCTTTTTGTGTTTTTTTACTGTTTTACTGTAATTTTAGTGTTGCACAAATACTTTACACATTGCCCTTATATTAAGCCGGACTATTCTGTGCCAAGCTAAAAGAGGGTGAGCACAGGTTAATTTAGGTTGTGTATCTGACTTATTCTGACTAGGATTGTGGTCCCTACTTGGACAGGGTGCATACCTCTGCTAGCTAGAGACCCAATTTCTAACATTGGTGATCAGCAGTGAGGACAGGACTGGAGCCTGTGCAGTACCTTACAGTAATTGGGTATACACTGCTAGGCACATCGACACCAATTCGATCCAATTGTCTCTGGTACCCGTTGGCATTTTTTTCCTACTCTCTTTAATTGGCATGTTTAATTTTTCGATTCTCCTTGATTGGCATTTTTTGCTTTTCTATAAATCATGTCTGTGATTGGAGGTCCGATAACTACACCTGCAAACCTGGATATTGCGTTCCCAACTTGGAGAAGTAAACAGTGCAACAAATCAAGGATTTTCGCAAGGAGTTTGGGGTTTCAACC